>NC_089253.1:97311318-97633637 GCF_963930625.1 Muntiacus reevesi
TGGCAGCGTCTGAGAACAGCACCAAGAGGGAGGACAAAGCCAGGGCCAGGCTAGGAGAAGGAGGGAGGTCACTGTGGCCTTGAAGAGAGTGGGGCTGAGCAGCAGGAGGGAGGAGCCAGACAGGAGGAGGGAGGAGAGAGGAGGGAGGAGGGAGGAGGGATGGAGAGGGGGAAGGAGGGGGAAGTAGGACAGGAGCTAGAGGGGCCGCTGGGGTCAGGGCAGGTTTTGTTTAAAAATGACATGGTAGGAGAGTAGGGTCCCCAGGAGGCCTCCGAACAGCCCAGTGGGGCTCCCCTTACAGGAGCATGGTGTTCACCTGGAGGGATAGCTTGGGACTGACCCTGTTGAGAGGAGGCTGCCAAAGGGGGTGTTTCCTGCAGCCATGGTTGGTCAGCCATGGTAGCTGAGGTGGTGCCTGGAGAAGCGGGCACAGGTGGGGCCCGGGGACCAGGGGCGAACCTGACAGAAGCCATGACAGGGAGGGGACCTCTGAGGGACAGTCAGGGGCCTGTGCACTGGAGGCTGAGCCCATGGAGGAGGGCAGCACAGACTCACCCTCAGGGACAGTGAGCAGGGGGCAGTGGGGGCCCCAAAGGCTGCAGCCCAGGAGGGCAGGCCTGGGGATGGGTGGGGGACTAGGGTCTGAGGGCCAGTGGAGAGGCCCCCATGGACATAATGAGCGGTGAGAGGGTGTGGGAAGGCCCCTTTGGACAGGGTTGGATGCTTGACCCAGGGTGGTGGGGATGGGTGGAGGGCAAGTGGATGAGGTAAGAGATGTTTGGGAGGAAAACCATGTGGACAAGGGATGAGGAAGCAAGTGGGGGGCATCTATGGGTGGGGCCCCCAGGAAGGGAGGGGCTGGGAGAGGCGACGTGCCAGCACTCAGCTCTGAAAGTGGAGGTCTTCAGGGTGGGGTACAGTTGCAGGGAGAAGCCGGGGCTGCTCTGATGAAGGCAGTAAACTTGTATGCTTGGCCAGAAGGAACAGGTGGGCTGAGTGGCACCCCACGTCCTCGCTGGCAGTGGTCCCTCCCCCCAACCGCCAGTCTAGGCACAGTCTGGGGACAGCGCAGGCCCTTCCTGGCACCACTTCAGGGACCAAGGCACATAGACCTTCACACCCCAAGCCAGTGTCTCCTTATGCCATCCGCGACCCCACGTTTCTGCCACAGTTACAACACCCTCAGATTCAGGCGGGGGCTGGATCAGAGCCCCAAGGGTGCAGGAACCTCTGGAAGACCCTCCACTCACCCGGTCTGGTTATTTACCAGCCCGTGGGGGGGCCGTCCCTGGAACCTCATGCCACAGGTGGGTGGGGCTGGTTGCCAAACTAACGCAGTCAGGGGCAACTGGGCTGCAGAGAACAAAGCCAGGTGGGGCAGGATGCCCACTGGCCTGTGCTGGGGGCCCAGTGTGGCCCCACCTGATCTAGAACCATGGGAGTAAAGCACTGAGGTATCTCAGTGCTATTGCCACAGTGAAATGCTGACGCAAGGATGGGTGGGGGTGTGTGGGGAGGGCTGCCTGAGTCTCTATAGCCAAGGACCAGACCTGCCTCCTGGGTTTAGCTCTGGCCCTGAACACAGGGACCACCTGCCCTGTTTTCAGTGCTTTAACACATCCACACCCACTTCGGGCTCATGTACTGGAGACTCAAAGCGTAGTCCAGCCTGCTTACCCCAGAGCAAGCCCTGGCGGGAGTCCTGGGGGCAGCACACCTGTCTTGTTAAGTGGGGTCTTTACCCACCTTTGCTCCGGCTTTCCCTACCTTTGCTCCGGCTTTCCCTCCTCATGGTCAGATGGGGGGTCCTGCCTTTAGGGGGTCTAGCACCCCATGAGAAGAGAGCCCCACCAGGAGGGAGGAGGCTGCATCCCTATGCCCCCTCCCCATGGAGCACAGTGCCCCACAAACACAGTCCGCACCCTGTTGTTATACATCTGGGGAAGGGTCCCCTCCTCCCCATTGGGGTCCTGCCTCGAGGGACAGGCTCTCACCCCGGGCTGCTGCTCCAGACCCTCAGGGAATTGACCTCCTTCTTGTGTCTGGTCTGCCCCAGGGTCTTCGTGTGCCAGGTGTGGGCATGCACAGGATGCACTCCAGCCCTGAGTCCTGTGGATGGACCCAGAGGGCTCCTGTGAGGGGCTCGTCTGGGTCCCAGACTCTGTGTTGACAGAACTCTGGGTTGGGATGCGGGCTGTGGGGCCAAGGCTCACACACACGTGTGCAACACAGGTGTATCATCAACTCAGTGAGGCACATGAGGGCAGGTGCATGCAGGGGTGTCCCCGGGGCACTGGAATGGCAAAGGAGAAGCGGGTGTTGGTGTTTGGGGTTGTGGGTTTGAGCTCGGCCCATCAGAGGTGCCCAGCAGAGGTGGGTCCACCTGGTATGAGCCTCCACATTCCTGTCCTGTTTGGAAAGTGACATGTTTCCTCAGGGGACCCAGAGAAGACAAGTTCACGTGCTGGGGCCTTGGGCAGGGGTCTGCTGGGATTAGGGGGATGTGGGCCCTGAGGGCTTCAGGAACGCCCTGGTCTGGGAGCTATGTGGGGAAGGGTGGTGTGGAGATGGGGCATCCTGGAGGAGGGTCTGTGGACCCAGGACGGACCCCAAGGCCAGCTCGGGCGGGGTGGGCAATAGTGGGGTGTAGAAGACAGGACAGATGTCAGCTCCCCCTGCCCTGCTTCAGGCAGGACCCAGAGGTGCTGAGGCCCCTGCTGCCCACCCCCTTGCTGAAACTTCCTTCCCTGACTCCTCCTCGTACCCCTTCCTTTGCCATTTTGTCTTTTCAAAAACTGATCCCGGGAGAGGGCTGGAGCCAGAAGCAACAAGCAGCCCTAGTAAAGAGGGTTCACATCCTGAAAGCCCAGAGCTTTGGGTTTGGCCAAAGGCCTTTTGTTGTCATACAAGTTGGTGAACAGAAGCAAAACACATTTCAGCTGAAAGACAAAGCACAATTCTAACTGGTGGTCCTGCCCTCTTAGATCATGCTGCGTGAGCTGTCTTGACTTCAGGCCAGCAGCCACCACCCAGGGGCCCCTAGGCTCCTGAATGCAACTTCCCCAGGACCACCCTCCCAATGGCCACCCACACTTAGGACAGTGCTGTCCCAAATCCAGAGACACCTTGAGGTCAGCTGGGCAATGCCTGGGCTTCCCAACCTCCAGGCCCCAGGCAAGGCCGCCCCTTGACTCTCCAGACCTCCAGAGCACCGCATCCATATGTCCATCTCACCGGAACCCAGGTTTGGCTGCTGTTCTGCTCCTCTCCTCAAAGTGCAGACCAGCCCCACTGTCCTGGACTTTGGGGAATGTGTTTATATGGCCAAAAGGACACTGACAAATGCCACCATCTACCAGCCTATATCTTACAGAGCACACAGTGCGTTCACAGCAGTAAGTGGAGGGGACGCAGTCTCAGGACCAAGGATGCTGCCTCTAAGGGGTGTAGTGTAAACTCAGCTTCCTGGAAACTCAGGTGTGCTGCACAGCCCAGGATCCCCAGCAGAGGAGGGCCTGGGGCCAGCACCACCCTCCCCTGCTTACTCCCTCTCCCACCATCCACCGAGTCCTCTGCTCTGTCACTTCTCATTGACTTTGGGAGTGGACGAGGTTGCTGAATGTCCAATGTGTGATGGAAGCTTGGGGAGAAGTCGGGGAGGGTTTTCAGAAGGTAGGGGAATGGGGGTCTTGCCCTGTTCCTGGAGAAGGTGGAGGTGGGAAGGAACTGGTGGCTTAAATTAGGCAGAGCTTGTGGGTGAGAGGGGCTGCCAGGCCAAGAGTGAGTGAGAGCCCCACGTGGTGAGACCAGCACTGTCCTGTTGAGACTGTCTCTCTGGGAGGCTGCTGTGGGGCTGTCAGGCCCCTATCCCAAGGGCTGAATGAGATGAGTACCCACGATGTGGGCAGGGGGCATCTGCAGTGCTGTCCCCTGACCGCCAGCCCCAGGTGCACACTTCTCTGCATGTGTGTGTGTGCACGACTCTGTGCCTGGGGAATGTGGGGCTGTGGGTGTGTGATTGAGTGTGTATGCATGTGTGCATGTGTGCATGAGGCTGTGCCTGGGGAATGTGGGGCTATGGGTGTGTGACCAAGCGTGTGTGTGGATTGTGTGGATGCAGGCGCATGAGGAGTCCAGAGGAAGAGGTAGGCAGAGCCACGGGGAGGGGACAGGAGCAGGGCCTGAAGAGCAGACAGTGGAGGTGTTCAGGCCCTTGACCTCTGACCCACTGGGTGTGGCTGTGCCTGAGAGCTTTTAGAGCCTGAACCCTCCCCCAGGGTCACAGCGGCTAGAACGTGGACCCAGAAGCTGTGCCACACCCCTGGGGTGGGCCAGGTGGGGCGGGAGGAGTCCTCTCTCCAAGAATCACCCCCTCCCGAGGCCCCCCAGGGAGTACCCCTACAGTCAGGCTCAGGTGTCTGGTGTACCCCAAGACCCTGCATGTGGCCGGGGTCCCAGAGGACCCATAGCTCTGGACACTGGAGAGGGCTGGGGAGTCCAGGGCTGTGGGCCTCAGGATCCCACAGAGGCCTGGGGACAGGGAGGGAAGAAGAAGGAATGAAAGGTGGCAGAAGGAAGCCAGGACACCCCACCAGCAAGGCCGCTTCAACCTAAAGGTCTGACTTCCTGGAAACCATCTCTGATACTGATTTAGTGAGTGGGCCCAGGGATGGTCCCTGAGGAGCGAACACTGGCATCCTGCTCCAAGTCCCCCCATAGTCCCCCATAGTCTCCCATAGCCCCCCATAGTACCCAAGGTCACCTACAGTCCCTGTAGTCCCCCATAGCCCCCTGTAGCCCCCCATAGCCCCCCGTAGTACCCCATAGTCCTCCATGGTCCCCCTGGTCCCGGATGTGGAGGTGGGGTATGGAGTCTCAGCCCCTCCCTCCCACCCCTCCTGCATGCAGACCTGAGCCCCCAGCGCCCGCCCCCTGCACCTGGGCACCTGGCTGGCTCAGGTTTCCTTATGCAAAGCTCAGCTCTCGCCCAGCCACGCCCTCCCCACCCTGGGAGGAGTGGCCCCCACAATGAGGCCACCTCAGGGCCCCTGCCCGCTTGCATTGTTTGCTGCAAGACCAAAGAGGGTGGTGGCGGACAGGTGCGAGGATCCACTATCCCCACCTAGGGGCACGTGGCTGAGTGCCCAGCGCAAAGCACTGCTGGCCCCAGCGGCCCCCAGCCCCCACTGGCTGCCCCACCCCAGGGAAGCGTTAAGTGCCTGGCCGACCGCACCTTTGTTTGCAGACCTGCACCTGCGCTCAAGTCTACTGGGCAAAGGGAGGCGGGATTGCATGAGTCCCACCAGAAAAATTACCCCTCCATACACTGTCTTCCTACAAGCTTTGACCAGGTGGGGACCTTACTAGGACCAGAGCCCCCACACCCTGCTGCAGTGGAAGGCAGGCATCTGTCTGCTCACATCAGAGGCTCAGGGCAGGGTGGGGTGCTTGCCCAGCAGACTCCCCGCTCCACACTGCCAGGAGCCCTGGAGTCCAGCTGCATTCCCAGAGCTGAGCACCACCTGCCCCGTGCTCTGTCCTTGGGGTGATCAGATCTGCTCCAGGGAGATGTTCCTCTCAGTGAGGCTTTCACTGTCCTCAGGACTCACAGGAGACAGCCTGGCTCCAGAGTTGGCCGTCCACCCTGGCTCCCATCCCACGGGCTGCGACATCCCCTCTCCCTGCCGCCTTCCCGGTGAGAACATGGCTGACCTCACCCTTGTCTACAAGGTGGCTGCAACCGCTCAACACCCACCAGCATAGCCTGACTGTCTGGTGTGGACCCCTCAGCCCATCCCCAGGGCTGGGGGTCCTGTAGTCCTCCACTCACTGCCCCCCAAACACTCAGCTGAGAGCCCTCCAGGGTCACCTCCTCTGTCCCCTTCCCATGTTTCTCAGAGCTATGCGGGCCCCTCCCCACAAGTCAAAGGCCACAGGGTCTGCCCCCACCCCTACCCACTGGCACCCAGAGAGCAGGGTAGCACACAGGTCCTTTCGGCTTCACAGGGTGTGTGGCCATGTGCTATCCCTTTTGCAGCCTCCATTTCACCATGGGCCCCACCCCCATCCTGCCCCAGTTCACAGGGGTAGGGGGGCAATGGGAACTGGGGCCTACTCCGTCTCCCTGGGACCAAGGACCACAGCCACATGGCCCTGAGGTCCCCACTTTTAGACCTGGGGACACCCATGCTTCCGACGATTCTCGATCCACCCAGGACCCCCATGAGAAGGACTCAGAAAGCCCTGGATTCCTCACCCAGGCTGTCTGGGAAGCCCCCACTCAGCTCGCCACACTGCTCCCCAGCTCAGGGCCTGCTGGCTGCACCTCAGTGCCTTGAGCTCTGTGGTGGGTGTCTCCGCCATAGAAATGAGCAAATGCCACAACCAGCCCCTGGGGCCATTAGTAACATACAACCCACTGTGGTCCAGGGCCATCCCATTCCAGACCCTCCAGTCCTGCCCAGGACTAGGTGTGGGGCTGCGGGGCTCTTGCAGGTCCAAAGGACAGGGCAACCTGAATGACCCTGGGCAGCCTCAGGCCTGGTGGTTGGAGCAGTGGACAATGGCCCCGGGCCTGGCGGCTGGAGCGGTGGCCTGGGGCCTAGCTTTGCTGCAGGGAGAACGCTGCTGACCCTGGGAGGTGAAATCACAGGATGGGCTCTCAGGCATGGAGGGCTTCGCGGAGTGGAGGTTAAAACCTGGGGAATCCACTGGTGTGGACAGTTTGGTCCCAGGTTGGAACAGCCCTGGGGACCCCAGTCGGGGGTAGGGGGACCAGGAGTGAAGTCATAACCCAGGAAGGGCAGGCAGTCTGGCCCCTACCTCCTCAGCCTACAGGAAACTAGATGAGGAGGTGGGCATGGCTCCCACGCTTCCTCTTCCCCGGGCTCAGTGGTCGGCGGACAGTGACCTCAGGCCTAGAGGTTGAAGTGGTGGACAGTGGCCTACTCCACTGAACCCTCCTGTTGTTCTTAAGTCCTTTCCCTGGCCATGACTTCAGTGGGCTCCACCCTTACTCCAAATGCCATTTCCTGGGGGCCATCTCTGCCCCAGCAAACGTGGGTCCTGACGTGGGCCCCTGGTGTAGCTGCCTCCTTTGGCACTCTCTGAGGCCACGTTCTGGACATTTGTTCAGCAGGACGCGGAACACACTGGTACCCCTCCTGCAGGGGACCCGGGGTCCTGTGGGCATGTCCACAGGACAAGGTGAGACCCTGTGGCCCGGATCCTGCCCACCTGTGTGGATCGCCAAGCTTAGGGACCCTTTGCTCCCTTGAAGCACCTCACTTGCTGGAGACCTGTAATGTCTTGGGGGGCCCAGCGGCCCCTCCAGTGTTACTGGCATTAATAGAATGTGAAAAAAGGTTTTGGCAGAGTGGAATGGGCAGGGAGGAGGGGGAGCTGGCCTGAGTGGATTGGAGGAGCACTATGGCCTGGAAGGGAAAGGGGCTGTGGGCAGTGAGGCATTGACCCCATGCTGATCACGCCAGGCTTCTGTCTGAGGTAGGAGAGATGTCAGCCCTCCTGACCCCTTGCTTCTCAAAGGTGAGCCAGCAGCCAAGACTGGCAGTTTATCACATTGTTCCTTTTTAGGAAAACAGAACACAAATTCCACATCCTAGGACACGGCCCCTCCCCAGACCAGCACCCAAGGGCCCACACTCCAGAAACTCTGCACTTGTCCAAATAGACTGGGGACAGATCTACCCTTTGCTAAACCTTTTTGTGGAAAAACACCCTGGGTGACCCTTCAGTCCCTGAAGCTCCTGATAATCCCAGAGTGACCTGATGGGTCAAAGGGAAAGTGCCACTCCTTGTTAGGAGTCGACTTCTTGTTAAAGATCCCGTCTGGGGTTAATCCTGCTGGGAGGGAGTCATGAATGGTCCCACCGGCTGTTCCCCACACTGCCTGGAAACAGAAACCATGTCTGGCACAAGGCCTCCTCTACCAGGGACAGCTGGCTTGGTGCTTGGTCCACTGAGGCCCTGGGCTGGTGGGGAAGGCATGCTCACTGGCCAGCCCCAAGCCCCTCACCGGCTTCCCGGTGCAAATGACACCATCCAGTGGGAATGTTGCCCTCACAGTGACCCCACGTGGGAAGGATACACCAGGGGCCAAAACCAGGAAATAGGCCCCCAGTGGGACCCCCAGGGACAGAACAGCCCCCACTGGGACCCCAGGACAGACCACCCCCAATGGGACCCCAGGATAGACCAGCCACCACTGGGACCCCATGTAGCCACCCCCTTGTCACCCCTCAGAGCTCATACATCTGCCCTCTGTCTTCCTGTAGGAGGCATTTTGATATATTTGTTCTTCATACAGACACACATGCCCGGATCATCTCTCATGTGCTCTCCTTGTGCACAAAACTCGATGCTCACACGTAGAACGCAAGCGCATGTGATCTGCAGGTACACTTCTGTGACTATGGGTTTTTACTGGAGTCTTTGCAAGCAAGACGTGTCACTCCTCACCTGTGTGGTGATGCCCCTGAGTCATCTGGATGCCTTCCCTCCTTGGAAGTGCTGAACTGGGTTTCCCAGAGTCATGTTGAAACTCTGGCCCCCAGGACTCAGAATGTGACTGTGTTTGGAGATGGGACCTTTATAGAGGGAATTAAGGTAAAACAGGGCCAGTGAGCTCTGATCTAATCTGACTGGTGTCCTTGTAAGAAGAGGCAATCAGGGTGTTCCGTGGTGGCTCAGTGGTAAAGAATCTGCCTGCCAGTGCAGGAGACACAGGTTCAATCCCTGATTTGGGAGGATCCCACATGCCATGGAGCAACTAAGCCTGTGTGCCACAACTACTGAGCCTGTGCTCTAGAGCCTGGGAGCCACAAGTACTAAAGCCCACACACTGCAGAGCCCATGCTCCACAAGAAGAGAAGCCCCCAGAGTGAGAAGTCTGTGCACTGAAACTAGATAGTAGCCCCGCTTGCCACAACTAGAGAAAGCCCTCACAGCAACAAAGACCCAGTACAGCCATAAATAAATAAATAAAATTGTTTTAAGAAATACATACTTAAAAAAAAAGAGGCAATCAAGATACAGATCTTGGGAGGACTTGGGGAAGTGGCCTCAGAAAAGCCCTGAGCTCAGAACCCCCCCAACTTCCTGCCTTCAGGAGTGGAGGAAACTGACTTTTACTCTCTAAGCCCTGGATCTGTGGCACTTTGCTACAGCGTCCCCAGGGCAACCGCACACCTCGCACTCGCTCTGCACCACCACCCCCAGAGGGGCTGTGAGATGCTGCAGGACCACCCCTGCCTGGCACCCTTGCAGACAACCTGGTGGAGTCAGGATTTGCAGATGCTTCTAATTATGTGATATGACCAGATGGCCTGGCCCTGAATTCCTCTACAACATGCGAGAGTGAGCTCCCCTCCCTCTGGCCCCTCTGGCAATCTGTGTTTCTGCTTTTTCATTTTTTCCCAAGTGACACATTCTGGGTGACAGCTCACCTCCAAAGAAGCCAGGTGCCCCAACTCATGCTCCCTTCTGGCAGGTGCATGGCACCCCAGCCCAAAAAGGGCTCTCAGTGGCCTCCTGAGAAGTCACCCTTGGGATGGTGACCCACACAGAGGTGGGCCAGTTGGTGCTCCCGGGTCCCCTCTCACACTAGGACCCTGTCCCAGGCTCTGCTTCTTGGACTCTGATCCGATGTCTGGGATTCTGGCTTCCTGGATGCCAGCAAATCAGGCGTTCTCATTAGACAACTCCCAGATTTCTCAGTGGGTTGCCAGTCACAGCCCTCACTCATCTTTCCATGGAGTTTCTTATCTTTTTCTTGACAATTTATAAGTTCTTAATACAATTTTTATCTTGTAATCACTTGTATGCTTTAAAATATTTTCTCAAATTGATGATTTGTCTGCAGACCTTACTTATGGATTATCTTGTTATGTCTAAGTTTTAACTTTGATATAGTAAGTGTGATTATGGGAAAAATTTGTTTATTGCATTTCTGCAGACAGAGCCTGTACAAAGGGAAAAAAAACTTAAAAATAAACAACTATTATTGATCTCTTCAAAGAGAGCAGAGAAAATACAGAGACCACAGAAAAAGATCAGAGTGCTTTAGAAATAAATATTCAGAGACCAAGTACAAACCTCAGCAAAGGAAACTAAAGCTGAACAACGCAGAAAAAGAGATCAGGTCACTCGCTCCCATTTATGAGCTCCCAGGTCCCAGTGATATTTACCATGAAAGAGGGAATAGAGAAAACAGGAGCTGGGAAACAATTTAAAATTAATGATTAAAGAAAATATCCTGGAAATGAGCAAGAATTTCCAGACTCACTGAGCCATGGAGCTGGTGGTAGAGGGTGAGAAGGAACCCACACGAAGGCCATTTTCATGAACCGTCAGAACAATGGCGACAAAAAGAGCCCTGAAACTTCCAGTAAGAACTGACAAGCCAGTTGACCTCCTGATCAGGAGTTAAAGTGACATGGAATTCACCCGCAGTAGCATCAGAGGCTGGGGTCCCAGTTTGGGGGGACAAGGTTCTGGGCTGGAGGGCCACCCCCAGCAACAAGCCTCTGTGTTGGGGAGGGACAGGCATTGGAAGCCCCATGTTTGTGGGCGCCCTTTCTCAGGAAGGATGTGCTTAACCAGGACCTGGGTGAACCCAGAAAGAGGAGGGTGTGGGGTCCAGGAAATTTCAACCCAAGGGAGAAGCAAAGGAAATCTTCCAGGTGAGGGCCAGGAGAGATCTCGGGGTGCCAGCCCTCCTGTAGACATAGGAGGACCAGCCCCCAAGGGGCCAGGGCGGAGGCTCCCAGAGGCGCCGCCTCAGAAATGCCCATGTGTTTGAACTGAAGCCACAGCAAGAGTCTGAGGACGAATTAGTCATGAGTTCAGAGAAAACTCAGCAAGCATGAAAAAAGGAAGGCGATGATTAACTCTGGGGAAAACTGCACATGTTCAGATTGGAGCAGCAACCATGGCCTGCCCCAGGCCTGGTGTGAACACAGAGAGACCTAACCACTGAATTCAGAGCTAATTAATAATTAGAACGTCATTCTGTTGCAAAAACAGGGGGACCGGAGTGTGTGGGGGAAGGGGAAAGGCGGAAGAAATAAACACTGGCTTCCCTGGGGTGAATTCAATAGACAATACCTAAACCTGAAACAATGAGAAGCTGTTATTCAATCATGTTGTCACCCAGATGCTGGTAAAGGACCTAGGAATTATGCGGGAGAGGGAAATAGTTGCCTCTGGGGCCAGCATGGGTGGCTGGCGGGGGCGTGTTTGTCTGAGCCTTGTAGAAATGTTTGACTCTTAAACCACATACAAGTGTAACTCTGATAAAAATGAAATTAAAACTGAGTCAGTGCCCTCCCACCCTCTGAGGTCTGGGAACAGTGTCCACAACCCTGGAATGACCTGTAAGCAAACTGGGACAAGGACCTGTCTGCTGTCGCTCTCTTTCAGGATATGCCTCTGATTACCTAGCCTAAAGCTTCTGCCATGCCTTCCGCCTCTTCTCTGACAGTTGAGATTCTGCCGGGACAGCTCCCATTTCTCTGGGTTTTCCCATCACAAGGCCACGTGGGGTCCAGCACCCCAACCAGCATCCACCTCCCTGGTCAGGCGTGGCCTCCCTGCAACCTGCCCATCTTCCCACGAGGCCACGTAGATTGTGTGCTGCGGCAGAGCTGTCCCAGGTCTTAGACCCACGTCTTACTTCTTTTGTACCCTCTCCTTACTGGGGCATCCTGGGCAGGATAGAACTTCAGCTTTGGTGAAGGAAGCTGGTCCTGCTCTAGCCGATCCCGAATTCCACACCTCTGGGGGAACTCACAGATACACATGACTATACGTGGAGTGAATTTGGTTTCCTTGCAAGAGTCTTGTGGCCGCTGTCATGCAAATTCACGTGTCTCAGGCCTGCTCCCGTCCCATGGGGCCCGTCCCATGGGGCCTGTGTTCTGGCTGTCATCCTCAGAGGTGGCCACATCACAGGCAGGCTCCGTGAACAGTTTTGGGCCTTAACAGTCACCCTTGCCCACCAGAGGCTCGAAAACACCCACCTATGTCCCCGAGGGAGGCCCGTGAACCCCCTCACATGGGCGGTACGCCCCTCCAGCCCCTGAAGAGCCCAGCCTGCCCCGCTGTTTCCACACAGGCCCCAGGGTGTGCCACAGACCTGATCCCCACCCCCTTGCCCAACAAACAGCAAAGAGAAAGCCCTCCAGCCAAAACAAGCTCTTCCAAAGACCCCCACTTTCCCTGCAGGCGACTCTATGCTGGCCCAGTGCTCGGACCCTGAGCTCGCAGCTGCAATGGCCCCCTTGACCCCAGGCAGCACCCAGTGACCGCGGACTGGACGGCAGAAAAGCTTCAAAGTCGGGGGAGGGGAGTTCTCGAGTCAGCTCTGTTCAGAGGCTGTGGGGTGACCGCAGACCCCCACAAGACAAGCTCTCCCCAGCACCAGCTGTGGGCCTCAATCCTACCTGGTCCCATGGAGGCGGCAGGCAGTGTCACCGAGGTGCGGCTCCCGCTGCCTTATCGCGGCCTGGCCGGGGGATGCGGTGGAAGCCTTTGCCTGGTACAACCCACTGCTGCAGCACAGCCCAGGAATTCTGCCTTGAATAATCTTTAACTTCTGCTCGAGAGAAAACCAAGGTTGTGTGCATGTCTGTCTACATGGAATGCCAGGGCCTTCCGCACAGGAGCAGAGTCCTCGGTAATAACAAAAAACCCACCTCGTCATAAGAAGAGGCAGAACAGAAGAGGAAAGAGTCTGGGGACCCAGCTAGCCGTCAGCAGCAGCAGCAGGCCGGTCCCATCCTGCTCTTTGGACATGAAGCTGCGTTGGTGACCGCCCCCACCTCCCCAGCCTCTAACCCCACACCCAGTTCTGCGATTTCTTCCAACAGCCTCATATTTCAAACTGCCAGAGCCAAGCTGGCGCCACCCCTGCACCCAGCATGTCCACCTTCCACACCGGGGTTCGTTCTGCGCTCGTCCAGCGTTGGGGCTGTGACCTTGCAGCTGCAGTGGCAAGTCCGCTCGGAGCCCCCATGAGCCCTGTGGCCACGACGGGAGGGGACAGCCTGGCCAGCTCCCCTCAAAATGGCTACACAGGGAGCTGAGAAACCAGAGTTTTCCTTTAAAAAGACCCTGAGTTTCTCCAGCACTGGGACAGGAGTGATCAATGCTTAAGGTACCCAGGTGAGGCCCGCAGGCCCAGTGAAGGAGGGCACTGGCCCCCCAGGACGTGGGATCATCACCACCCAAAGGATAGGGGACTGGGCGCCCAGGTCTCCCCGGGACCTGCCTTGGAGAGCCTTGTGCCTTAGAAGCTGAGCTTAGTGGGGGGTAGGGGGAGAGGGGCCTTTGCAACAGCCAGAGAGGCCTACATGAGAGCCTGGGCAGGGGGGTCCAGGAGAGGCTGCTCCCACCAACCACCTGTCCTTGGCTCCCCACACTCCTCCATAGCGCGTGTGACCCCCACACTCCCAGGCTCTGCTTGGGGACAGCAGGTGGACTGGGGGATGGATTGGGTGGCCACAGGCTCTCTGCCAAGGAGTGGGACACTGACTCAGACCCATGCTGGGATTAAACCTCACACAAGCTTGCAGGGGGGCCCCCTTCAGGGCCTGTCTGCCAGCAAGATGGTCACCCAGGGAGCAGTGAAGAGAGAACCTAAGCAAGCCTGCAAGGCCAGGACCCCTGATGGCCTGGGCAGCCTGTTGAGTGTGCATGGCTGGGGATCCTTGGGTAAAAGGGTCCTAGTCCGGACTTCCTTGGTGGCATAGTGGATAAGAATCCTCATGCCAATGTGGACATGGCTTCAATCCCTGGTCTGGGACGATTCCAGATGCCTCGGAGCAACTAAGCCTGTGCCCCACAACTGGAGCCCGTCCAGAGCCTATGCTCTGCAATAAGAAAAGCTACTGCAACGAGAAGCCTGTGCACCACGACAAACAGTAGACCCCTGCTCACCGCAACTAGAGAAAGCCTGTGCGAAGACCCAGTGCAGCCAAAACTATAAATAAATAAATAAAAAGAAGGCCCCAGTCCTTCTGACCAGGAGCCAGGGGGTGCTGGTCACACTTCCATTCCCGCCCCATCCCGCTCCCTCCAGGCTGCACTGGCTGTTTGGGGTGCTGGCACTGCCGACCCCACATTTCTTCCTCCACCATCATTCACTCAGCCTCGGATATCAGGACACATCTGCAGAGCCCTGAGCATTCAGACATGCTCCCGGCCCTGTGTGGTGCCCCCTTCAAGCTGCCCATCCACACTTGGGAATGCCTGCAATTCCCACACAGCTCTTTGGGGAGGTGATAACCTCCTGGCTACATCCTCAACTGGGCTGCCTTGTCCACACCTGGCCACCCTGATCATATCCAGTCACCCTGGCTACAGCTGCTTACCACGTCCACACCTGGCCAGCCCATCCACTCTCCCAGGGTTCCAAGGCTGCATTTGCTCCAGTCTTCCCCAGCAGACTGTCTGATGGGGAGGTGGCCACTCACGTGCATTTCTCTAATGGGCTTGAAGGTGTCCCCACATGAGGTCTTCTGAAACATGGCCATTTTCTCACTTTTTGGGTAGGATTCCTCTCCTTCCTGTTAAATTGCAGAATTCCTTTCGTATCCTAGATTAGAGTCCCTACAGATGGGCACAGTCCACGATCTTTTCCAGTTCTGCCCATTCATTGGTCAGAAATCCTGATATTTATAACCAAACACATCCACTGTTTGTCTGAGGGCTCGGGTGCTTGGGGTGGTATCTGAGACCTCTTCCCTGTCCCTCCCAGGCCACCAGGCATTCCTGGTGGGCTCTTCCAGGTGCCCGAGGGATGCCTGCAATTTAACAGGAAAGAGAGGAATGCCAGCCCTGCCAACCCACACTGACACACCTTTCCCATCCCTTGGCCCATGTGTCCTTCCTGCCTGCCTAGTTGTGTGACTGTCACCCTGCCTGGTTGTGTGACTCTTACCTTGCCATGGTTGTGTGACTAACGCCTGTCATGTGCCCCAACATCTGGGAGACTAAGCACTCCTCTTCACCTTTTTTAAATGTTTATTCCATTATTCATACCTTTTTCTGTCATAAATTTCAGAGTAAGCTTTTCTAGTTTCTGCAAAACTCCAACTGTAATTTTGACTAGGATTGAATGGACCATACAGATTAATTAGGAAGAACTGACATCTGTGCCACATTGCTCTCACTTCCCAGAAGGCAAAGGACCCCTTACTGACTCAAATCAGCACTTCAGCCTTCATCTCAGTTTACAGCTCTCTCCATAGAGGTTGTGTGTATTTTCTCCTAAGTTAATTCCTAGATGCTATATTTTCTCTCTTGCTACTGTGAATTCTTTTTCCCTAATTTGTTATTGCTGGTATAGAGCAATATTATTGCTTTTTCATTTTAAAAAATTGAGGTGAAATTTGCATAACATAAGATTAACCATTTTAAAGTGTAGATTGTTCCAGTGACAGTTAGTACATTCGCAATGTTTTGTGACCACACCCCCCTCAAATGTCACCACTGCAAGGGACCCTGAAATGAATTATACAGTGATTTCCCATTCTCCCCACAGCCCCCAGTGTGCTTCCTGTTTCTATGGATTTGCCTCTTCTGGATATTTCTTAAAAACGGGCTCACACATACTCAACACATATAATATGTGACTTATGCGACTTATCTGGCTTCTTCCCTGTATTATTGTTTTTTAATTTTTATAAAATAGACCTAATGTAAAATTTACTACTTAACCATTTTTTAGGTGCACAGCTCAGTGACATTAAGCACATTCATATTGTTGTACAACCATCACCACCACCCACCCCCAGGACCTTTTCATCTTCCCAAATTAAAACTCTGTCCTGGGACTTCCCTGGTGGTGGAGGGCTATGGAATCTGTCTGCCAGTGCAGGGCACATGGGCTCAATCCCTGGTCTGGGACGATCCCACATGCTGCAGGACAACTTAGCCCATGTGCCACAACTACTGTACCCATGCACCACAACTACTAAAATCCTACAGCCCATACTGTGGGGCACCCTACAGCCTGTGCTCTGCAACAGGAGAGAAATCTTTGCAATGAAAAACTCATGCACTGCAGCTAGAGAGTAGCCCCTGCCCACCAAAACTGGAGAAGGCCATAAACAAATAAATAAGTAAATTTTTTAAAAAGCTACTCTGTCCCCATTAAACACTTACTCTGCCCCTCCTGTTCCAGCCCCTAGCACCCATCCTCCTACTTTCAGTCTTTGAGATTCACTCCTCCAGGGACCTCATATAAGTGGAATAATAATTATTTCTCCTTTTGTGACTGGCTTATCTCACTCAGCCTAATGTCCTAATCTCTGCTTTGCTCTGTGCAGTCAGCAAAAACAAGACTGGGAGCTGACTGTGGCTCAGATCATGAATTCCTTACTGCAAAATTCAGACTTAAATGGAAGAAAGTAGGGAAAACCACTAGACTATTCAGGTACGACCTAAATCAAATCCCTTATGATTATACAGTGGACATGACAAATAGATTCTAGGGATTAGATCTGATAGACAGAGTCCCTGAAGAGCTATGGGTGGAGGTTTGTGACATTGTACAGGAGGCAGTGATCAAGAGCATCCCCAAGAAAAAGAAATGCAAAAAGGAAAAATAGTTGTCTGAGGAGGCCTTAAAAATAGCTGAGAAAAGAAGAGAAGCTAAAGGCAAAGGAGAAAAGGAAAGATATACCCATCTAGATGCAAAGTTCCAAAGAAAAGCAAGGTGCGATAAGAAAGCCTTCCTCGGTGATCAATGAAAAGAAATAGAGGAAAACAATAGAATGGGAAAGACTAGAGATCTCTTCAAGAAAATTTGAGATACCAAGGGAACATTTCATGCAAAGATGGGCATGATAAAGGACAGAAATGGTATGGACCTAGCAGAAGAGATTAAGAAGGGGTGGGAAGAATACACAGAAGAACTATACAAAAAAGATCTTCATGACCCAGATAACCATGATGGTGTGATCACTCCCCTGGAGCCAGACATCCTGTAATGCGAAGTTGAGTGGGCCTTAGGAAGCATCACTACCAACAAAGCTAGTGGAGGTGATGGAATTCCAGTTGAGCTATTTCAAATCCTAAAAGATGATGCTGCAAAAGTGCTGCACTCAATATACCAGCAAATTTGGAAAACAGCAGTGGCCACAGGACTGGAAAAGGTCAGTTTTCACTCCAACCCCAAAGAAAGGCAATGCCAAAGAATGCTCAAACTACCGCACAATTGCACTCATCTCACACTCTAGCAAAGTAGTGCTTAAAATTCTCCAAGCCAGGCTTCAATAGTACGTGAACCAAGAACTCTCAGATATTCAAGCAGGATTTAGAAAAGGCAGAGGAACCAGAGATTAAACTGCCAACATCAGTTGGATCATAGAAAAAGCAAGAGAGTTCCAGAAAAATATCTACTTCTTCTTTATTGACTATGCCAATGCCTTTGACTGTGTGGATCACAACAAAGTGTGGAACTTTCTTAAAGAGATGGGAATAGCAGACCACCTTACCTGCCTCCTGAGAAATCTGTATGCAGGTCAAGAAGCAACAGTTAGAATTGGACGTGGAACAACAGACTGGTTCCAAATTGGGAAAGGAGTATGTCAGGGCTACATATTGTCACCCTGCTTATTTAACTTATATGCAGAGTACATCATTTGAAATGCCTGTCTGAATGAAGCACAGGCTGGAATCAAGATTGCGGGGAGAAATATCATAACCTCAGATACACAGATGACATCACCTTTATGGCAGAAAGCAAAGAGGAATTAAGAGCCTCTTGATGAAAGTGAAAGAGGAGAGTGAAAAAGTTGGCTTAAAACTCAACATTCAGAAAACTAAGATCACAGCATCCAGTCCTATCACTTCATGGCAAAAAGATGGGGAAACAATGGAAACAGTGACAGATTTTATCTTTTTGGGCTCCAAAACACTGCAGATGGTGACTGCAGCCATGACATTAAAAGATGCTTGTTCCTTAGAAGAAAAGCTATGACCAACCTAGACAGCATATTAAAAAGCAGACACATTGCTTTGCCAACAAAGGTCCCTCTAGTCAAAGCTATGGTTTTTCCAGTGGTCATGTATGTATGTGAGAGCTGGACTATAAAGAAAACTGAGCATGGAAGAATTGATGCTTTTGAACTTTGGTGTTGGAGAAGGCTCTTGAGAGTTCCTTGGACTGGAAGGAGATCAAACCAGTCTATCCTAAATGAGATCAGCCCTGAGTGTTCATTGGAAGGACTGATACTGAAAGCTGAAACCCCAATACTTTGGCTACCTGAAGAATGGGAAGAATGGACTAATTGGAAAAGACCCTGATGCAGGGAAAGATTGAAGGCAGGAGGAGAAGGGGACAACAGAGGATGAGATGGTTGGATGGCATCACCGACTTGATGGACATGAGTTTAAGCAAGCTCTGGGAGGTGGTGATGGACAGGGAAGCTTGGTGTGCTGCAGTCCATGGGGTCTCAAAGAGTTGGACTTGACTGAGCAACTGAACCGAGCTGAACTGAATGTCCTAATCAATATTATTGATTTTTATTCATTGGTCTTTTACTCAGCAATTGTATTGGACTCTTCTAAAGTTTTCCATCTATTCTACTGGCTTTTCTAGATAGATGATTGTACCTTTGCAAATTATACTGATTTTTATCTCCTTTCATAATCATACACATTATCTACTTTTCTTTCTTTATTATGTTGGCTATGATCTCCAGTCCTATGTTGGGCAGTAGCCATGATATGGGAACACTCTTGGTCCCATCCAGATCTTAAAGAGAACACATTGGAAGTTTCTCCAGTTAATGGAAAGTTTGCTATGAGGTTTTCATGTGTGAAATTTGTCATGTTACTGAACTTCACTTTTAAGGTCAGTTTATTAAAAGTTATTTTTAAAATTACAAATAGGTTTTGAACTTTATGTAAAACTCTTCCTGAATCAGTTAAGATAACCACATTTTCTTTTTTATTCTATCGAACTATCTTTGCTTTCCTATTACAAGGCCCAATTTTTAACAATTTTTGTTTAGTTAGTTATTTTATTTCTGGTTATCTGGTTAATTCTGTGCTGGTTCTTCATTGCTGCATGGGCTTTATCTAGTTGCAGCGAGTGGAGTCCACTCTCTAGTTGTGGTGTGCAGGTTTCTCATTGCAGTGGCTTCTCTTGTTGCAGAGCACGGACACTAGGACCTGTGGGCTTCGGTAGCTGTGGCTCGTGGCTCAGTAGTTGCCACTCCTGGGCTGTAGAGCACAGGCTCAATAGTTGTGGCACATGGACTTAGTTGCTCTACGGCATGTGAAATCCTCCTGGACCAGGGACTGAACCTATGTCTCCTGCATTGGCAAGTGGATTCTTTACCACTGAGCCGTCAGGAAGCCCTACAATGCCCATTTGATCATGATGTATTATTTGTAATACACTTGAATTTCATTAGTTACCGAGAAGATCTGTATAATAAGAGGCAAACTGTAGACGCCCTTCACTGCAGGGCCACACAGCAGGGCCCACCTTCCCAGGGTGCTGTTTGATCTTCTTCAGCCCTGACCTTTAGCCTTTGCTCGTCTATGGTAAGGTGTGCAAGGGAGAGGAATCAGGGGTGGCCCAAGACACAGCACACTGAATAGCAAACTTCCTAACACAAGGAAGAGAGCCTGACTCCCCATCTCTGTGTTGGGCATCAGGGTCCAGCAGTGGACACGGTGGGTAGTTTCCTTCCCTGACATCCAGGGGCCTAATGAAGTCCCTTTGAAACTGGAGGGACTATGATGGAGTCCTCAAAGGGACTCAGGTGTTAGGCTGTTGTAGGATGTGAATTCCACTGGCATTTAAGATGCTCATGCAGTTCTTAGACAGTTAATCTGGGCAGAGAGTAGAAAAAGCATTTTAGAAAACAAGTCATCCTATGCAGGAAACAGGGAACACAGCTCATCTTTTTCAAGGGAAAACAGATCAGTAAGAGAGCTTACTGTCTGACATATAAGGTGTTCGAGGGACTTTCCTGGTGGTCCAGTGCTTAGGGCTTCATGCCTCCTCTGCAGGGGGCATGGGTTCAATCCCTGATCCAGGAACTAAAATACTGCCAGTTGTGAGGCTTGGCCAAAAAAAAAAAAAAGATATTTGAAGAACTGATAAACTGAAATCCTTTGGCTTTGAGATAACATCTTTTCACAAGGGAAGTACCCCTAGGAAGCTGCGCTTGGACAAGTATCCAGCACCAAGATTCAGAGAAACACATGAAAAAGTATCCGAAAGAGAAGTGTGCTCAGACTCGTAATGTTGCTGGGGGTGCCAGGGCACCACGGCAGAAACCCAAGGTGTGCAGCTGCAGGATCTTGGGGTGTGTGCTTGCCCTATCACCCAGTTCAGGGGAACTTACGTCGGGGGGGCGGGCAGTGCAGAAGCACAAAGGATCAGATCTGGGGGGGAACCACACATGTATGGGAGTCGGCAAAGGATGACACCTCCATCTGACAGGAGTGACAAGTTAAGGCAGCAAACAAAGGCCAGGAGGTACCACACTGTCCAGGAGCAGGTCTGAGGATGGGGTGACCAGCAGGTCCAGGCCAGGGAGGGTGGGAACCATGACCATGGCCCCTGACAGCCTAGAGGTCAGAGGTGTAGTGTGTTCCCTGGAGAAGGCACTGGGTCAGGGGCAAGGATCTGACTCTGGCCAGGTGGCTCTGGCCCTGCCCCGGCACCAGGACTGAAGTCAGAGTCTCCACACGATAACAGGCTCCCCACGCCCAACTGTCTGTCCTGTGCTTCCGGGACCATCCTCTCTGCTTGCAGGGATGTCTCAGATGCCCAGAGTAGAAAAGGGCAGCACCAACTGTGAGGCTCTTTCAGCTCTTGGGTACATGGGAGAAGCAGCTTCCCATGTCCTCCAGAGTGTGTGGTGACAGAGCACTGACCGGTGGCTGGCAGGACCTCCTTGGAACATGTGCACATGTGTGCATGCGTGCGTGCACATGTGTGTGCATTTGCGTGCACCACCACACACACCACGGGGAGTGACTGAGGACCAGGTCTAGCCCTGGTCTGTGACCACTGAGGATAGTCTGTCTCCCTGCTGGTAAAGTATGTCTGGAGAGGCATGCCCAGATCCAGGCTGCCAGAAGTTCGGGGGGGCCAAGGGTCTGCCTAGGGTCAGATCCCTCAGAAACCAAAGGCTAAGTACTTCCCGGGCCCAGATCAGCTAGTGTGCACCCCTTCCACCAGCACCAGCCCACCTCGAGTCTCGGGCCAGGCAGGGTGCCTGCGAGGCTGCAGAGAAGTGGTGACTCTGGAGGTGGAGAAAGCCTTTTCCACGGGCCATGAGCTGAGCTTCTGCAGCCTCCCTGGGATGAGGGGCGCTTGATGATGCAGCCTCGGCTCATCAGGGTTTTCTTCTGGGTGAGATGTGGCCTCTAGGAGCCCATGGGCTGGAATCCAAGACCACCCCCAGCTCTATCCGATGCATGGCGGGGCGCCTGGGCCCCCAGCCTGGGTAGACTCTGGGCAGCGCAGCAGCCGGGCAGCCAGGGCCCTGGGGATAAAGGACACAGACAAGGCTGTGGAAGCCAGGAAGGGAACCAGCTGCTCCCAGCACTTCACTGCCTCCAGAAATGGGCAAAACACGCACGGTTCTCCATGGACTGCCTTGGGGCCGAGGGGCCTGGCCCTGGGAGGGGGCAGCTCTTAAAAGTGATCAGCAATTCCCATGTTTAACAAAGGGGCCCTTAGCAGTGAGTGGCCAGTGGGAGGTGACCATGGGGCACCCAGAGGTCACCATTCAGCAGACAGATCAGAGGTGGTGCACTGCTGGCAGGAGCTCACCAACCGGCACATGGCCGGGTTATCCCTGGTGGTGAAGCCGGTACTCACAGGGGAGATGCCTGGGACTGTGAGGAGGAACCGCCAGCAGCCCAGCCCCGTATGATCCTACTGGCATCTCCGTGCACTTCCTTACAAACCTTTTTCTATGCACTGATGTAAATCTAAGCAAGTAAATCCTGGGTTAAAACCCAATTTCGCTCGTTCTATCCCAGGCCACACTGTATCTTCTCACTTGGTGTTATGACACCTCCCTGATGGTACAGGTAGGTGTCATACCAAAGCGGGCACACCGTGGTCTTCACTGCATGTCGTGGGTATTGTGTGATTCACAAACCAAAGTTGTGTGCCAACCCTGCACTGTCAAATAATTGTTAGCAGATTTTAGCAATAAAGTGCATTAAAATCAAGGTGTGCATGTTGGGTTTTAGACATAATGCTATTACACACTTAATAAACTACAGTGCAGTGTAAATATAACTTACATGCACTGGGAAAGCAAATGCATGACTTGTTTGTTGTGATATTCTCTGTGTCAGGGGCTCTGGAACAGAACACGCAGGGTCTCCAAGGTCTGCCTGTATTATGTGTGCATAACAAGTTGGTTCCTGGGTGTTGGGTGAGCACCTCACTCACCTCCTTTTCTGGTCAGAATTCCAGGAATGAGCTCAGAGCCAGCGCCCTGGCAGGTGACTTCCCCACTGGTGTCTCCAGCTTCTGTCCACTTTACAGATGAGCCACACGGAGGCCTCCTAGTTCCTCCTAGGTGTGGTCAGTGTGGGCGGAGCTCCGCCCCCAGGCTCTGCATCCTAGCTGCATCCTGGACCCCACGGAGGGGTGGACACCCTAGCCCCTTTGGTGTTGCTCCCGGGGGACACTAGAACCACCCCAGCCCAGTGCCCCAGGGTGGTGGGGTTGGGGCTGCTCCCAGTAAGAATTGTGGGGTCTTCTGGGCCCCCCTGGCCTGCGCCTTCCCACTGCCCCCTTGCAGAGCGAGCTCACCAGTCACAGCATATGTGCTTGAACCCCAGGTGCCAAGGGACTCTGCCAAGGTCTGCAACTGGTGGTGCTTCTCGTTTCTGCCTGGGACCCTGGGGCTCTCTGGGCCCTTGACTGGACCAGGCTCATCATTCCCTGGATGGCTCAGCTCTACAGAGAGTGTAGTTCAGGCTCTGCAGTGTGACCCCTCTGTGCATCTGAGTGCAGGCCAGTGCCCAGAGGGCAGAGGGGAGCAGGGTCTGCCTGGTGGCACCTGTATCTGCCCAGGAGATTCCTGGGGGCCTGAGAGGACAGAGGTTGGAAGGGGGACACAACCCCTGCCTAGCTTCTTGCTCCAGGGCCTGGGCAGGAGGAGTCCTGACTGAAATCCAGACGGAAGCCAGCTCTGGGTCTGTCCCTGCTCAGTCCCAGCCACTTTGCCACTGTGGCCGGCAGAGGCAGAGGTCAGTTGTGGCCCCGGGGCAGCCCTTTGCTGGTGTTTGAGTCTGCCTGGTTGAGGTCCCTGCAGGACACACTGCAGCCACCATGGCCCCACCATGGCCCCTCCACAGTGAGCAAGAGCTGGGCACTGCCATCAGGAGGGCCTGCAGGTCCCACGGCCGTACCTGACTCCGGGGCAAGGGCGCCTTGCTGCCCCCAGGGCAGGGGAACACTGGCTGAGGCGCTGGCAGGTTGGAAGCTCCGCTGCCCTCGGGCATCTCTCCAGGCCTCCGCCTCCATAGGGTACACACGCTCCCAGGCTTGCTATCTCGGCATCAGTACATGGAGGTTAGGCACCAGGACATATCCTGTGCCTCTGCACCAGGATGGATGTCCAAAGCCCCTCAAGCGTGGCCTCCTGCTAAGTGGGCCGTCATCGCCAGGCAGCCCGAAAGCCCCAAGGTACAGCCAGCTCCCTCCCAAGGCCCATGTTGACAACCCTTCCTGGACAGTCAGCCACGGCGGTTTGCTCTGCTGCCTCCCCGGCTGTGAGAACCTTCTGTGGCCTTCGTCCTGGTGAGCCCTTAATTGCCAAATAAATATTTGCCCAGGGTGGGGCTTGGTGCTCAGGGTTAAGTATTAAATGGGCTGAAAGTCGGAGGACCCCATGGCTATCCTGGAGGACCCAGGTGGTGTAGGGATGCTGGCCCAGCTGTGTTCCCGTTCACCCTGTTCAGACAGGAGGCAGAGCTGACCCCAGCCCGGAGCAAAGGCCATCCCAGAGACCAAGGAGGACCAAGGCAGCAGAAATAAATCCTAGGAACTCGAGGTGCATGGGGTGGGGGAGGGGCATTGTCTGCCTCAGAGTTCCGCCAAAACGTGGCCTGTCCTGAACAACGGGGGATAAGGCAGGAAAAGGCACGTCCAGGCAGACTGTGTCAGTCATGTGCTACTGGGTATGAAACAGCCCCAATACAGTGCCTGAAAACAGCAGGGGATCTCAGAGCAACAGATGTGGCATGAGGCTGCCCACAGGGGTGGCCACAGCCACCTAATGACCAGCCCCGGACGTACCATCTCTCCCTTCTTCACATTGTGGCCACGGAGAAGTAAACTGGAAGGTGGAGGGGAGGGCGCTGGTCAGGATCAGCACTTTTGGTTTTTTTCCTGGAAGCCGCTCATCCCATTGGTGGGCATTTGTTTGCTTTTGCTGATGGAGTGGCGGTTGGTTGGTTAAGTAAGACTGTAAAGTGAGAGGAGTTTTGAAAAGATGCACATTTATCGTCAACCTAACTCCTATGAATGCCAGGCCAGGAGCACCTGTTCCCACATGGGGGTTCCTGCCACCGCTGTCCCACAGCTTCTTGTCCACAGTCGTGGGGACATGTTTATCATCAGGTTTCCCACCCTACATTTAATGGGTACATGAGTGCATTCATCCTGTGTGTTTGTCCCTGTTTGCAGCCTCTCTGACACTGCCTCAAGTGCCCACGGTGAGCCAGAGTCTGGGCTGATTTTGTGCCAGCTTGGCTGGGCTACAGGGAGCCCAAGGACGTGGCCAGATCCTGTCCCAGGCATTTTCCCATGAGATTAGCATTTAGATCGGTGGACGGAGGAAAGGAGGTGTCCCTCCCATGAGAGTGGGCCTTGTCCAATCCATGGAGGGCCTGAATGGAACAAGAAGGCCAGCCCTCCCCACTAAGAGCGGTGGCGGGGGAGGGGGTTGCTGTTCCTGCTTCTAGACAGGAGTGACCCGTCCTCTCTAGGCCTTCAGTGGGCTGACTACACATCCCAAGGGTCTTAGCCTACATGACTGCCAAGTCCTCATAATGAATCTCTGTCTGTCCATGTGCCTCCTGCTAGTCTGGGTTTCTGGAGACCCTGACTCTTATGTCCGGGTAGATAGGTGGCTGTGGCCACATAGGGCTCAGCTGGTAGGGGGCGGCCTGGACTTGGGTCAGGGAGGATGTGAGCCACTGGGGGCCCCAGCGTCCAGGCCCAGGAAGTGGCCAGGAACCCCCCGTGGGTGAGAGCGAGGGGCTGTGTGATCCAAGGGGAAGGGGGTCTGAGACGAGGGGCAGGAGCACGGCTGCAGGGAAGGAGCAGCACCTGGAGGCCTGGGGGGGACACAGAGGACCAGAGCGGGGCCCTGTGTGGGCAGCAGGCCCAATGCCTTGAGTTGGCCAGGGCTACCCCTAGCGCGTCTCAGGGTTTTGGGCACCCCAGGCAGCCATGATGGGGAGTTTTGAGCAACAGGTATGGGGAGGCACTGGGGTCACAGATTGAGGCAGGGTCCCTTTCTCCTCCCCAGGGAAGGGGGCCTCAGTGCCAGTCCTGGAGCATCAGCACATCGATTTCTGCGCCTTGGGGAAGGGTCCAGACCCAGATCTGCCCCTCTCCACTGTCATGAGGGCCTTGGACAGAGGAGGCGCCGGCGGCAGGCTCCGTCCAGGCCAACGCCCGTCGGACAAGGGCGCCACCTACAGGCCTACTCAGGAACGCGCGATCCCTGGGGCTCCAGCCCAGGGTGGTCGGCCCCAGGTTTGTTAAGGACAAGCAAGAGACCGGCTTCCCTGCTGGGCTGCTGTCTGGAGCTCTGAGAAGCTTCCAGCAAAGGTCAAATGTATTCTTGGGCTTTCAACCATGAGTGGGGAGCACCCAGAGCCCAGAGGTCAGCCTGGCAGGCATGGCGTCCATGAGGCTGGCACCCTCCAGGTGCTGTCCCCACCCAGCCCTTCACCAGGTGACCGGTGACCACAAGGTCTGGTCTGCACGAAGTGAGGACCCCAGAAGGCAAGCTCAGGGTGGAGCCTGTGCTTCCTGCACCTGGCCCAGCAAGCTTCCTGCTGGTCTTCAGATGACAGCTCCACCCACCAGTCTGCACAGATATTTGCGCACAAAGCCCACCACCCAGGGAAGTGGACCAGGCTGGGGAGAGCCTGGTAGGGATGGAGGGTTGTAAACAGCAATTAAGGCCTCCTTCTAATTGCAGGTGATTAATTAGCTGATGATTGAGCCTCCCCCAGCGTAGGGGCTGTTTAGAAAGAGCTAAGGACCTTCACCTGCTCCTCCTTGGGCTGCAAAGGTGCAGGAGGGTGGGGTCGGTGGGAAAGGGGGACAGTCTCAAGGGCTGCACAGATGCGGGGTGGGGTGGGAAGGGGGAGGACAGGCCCAAGGGGCTCTGAGGGGTGGATCCTGGGGGCCACTAGGCACTGGGCTGGGGTCCTGAGTCTGCCTATGCCTGCTCAGTTTTCGAGTACCTGGGGGGAAACACTCTCTTAATGGGGAGGAGGAGGGGAGGGCAGCCCTCAGGGAAACGCAGAGCAGAGCGGATAATTGCTATTCCCACCTCCAGGAGCGGGAAACAGCGGGAGGAGGCGAGCCTGGGCAGGCCTGCTCCCTGGGCGCCCAGGGACCTGCCTTCCTGGGCTGACGCAACAGAAAGGCCCCACAGGCGCTCGGGAGCCCCGGGGTGGGGGGAGTGTGGGGGGGTGTAATGCGGGCTGTTTGTGCCTCGGGTTCCTCTGGGCAACCCTGGCCCAGCCTGAGGGCCCTCCCTCTCTGAAGCAGCAGGATGAGTGGAGGGGCTGGGAGTCCTTTGTCTGAGCAGCCATCTTACAGAAAAAGCAAAGCACGAGAAAGGCCACTGGGTTTCAGGAAACAGAAACAAAAGCCCTGGAATGGTCAAGGCCAGACGGGGGCAGATAAGCCACCCCATTCCCCGCCAGGAACACCTTCCCAAAACTGTAGCGTTGCTGCCTGCCTGCTTAGTTGTCATCTTGTCTCATGTGTGATCCTGGGAGCATCTGTTGTCAGGCACAGAGCAGTCCCCACAAGGAACCTTCCAGCTGCCCGCTCACCCACTGTTGTCGATTCTCCAACTCCTCCATAATTCTGTCATTTCAGGGTTACGTGAGCCATTGAGATTAGCTTTTCTTCGCCTGCAGCTCCCCCGTGTGGCAGCCCCATAGCTGGTTGGGCTGCTGTCCCACCTGGGACACCTGTGTGGTTACCAGGTTTGGCTTTTACAGACAAAGCTGCTGTGAACAGTCTGTACAGTTTTTTTTTTAATGTAGATATCAGTCTTCGTTTATCTGGGATAAATGCCCAGGAGTTCCATTGCCGGTTGCCGCGGTAATGTTCGGTTGATGAGAAATTGTCAGTCAGTCTTTCAAGGCCTGCCCCTTTACACGTTCCCAGCACTGCAAGAGTGATCCAGTCTCCGGAACCTTGACAGCATCGGTATTGTCACTATGTTTAATCTTAGCCATTCTGATGGGTGAGTGAGTGGTGGTGCCTTGTGTGGTTTTAATTTGCATTTCTCTGATGGCTAATGGTGCTGAGCATCTTTACAAGTGCTTTTCTGCCATCTGTACTCCTTTTTCAGTGAAATGTCTCTTCATGTCTCTCACCCACCTTCTAATATTTTAAACTATTTGCAAATGTAATATATTCTATTTCCTTCTCTCTCTCTCTCTCTCCTATTTTTATATTTTTTTGGCTGTGCAGCACAGCTTGTGGGATCTTAGTTCCTTGACCAGAGCTTGAACTCAGACCTTAGCAGTGAAAGCTCTGAGTCCTAACTACTGTACTGCCAGGGAATTCCCGACATTCTATTTCCTTTTCATCTGAATTAACAAAATCCTCCCAAATAATTGACAGATACCTATTTAATTAAATTATATGTAGGTTATTCCAAAAACTCTCTTAAATTTTCAACACTTACATAAGTTTAGTAGGATTGTAGGATTTCATCTTAAAGAAACAAATGTAAATAATTTCCTCTCTTGAAGGATGATTCAGTCGCAAAGCTGACCATCTCAACAGGAAAAGATCTCTGCATGACAAACACAAAATGTTCACTGATTTCCCTTCAACACAAATAAATAACAGTGCCTGAATCTTTGCTTCTTGTAGCCCTCCCTACACTGAATGAAAACCCCCCAGTGGGGAGGTGTCCACTCACAGGCAGTCTGCTTGCGGCCCAGGCAGTAAACTTGACCCCAGAGATTTCTGGGGGATGATGGCTAGATCCATCACTGACCCTGGCATCTCACATTGTTCCCTGTGGCCTTCATGGAGCCTTCCCCACGTGACCGCTGTAGGGGATTTCGTATTTTTGTGGCCCTTAAGACAGTAAACATATTTTTCCATTTTATCCTGGAAATTATCCTTCAACCTGACGGGCTCCACAGAGCCGTCCTCATATTCCCCACCAGCCTAACAGGACCGGGACCGTGCAGCTCACGAAGATCCTCAGAAAGTCCCAGAACATCTTTCTCGGGCTCGTCTGGGCCACACGGGACCACCGCCTGCAGACACCCACCTGGCTTGTTCAGGATGTGCCCCCACCCTCAGCACCGCTCCCCAGGCCTTGCTGGGCCCCTCCCTGCCCTGGGAGGGGGCCAGGTGAGCCCCTGCCTGCCTGCCTTCTGGAGCAGGGAGTGGCACTCCACGCCCCTGATGGTGTGGTGCTGGACACAGCTGCCAGGAGACAGGCCTATGTGGGGGCCGCTGGGGGTGTGTCCAGCACGGTGCTACACAGAACAAACATCTGACAGCCAATGCTGGAGGCTGACCCCAAAAGTCAGCATAACTTTCACATGTATTGTTGAAAGAAGGGGGTGACAAGGGGGACCACAACGCACATTCAGGGGGCTGTTTTCCCTAAGGAATGGGAATTGGGAGTTTGGAAGGAAAAGGTGTAATCAAGATTAAAAACAAAAATAGAGACAGACTTCTGCTCCTGGCCAGAGGTGTCACAGGAACCAATCACCTCTCCCCCAACCGGCTAAAACCCAGACAAGATTCAGATGACTGCCCTCAAGGCACTGGACATCAGGCAACCAAGGACAGTGACTCCCAGATGCAGGGCCCAGGGCCCTTAGAGTCAGGAGATGGAGCTGATGGTTCAGAGGACCCAGTATGGCTGGAGTGCCCAGGACTTCCTCACAAAGCTCAAAAGAAAGGTCCAAGAGGGTCAAACTGTTTCCAAGAAACTTTTGTGCATCCCAAGATAGAGCTGAGGAGTACTGACGGAATACAAAACTGTCCAACACCAAGGTCAAATTCACATCTAGCAACCAGCCAAAGACTGCCAAAGCATGGTCAAAAGAAAATAGATAACTTCACTTAAGAAGTTGAATTCATAGTGAAAAACCTTCTCATAAAGAGAAATCCAGGCCTAGATGGTTTCACTGGTAAAAATTCTACCAAGTGTTTAAGAGTCAAGAGCAATTCTCTGCTACCTGCTCTGGAAAACTGAAGAATAGGGCAAACCTTCTAACCCTCTGTGAGTCCAGTGTGACCCTGACGACAAACAAAGGCCTTACAGGAAAACCACATCCCTTGCAACACAGATGCAAAAATCTTAGCAAATTAATTCTTAGAGAATTTTAGCAAACTGACACACCAATATATAAAAAGGGTAACATATGACCAGATGGGCTTTTCCTCAGGAATATAAGGTTAGTTTAACTTTGAAAGTGAAAGTCACTCAGTTGTGTCCGACTCTTTGAGACTCATGGACTATACAGTCCAAGGAATTCTCCAGGTCAGAACGCTGGAGTGGGTTGCTGTTCCCTTCTCCAGGGGATCTTCCCAATTCAGGGATCAAACCCAGGTTTCCTGCATTTCAGGTGGATTCTTAACCAGCTGAACCATCAGGAAAGCCCTGATGTTTACCGTTAAAGAATGTAATTCATCACACAGACTTTTCTCAATAGTTATTTTTTTAAAAAAGCATTCGACAAAACCCAGCATCCATTCCTGGTTTAAAACAAAACAAACAAGCAAACAAACAAAAAAAAAAAAAACACAAGTAGAAGTGAGATGGGGGTTCCCTGTGGGCCATGGGTATGAAGGACAGATGAGACTTCCAGGCAGAGGTGTCAAGGAGGCAACTTGTCACAGGAGACTTCAAGAAACTCCTACACATTGAGATCTGCCCTCGCTTTATTACTGGTTTTTACAGAATTGTCCTATTTTTCTACATTTTCCCCCACAGGTGACTTTTGAATGCTTTTGTCAAATTGTGAAAGTGAAATCCTCTTAGTGTCTTAACAGGGATTCAGTGGATTTACGGATTTATTAATAAAATAGATTAAAGAGAAAAAAAGAAACTACTACACAGAAAAAGTTGCAGATAATGTTATTGTTCATTTCAGAAACTTTATGGGAAAAAATGTAAACCCTAGGCTTTCAATAGATCCCATGAAAAGACTCCTCAGACCTCTTTGCCTTGCAATGTCCACCAGCCTGGAGACCGTTACCCAATCTGAACCAAGCCTCCTTCCCACTGAAGGCCCAGCTTGACCCAGCCCCCAGCCCCCCAATGGGGACTCTGCAGAGACTCAGTCGAGAATATACTTGCTTTGGCTCATTGCAGGCTTCTTTGGCAGCATTTTCAGGGAGCCCACATTTGACCTAAGAATCACTAGAGTGAAAAGATCACCCTCTGATACTAGATAATTTGTTATTAAGGGACAGCCTGATGTTAGGGGCACATGGGACTGAAGCAGGCAGGCTCAGGGATAAGTAACAAGATCCTGGAAGAACAGTTTCTACTGGGGTTCAGAAAACCACTGAGAAAATGGTAACCACTGATGAAATGGAAGGGAGCAGTGATTCTGTGACAGGCAGGGCAGCTGTGGGGCCACAGAGCAGCTACAGGTGGCAGAGACGCTGCCATGCCACCCCATGATGTTTCTTGTACGTCCCAGTAACGCCAGGCCAGGTTCCTCCTGACTGCACAGGCCCACGGGAGCTGTCACATTCCCAGGCATGATTTCATCCTGAGAGACTTTACAGTCACCATCAAGAGTCGCATCATCATGAAAACCATGTAGTCATGAAAATCATGTAGTCCATGACCCCCCAGCTCTGCTGTATGGCAACGAGGTGCCATGAGGTCGTGCTTGGAGCTTACATCAGTTCCTGCCTTGGAGGCCCCTGAGGGCCATCCTGAGAGGGAGCGCCTGGCTCTAACTAAAGAAACTCAATGACCACAGTCCTCAAGAGAAGACACAAATGTGACTCAACCTCCAGCCCTCAGTACTCTTCCATCCTTTCATCGGCACACCTGTGATCCCGTGTGCTGAGAAGTGAGGACTGCAGGACATATACACAGAGGCAGAGCCTGAGATCACACAGGCAGACATTCCTCCAGCATCATCCTGTCGGAACAAACCAACCCGGGATGCCAACCATCCTGTCACCTAGACCCCCATGGTCTTAGGGACAGACTGTGGGGAGCATTCCCAGCGCCTGGGAGGCACCACAAGGCCACAGAGTGGAGCTTTCATGGAAAGAGTAACCAGTTGGACCTGCTTCACCAGTTCAGAGAAACCAGAGATCATGGTCTATTTCATCCACCCCATTCACATCAAACAAGGAAGTTCGAGAGAGACCTGAAAAGCCCATGTTTTATGTGCCCCTGCGGACTGCAGTGTGCGGCATGGGAGCCCGTACCGGTCCAGGCCTCTCAATTCAGACCCACTGGCTCAGACACTCCTCTCCAAGTAGTCGCCCTTGAGAAAAGTCGGCCCCCATGCAACAGCACAGAAAGCATGAAAAGGCGATGGTTGATCTTCCTATCTTTTCTCCAAGCTCCTCTCTGCACAGCCTTCCCCAGGGACAGCCTTAGTGCAGACCAGGCCCAGGGAGCCCCACGTACCCCAACCCCACAGGCTCCACCTGGTACCACGAAAGTGGCAGAGCTGGCTCAGGGTGGGGGACGGAGCAGGGCAGCCTGGGAACAGCTTCCTTCCTGGGGAATCACACACAGAGGACGCAAACCCCACACAGGCCTTTTCTAGGCCCCCCAGGTCGAGTCCAGAGATGCTGTGGGGACCCTGCTCGCAGCCTGGTGTCACACTCTGGGACACATCTGTGTAATCCCATGCTGTCTCGGGAATCGCTACCCTGCTGGACACCGACGAGAAGCCTGGATGAGTGTCCGCAGAGGGGTTTCAGGCCTCCCAACTCCAGGAGCCAGATGTCCAGGCACTGACAGCCTGGCTCCCTCGTCTCCTGGCAACACCAGAGACAGCTGCGCGAGAGATCCTGGGCAGCGTGGGCCCCCCCTTGCTTCTGCTACTCTATCAGGGCCCTGAGATATTAGAAGACATGACAAAAATACACAGAACTATACAAAAAAGATCTTCATGACCCAGATAACCACGGTGGTATAACTTACCTAGAGCCAGACATCCTGGAATGCAAAGTCAAGTGAGCGTTAGGAAGCATCACTACCAACAAAGATGGTAGAGGTGGTGGAATTCCAGTTGAGCTATTTCAAATCCTAAAAGATGATGCTGCGAAAGTGCTGCACTCAATATGCCAGCAAATTTGGAAAACTCAGCAGTGGCCACAGGACTTAAAAAGATCAGTTTTCATCCCAATCCCAAAGAAAGGCAATGCCAAAGAATGTTCAAAAGCTGCGCAATTGCACTCATCTCACACTCTAGCAAAGTAATGCTCAAAATTCTCCAAGCTGGGCTTCAACAGTACGTGAACTAAGAACTCCCAGATGTTCAAGATGGATTTAGAAAAGGCAGAGGAACCAGAGATCAAACTGCCAACATCCACTGGATCATAAAAAAAGCAAGAGAATTCCGAAAAAAACATCTACTTTAGTGGAAAATTCTTAAAGAGATGGGAATAGAAGACCACCTTACCTGCCTCCTGAGAAATCTGTATGCAGGTCAGGAAGCAACAGTTAGAACTGGACATGGAACAACAGACTGGTTCCAAACTGGGAAAGGAGTATGTCAAGGCTATATATTGTCACCCTGCTTATTTAACTTATATGCAGAGTACATCATGTGAAATGCAGGTCTGGATGAAGCACAGGCTGGAATCATGATTGCCAGGAGAAATATCAATAACCTCAAATATGAAGATGATACCACCCTTATGGCAGAAAGCAAAGAGGAACTAAAGACCCCCCTTGATGAAAGTGAAAGAGAGTGAAAAAGTTGGCTTAAAACTCAACATTCAGAAAACTAAGATCATGGCATCTGGTCCCATCACTTCATGGCAAATAGATGGGGAAACAATGGAAACGGAGACTTAATTTTTTCAGGCTCCAAAATCACTGCAGATGGTGACTGCAGCCATGAAATTAAAAGATCCTTGCTCCTTGAAAGAAAAACTATGACCAACCTAGACAGCATATTAAAAAGCAGAGACATTACTTTGCCAACAAAAGTCTGTCTAGTCAAAGCTATGGTTTTTCCAGTAGTCATATACGGATGTGAGAGTTGGACTATAAAGAAAGCTGAGCGCTGAAGAATTGATGATTTTGAACTGTGGTGTTGGAGAAGACTCTTGAGAGTTCCTTGGACTGCAAGGAGATCCAACTAGTCAATCCTAAAGAAAATCAGTCCTGAATATTCATTGGAAGGACTGATGCTGAAGCTGAAACTCCAATCCTTTGGCCACCTGATGTGAAGAACTGACTCAATGGAAAAAACCCTGATGCTGGGAAAGACTGAAGGCAGGAGAAGGGGATGACAGAGGATGAGATGGTTGGCTGGCATCACCGACTTGATGGACATGAGTTTGAGTAAGCTCCGGGAGTTGGTGATGGACAGGGAGGCCTGGTGTGCTGCAGTCCATGGGGGTCGCAAAGAGTCGGACACGACTGCGCAACTGAACCGAACTGAACTAAATTGATCAGGGCCCTAGACTACATTTCCCAGGTCGCTCTGCGCGCACCTTTAGATCTCGCGAGAACTCTGGGCTGTCACCTACTTGACCGGGCAGGTTATAGCGTGGACCGCCGGGAGGTGTAGTTTTGGGCTGGGAGCCACGCTCCCTGGCGCTCTGGCTCGGGTGGCGGAGAGACTACAAGTCCCAGGGGGCACAACGCGACCGCCTGGAGGGCGGGGGTTACGAAAGAGGAACTCGAAGGGCGCGGGGGTGAGTGAGGGGCCGGGGGGGCGGGCGCGCGGGGGCGGGCCAGGGGCTGGGGCGGCCCTCAGGGTGCGGCCCCCCGGCAAGGCTTCAGTGGCGGGGTGGGGCGGGGGCGCGGGGTACGGCCATTCTGCTTCTCCACGGCCCCCGCCCCCGTCACCGGCTCCGGACGCCTCCGCCGCGCGGGAGGGCCAGAGAGTGGGTTTATCGCCCCTAGAGTGTCCACTGTGGCTCAGCGGGGTCTGTGTGCGTCGTCATCAGGACGATTTAATTGATGCTTATTTTCCGTTTATTTGATCCCGGGGTTCGGACGCGCGTCTCACAGCGTTTCAAGGCGCCGCGTTCGCGGTAACGCGCTCTTCGGCGGTGCCCGAGCGCCCAGGTGGCCCTTTTGTCCTGTTCCGGGGCCCCTGCGGCGCCGGGGGTAGTGCTGGGTCCCGTCCTCCGCTCCTCCCAGCACCCCCACAGGTCTGTGTTAGCCGGAATCTGAACCGCCACAGTGATCTCACCAGCTCCTCGGAGGAAATAAAACCCGGGTTTTCCGGAAAGTTTCTCCTGGCACATGCGCGCCCCACCCCGCCCCGGGCGCTCCTCCCAAAGGCGGAGCGGCCGCGCCTCGAGGGGTCACCGGCACCCCGAGGGCGCTGCCGCCTCTCCTGCATTGCCCAGTTCCGCGAGGTAAGCTGTGATTTGTCCGGTAAGTCACTTGAAGAACGCCCTCTGGTCACCGCATCACTGAGAATCCTGCGTCCCCAAGACCAAGAACCTCCTCCAGCAAGTCTCCAGGGGTCCTCCGGCAGCACCGTCTCGGCGCTGCTGAGGCCACAGAGCCTGTCAGCAGCCTGGAGTGTTTTCTGTATAGCGGTCAGATCGATAACTGCGCTGATAGCCTCCATGAGCGCGGGGGGATTTTCGGAACGCGCAGCATGTGAACGAGGAGTCTATGTTCTCATTCTGTCCACGTTCCGCCTCGGCGCCCTTTGCTTGCTGAGAAGCTGACGAGCGGTGGCCTCACTGAGGATCTGGAGATCCAGCGGGAGAAGCAAAAGCAAAATCAGCAACGTGAACTTTCAAACGGTTGGCCCCCTGCCGCTCTCCGCTCTCCAGCCACAGCCGCCAGGAAGGTTGGCGAAGCGTGCGTTCCCATCGTGAACCCCCGGGCAGGGCCACCTGTTGGAAAGGCGTTCGTGTGGTTTTCTGGCCAGCATCCAACCCCAATTGATTGTTGTTGTTGTTGTTGTTCAGTAGCTCAGTCGTATCCGACTGTTTGTAACGCCATGAACTGCAGCACACCAGGCTTCTCTGTCCATCACTGTCTCCCTGAGTTTGCTCAAACACATGTGCATTAAGTCAGTGATGCTATCCAACCATCTCATCCTCTGTTGCCCCTTTCTCCTCTTGACCTCAGCTTTTCCCTGCATCAGGAAGTTGATGGACCAGAATAATTCCCCCTGGATACCTTAAGTGTTATTTGTTCAGAAATCACAGTGACTTCTTCCTTGAAACCAGTTCCTCTAAGAAAAAATGAATTGTGAAAGAAAACATGGTACAATTTAAATTCTCACCCAATTTTTAATTACCTTGAAGAAGTTTTTGTACCCAATTCCTTAGGTTTTTGGCTAAGATTTTCATTCACATAAGTGAGGTGCATAGATACACTTTGACCAATTTTGACAAATGTATACAGCTGTGTAGCTGGCACATCATGGTGATACAGGACGCTTCTGTCATCCCTAAAGCTTCCTCCTGTTGTGTCCTATGGATTGTCAGGTGGAAGCCCTGACCCCTATGTGATGGTGTCTACAGCTGGGCCCTTGGGCGTGCTCAGGATGAGGTGGGGCCCATGAGAGGATCAATACCCTAGCAACAGGAGGAACACAATTGCTCGCACACCAAGGAAGGGCCTGGAGGATCTTGAGAAGGAAGCCTTCTGCAGTCCAGAAAGGGCCTCACCAAACCCAGATCTGCCAGCACCTGGATCTTTGGCCTCCCAGACCCAGTTCTGTGAGGAGCAGCATCTTGTCTATGCTGCCCTGGACTAACTGAGACTTCCTAAGCCTTCCCAGACCCGCCTCCCAGAAGCAGGCACATTTCTGACTTCTGCCACGTTCCTTTGTGGTGTCGTGTTAGACCTTGTGGTCTCTGGAGTGGCCTTGGTTGTCCTCAGCTTGATGCCCGTCCCTGGAGGGCACTTGGGTGGGTTCCTGACGTTGCCTTGGGTGACAAAGTTGTGCACATTCTTCCATGTGTGTTCTGTGGGAATGAGACTGCCGTGGGCCTGGTGGGCAGAGAGGTGTTTGCTTTTGTCTTCCATTTGCATGTGCTTGAACATTGATGCTGGGCCTGTGGCGCCCACTCAAGGCATCTGAGCAGGTCCTTTAGGTCTCTGGATACAAGCTGAGACAGGGGGGGGGAGGGGGGGTGGTGTGTGTGTGTGTGTGTGTGTGTGTGTGTCTGGATACAAGCTGAGACAGATTGTGTGTGTGTGTGTGCACACTCAGTCATGTCCAACTCTACGATCTCACAGACTGAGACAGGTGTGTGTGTGTGTGTGTGTGTGTGTGTGTGTGTGTGTGTGTGTGTGTGTGTGTGTGTGTGTCTGTCTGGATACAAGCTGAGACAGGTTGTGTGTGTGTGTGTGCACACTCAGTCATGTCCAACTCTTTACGATCTCACAGACTGTAGCCTGCCAGGTTCCTCCATCCATGGGATTTCCCAGGCAAGAATACTGGATCAGCTTGCCATTTCCTACTCCAGGGGATCTTCCCACCCCAGGGACTGAACCCACAGTTCTTATGTTTCCTGCATTGGCAGGCGGATTATTTACCACTACTGCTACCTGGGAAGCCCTGGCTCAGTTGGTAAAGAATCAGCCTATAATGCAGGACACTGGGGTTTAATACAGATAGATAGATATTACCTTCCATTGTTTGAACTTGCCTATTCACATTATTAATGGTGTCTTTTAAAAATTAACTTAAAATCTTTTGGAGTAGTTTTAGATTTACAGAAAAGTTGCAAACCGAGGCACATTTGTGGAAGCTAAAACAGGACAGTGCTCTGTTGCTGTTCCCGGCACTCCAGACTTCAGGTCACATGCTGCCCCAGGGTCCTCTTTCTGCCCTGGATCCCATTCAGGATCCTACCTTTTCGTGGCCTTGACAGCTATGAGGAGGACTCCTCAGGTGTTTGTAGCATGTCCCTGTTTGGGGTTTGCTGTGTTTTCTCCTGGTTGGACAGGGATTGTGGGTTTTTGGAAAGAGGACCCCAGAAGTGAGGTGGCCCTCTTGTCACATCACATCAGGGCAGCTGACATTTGTACGACATCACGGGGGCTGTCAGCCTGGTCACCTGGCTCAGGTGGTGTCTGCCAAGGAGGGTTGCTCCTTGTCCTGTTCTCCGGTCTCTTTGGCAGCCACTCAGGGAGGCAGCCCACCCTCCTGGGGGTGGGAGCTAAGCTCAGGGAAGACCTACCATGTGGTCTGGAATTCCATGAGGAGGACGGACTTGTGGGTGTGTGTCTGCACTCTGGAGGGGACCCAGCTCTGTGCTGTTTGTCTGGCTGCTCACCTGTTCCAGCCTTAACCACCAAGACATCATCAACCCCCAGATCCTGCTTTTAAGAACTTCTTCCCCTTCTCACACTGCCAACCACTCCAGCTTCTCTTCCTCTCGTAGTGTTCCTGCCACAGCTCTCCAAGGAGCACTAGTTCATTTCATTGGAGAGTGGGATTTAGAGACCAAGAACCAGGCAGTGGTTTGTGGGCATTGCTGCTGGGGTGTCATTGCTTGTAGGCCTCTTAGCAGATAGGTAAGTATATACCTGTTCACCTGTGTGTCTGTAACCTGTGATCTGTAACAAAAGTGCTTATGTGTAACCTTCTCACCACCATTGCCGTCATTTTCTTATTTGTCCCACCCCAGTGTATTTAGAAAGCAGTCTCAGAATTGTTCACCAATATACCTCCCCACCTTGAGAAACAAAATTATTAACTTGAGTGCCATGTTTTATATTCTGTTTCTTCTTATCATTGGTCTTAACAATTTCTAAAGAGTGTTTTCTAAACACTCTCATCTCCCCTCCTGGGTGTTAGTGTCATACGTTGTGATACAGTTAGATTCGGTGGTCACAGTCTGCTTTCCGTCCTGACATCCCTGGTGGGTGTTGTAAATTTTTTGGCGTATATTAAAGTATATGCTATGCTATAACTTTCTGTGGGTTTTGGCAAATGCATAGACTATATCCACCATAATGGTGTATTTTAATGAGCCAAAGTGTTTAGTATTGTTTAAGTTCATTTTATCAGTTGTTTTTCTTTTTTGGTTCATGCTTTCTGTGTTCTATTTAAAAATCTTTGCCTAACCAAAAATCATGGGCTCATGGTAAAGAACCTGCCTGCCGATGTAGGTAGACAGAAGAGACATGGGTGCGATCCCTGGGTTGGGAAGACCCCCTGGAGGAGAGCATGGCAACCCACTCCAGTATTCTTGCCTGGAGAATCCCACGGACAGAGGAGCCTGGCAGCTGTAGTCCATAGGGTCACACAGAGTCGGACACAACTGAAGCGACTGAGCATGCATGCACACAACTAAAAGTCACAAAGATAATCTGTAATTTATTGTAGAAAGTTAATAGATTCAGTTTTGTGTTTAGGTCTGTGTTGTTCAGTTGCTCAGTTGTGTCCGACTCTTTGCGACTGCAAAACCCAGTCAGACTGCAGCAAACCAGGCCTTCCTGTCCTTTACCATCTCCCAGAGCTTGCTCAAACTTAGGTCCGTTGAGTCAGTGATGCCATCCAACCATCTTCTCTGTGGTCCCTTTCTCCTCCTGCCTTCAATCTTTCCCAGCATCAGAGTCTTTTCCAGTGAGTTGGCTCTTCACATCAGGTGGTCTGTGAGCCATCTCTAATTAATTTTTCATATGCTGTGAGTCTGGTTTCACTTTTTTTGGCTGCAGTAGGGTTTCATTTTTGCACAGGCTTTCTCTAGTTGTGGCAAGTGGGGTGCGCGAGTTTCTCATTGCAGTGCTGGAGCTCAGGCTCTAGGGGCTGCAAGCTTCAATAGTTGTGGCTTGTGGGCTCTAGAGTGCAGGCTCCGTAGTGTGATGCTGGGACCAGAGATTGAACCTGTGTCTCCTGCATTGGCAGGTGGATTTTTAACCACAGGACCACCAAGGATGTCCTAGGTTCACTTTTTATTCCATGTGAGTAACCAGCCGTCCAGCACCATTTGTTGAAAAAATTTTCCTTTCCCCATTGAATTACTTTGGCACCTTGTCACAAATCATTTGACTTTTTGTGAGGGTCAGTATCTGTTACACTAATGTCTGTTCATCAGTTCACACTGTTTTGTAACAGTTCCTCAAAAAGAGCCTGCTGTAATTTTGTTTGGGATTGTATAAAATATTGGATCAATTTGGGGAGAAGTTAATCTTAACAATATTGAGTCTTCTAGTTCTTTCACATGGATTAATGGAGATATCACACATATGTGTGTGTGTGTTTGTGCCGATATATATATATACCATTATAGTATATCTTTCCATTATTTGGATCTTGAACTTCTCTCAGCAGTATTTTGTAGTTTTCTGTGCACAGCTCTTACACATTTTTGTTTGTTTGTTTGTTTACACATTTTTTATTAAATTTATTCCCACCAATAGATTGTTTTTGGATGCTGTTGTGAATGATATTAATATTTATTTAAGTTTCATTTTCCAGTCACTTGTTGCCAGTGTATAGAAATGACAGTTGATTTTGCATTTTCACTTTATATTCTTGGAACATAGCTGAATTCACCTACAAATCATAGTAGGTTTTTATAATTTCCTAGTATTTCCCATATGAACAATCATGCTGCAAGCACAGAGGCAGGATCTCTCCTGTTTCTAATCCTTATGGCTTCTGCTTTGTTTTCTGTCATTACTGCTCTGGCTTGAGCCCCAGGGCAGTGTTGACTAGCCCTGCAGAGGCTGTTTCCTCAGCCTCGTCTCGGTCAGCCTGTCATTAGCTGTGGGTTGTTTGGGGATGTCTTTCTTCATGCTGAGGATATCTCCTCCTGTTTTCAGTTTATTGAGTGTTATTATGAATGGGCCTGAAATTTTGTCAAATGCTTGTTTTGCATCTGCTAAAATGGTTCATTTAGTAGAACCCCTTTATTCTGTTAAAGTGGTTGATTACTGGTTTTGACGTAAAGTCAATCTTATGTTCCTGAAAGAAACTTGTTCGTGTTTTGTCACCTTTCAGTATTTGCTGAATGCAGGCATGCAGTTTGCCAATGTTTTGTTAAGAGTTTGGGGGTCTGTGTTCATGAGGGATGTTAGTCTGCTTTTTTCCCCTTGTGATGTTCTTGTCTGGATTTCTGTCTGGTTTTGCTGGTCTGGTTCCGAGTCCTGCTTGCTGGGCTTATAACCAGGTTGGAACAGATGCCTTCCCCTCTGCTTTCTGAAGGGCTTTGTATAGTATAGGCATTAATTCTTCCTTAATTTTTTGATAGACTTCACCATTAAAGCCATCTGGGTTCATTGCTTTTTTGTGTGGGAAGTTTTATTGTTATTAATTCAGTTTCTTTAAAAGAAAATTTATTTATTTTTGGCTGTGCTCGGCCTTTGTTGCTGCTCATGGGCTTTCTCTAGTTGTGGCAAGCGGTGGCTACTGTGTCATTGTAGAGCAAGGGCTTCTCAGTGCAGTGGCTTCTCGTTGCAGAGCATGGGCTCTAGGCATGCAGGCCCAGGAGTTGCGGTGCATGGGCTCAATTGCTCCACAGCATGTGGGCTCTTCCCATACCAAGGATCAAACCAGTGTCCCTTGCATTGCAAGGTAAGTTCTTAACCACTGGACCACCAGAAAAGCTCCCAGTTTAATGTATATAAGATTGCTCAGATTTTCTTCTTCATCTTGTGTCATTTTTGTTAATTTGTATATTTAAATAAATTTGGTGATTTCCTCTAGCTTGTTGAATATATTGGTGTAAAGTTGTTTATAATATTGACTGATGGTCCCACCAGGTTTGTAGTATTTCTAGTGATGCCTGCCTGCTTTTTAATTTCTATGTAGATAATTCGCTTCAAAGAACCAAATTTTGACTTGGCTTACTTTCTCTAATTTTTGTTCATTTTTTGTTTCATTCATTTACACTCTTGTTATTTCCCTTCATCTGCCTCATATGGTTTAATTCACTCTTCTTTTTCTGTCTTCTTAGATGAAAGCATAGATCAATGATTTTATACTTGTCTTTTCTTATCAGTTCAGTTCAGTTCAGTCACTTTTCTTGTATAGGCATTAAAAACCACAAATTTCTTTCTAAGCACTGCTCTAGTTTCTTACACAAAATCTGATAGGTTGTACTTTATCTTTTTGTTAAAAATACTTGACATTTTCTTGTGTTTGATCCATGAGTAATTTAGAAGTCTGTTGTTTCATTTACAAATATTTGGAGATTTTCTGAGTATCTTTTGTTATTGATTTCTAATATAATTACATTTAGTCAGAGAATATATTCTGTATGATTTTTACCCTTTGAATTTATTGACACTTGTCTTATGGTCTACCATATGGTCTGTTAGTGAATATTTTGTTTGCACTTAAGAATGTGTAATACACTTTTGTTGAGTATCATATTCTATACTTGTGAGTTCAATTGAGTCAGTTGATATATCCTTTTTTTCTCTGTCTACTCATCCAATCAGTTATTAAAAGAAGGATATTAAAGTTTCTGATCACTGTTGTGGATCTGTCTTTTTCCTTTTAGTTCTGTCAATTTCATGTATTTGGAAGGTTTTATTGAGAACATACAAATCAATACAAGAAGATTGATTTATCTTCTTGATGAATTTACAGTGTTATTGTTGTGAAAGGTCCCTTTCTTCTCTAAGGCAGTTATCTTCTTGAAGTCTGCTTTGTCTGGTATCAGTATATTGGCATGAGTGTTTTATGCTCAGTAATTGTATAGGCTGTCTTTTCCATCTTGTGCTTTCAGTATTCTGTCTTTATGTTTCAAACTTGTTTCTTTTTTTAAATATTTGCTTCTTTTAAAATTTTATTTATTTTTAAATGAAACAAAGATGAATATTTTTAATGATAAAAAGTACAGTTCACAAAGAAGATAGACATCATAAAACCATTTGACACGTAACAACAAAGAAACAAAGATACATAAAGTAAAAATCAGAAGAAATATAAGGGAAAAGAAAAAATATATAATTATGGTGAGACATATTAATATTTCTCTGAGAATATTTTATCAAGTGCAGAAAAAATAAAAATAGGAACATCTTGAATGATGTCATTAATAATTTAAATATAATGGATTTCTACTTATATTAATTTATATTAACCTTATATCCTACATAAAATATTTAAAATTTTGTATCTCATACATTATTAGATGTCCATAGGACATTTAGAAAAACTGGCAAAAAGATAAACATTACAAATTTCAAAATGTAGAATTCTTTTTTTGTGTGATTCAGTTATACATAAACACATATATTATTTTTTATATTTTTCATTGTAGGTTATTACAAGATATTGACAATAGTTCCTCACGCTGTACAGCAAACCTTTGTTACTTGTCGCATATCTATTTTTAAAATTAGAAACCTAGCTATCTATTCATACTAATTTAAACAAGTGGAATCAAACTGTCATAATTTTTTCAGTTAGGCAAAAATTTGTGTTTTCTAAAATATGTATATTATGCATATTATTTATATATGTCTATACAAGAGTCAAACTTGTTTATTACAAAGCACATATCATTTGGTCTTGCTTTTTTATTCAATCTGACAGTCTCTATTTAAAAAAAAATTTTAATAACTATCATTTATGAGGCACCTTATATGTATTATATATTTTCATTTTTTCTAGATATTTTATTGCAGTAAAATATACATAATATGAAATTTACCATTTTAACCATCTTAAAGTCTGTAGCCTATAACGTTAAGAATTTTTATGATATTGTACAACACTTACCACCATCTGCCTCTAGAACTTTCCATCTTCCCAAGCTGAAACTCTATCCCCATTAAACACTAACTCCCATCCCTCTTGCCCAGCCCCTGGCACCCACTCTCCTACTTTTTGTCTCTATGGATTTGATGACCCTGGTGTCCTCATATAAGTGGAATCATACATTATTTGTCCTCTAGTGACTAGCTGATTTCACTTTTTATTATGTCACCCATATTATAGCACGTGTCAGAATTTCCTCCTGTATAAGGCTGAATGATATTCCATTGTATGGATGGGCCACATTTTGTTCCTTCATTCATTGATGGATATCTGGGTTGTTTCTACCCTTTGTGTGTGTGTGTGGCTATTGTGAATAATGCTGCTATGGACACCAGTGTACAAACATCTCTTAAAGACCCTGTTTTTTATTCTTTTGAGTGTATAATCACAAGTGTAATTGCTGGATCATACGGTAATTCTGTGTTTTATTTGAGAAACTGCCCTGCCCTTTTCTACAGCAGCTGCACCACTTATCATTTTCCCCAGCAACAGAAAAGGTGGTGGAAATTTCTCCACATTCATTTTTTCTGGGTTTTTTTGATAGCAGCCATCTTCATGGTTGTGGAGTAATATATTTGCTGCATTTCCCTAATGGTTAGTAGTGTTAATCTCTACTTTTTGATGGAGTATTTCGTCCATTTACATTTAGTATGATTATTAGAGTCTTTGGGTTTAAGTCTATCACCTTCATGTTTGATTTCTGTTTTTCCATCTGTTTCTCTATTCCCCCTTTCCTGCCTTTTATTTGGTGAATCCAAGTTTTAAAAAATTTTGTGTGATCTTTACTGACTTTTTAGTTGGACCCTTTTATGTTACTTTTTTAGGGATTCCTGTAGAGGTTTAATTTGTTATGGTCTACCTTAAAAATTAATCCTGTACTTCACAAACAATGTGAGATCTGTATACAGAGGGTCCCAGTGACCACCTTCTACTTCTTGTACTCTTGGAGGCATGTATAACTTCTTGTGCTAGAAAATTCTACAGCACAATTTTTATCTTTACTTTAGCTAATATTCTTTAAAAATAGGAGTGTATTATATTTAATTTTTAAAATCTCAGATGCCCTTGTTTACTACATTGAGAATTTCTGAGTCCAGTGGCTAAGACTCTGTGCTCCCGTTGCCAAGGGCCTGGGATCGATCCCTGGTCAGGGAATTAAAATTCTACACGTCCCTCTGTGCAGCCAAAATAAAAAAGAGAGAATTTCTGTAGAACTGCACCATACTTGGCCAGACATGCTAAATGCATTAGTTGAACACTGTAAAACAAGCAGTGCCCACTGGCTTCAGGAGAAACCTTTGGACCCCAGTTCAGTGTGGTGGGTAGATAGACGTTCTGGCACCAGGCCTGGCTGGTCCTCACCCTGCCATGTACTCGCCATGTGGTCTTGTGCAAACCCGTTTTCCCCTCTTTAAAAGGAGTCTATTGTAGGCATTGTTGGGAGGGTCGAATGGGTTAATATGAGTGAAGAACTCAGAGTGGTGCTTGGCACACAGCAGGTGCTGTATGATTGCTGTTCTTGCTGTGGTTACACAGTGAGCCGGTTCACATCCCTTGGAGATCCAGGATCTGCAGCAAAAAGAGACTGTGACAAACCTCTAAGGTGTGAAAATACACATCATAGGAGAGTAAACTTCAGATGATTAATTTGATCATCCTTTCGGGAATGTTTTAGAGATGAAAGGGGCTACTAAAGTAATGTTCAGTGTAACTTCATATTTTAAATTATCTTTTTGCAACTGGATTCACACTCTTAAACAAGAATAGTGTTTGGGTGTCCATCCCCCATTTGTTTCCCTGGGGCTGACTCTTGCCCAGTGGAGACAAGACCGTTGTGGCCCGGCAGTTCTCTCCATGTGCCCTGCCTCTGACCAGGGGCAGCACATCGGAAACAGCCTCTGTGCCTACCATTGGGTTTTTGAATAAAAAAACCATGCAGTGCAGTTAGTTGTTCCCAGGGTAGAAGAATTATCTCCAACAAAGCGACTCTCCCTCAGGTGGCAGTTATCAACCAAGAACAAGCTACGGGAAGCAGCTGCCTGAGGACACCTGAGAAGGGACACGGCAGGCAGGTTCTGAGGGCAGCTTAAACTTAGAGGAAGTGGCGGGCCCAGAGTGTGTTTCCTGTTTGTACGTCTTAACTTTGAGGGCAGTACAGTTGCAGTGGTGGTGTGGGGTGGTTAGAACTCTGGTGGAAAGACCGCGCTCTTCCTTGTTGGACAGGGGGAGGAGCTGGGCAGATGCAACTGCTGCAGAGTAAGAGAATTCCCAGAATAAGGAATTCTGCAAATAAATTCTGCTCCGATTTCTGGCCAAGCCCTGAACCAGGCACACACAGGGCAGGTGGGAAGCCACCTCAACCGAGTGAGGCCACCGCTTATCACAACATTGATGGTGACGGTTTCCTTTTTGAATCTAATGTAATTAATTCCCTGCTAAATCATAACCATAAACTCTCTTCCCTTGCTTCCCTTGTAGCTCTGTAAAGAATCAGCCTGCACTGTAGGAGACCTGGGCTTGATTCCTAGGTTGGGAAGATTCCCTGGAGAAGGAAATGGCAACCCACTCCAGTATTCTTGCCTGGAGAATCCCATAAACAGAGGAGCCTGGCAGGCTACAGTCCACGGGGTAGCAAGAGTCAGACACGACTTAGCGACTAAGCCACTACCACCAAATCAAAACCATTCCTCTCTTCAGAGAAATATAATTGATTTCAGAGTCTCTGCAACATAACAGATTGCAGAGTCTTTGCAATCCAAAGTTACTCCACATACAAAGAGCCGGGGTGCTGTGAACCATCCTCAAGGGAAAATACAATCAACAGACTGTCATCATGTGATGACTCAGGTGTTGGGTGATTAGACAAGCACTTCAAAGCTAACGGGGTAGCTGTGTTCAGTGACGTAAAGGAAAATACACTCCTAGTGAATAAAAACATAGGAAATCTCAGCAGAGGGGTAGAAAATGTTTTTTAAAACCAGCCAAATGGAAATTTTAGAATTGAAAAATATGGCACTTGAAATAAAACATTCAGTGAATGGGCATAATAGACTGGAAAGGACAAGATGTAGTCATAGACTTCAACGACAGATGAGTAGAAATCATCTGGTCTGGAGACAAACTGGGGAAGTGATGGGGGAAAGCAAGAGGAGCCTTAGAGACGCACAGGGCAGTGAGAAGTGTGTGAAATGCACGGTGACTGTGGAGCCCAGAGGGGAGGCAAGAGGCACGGTGGGGCAGGAGAAGAGCTTGAAGAACAGACTCTCCCAATATGGTGGAAAACGTAGATTTATAGATTAAAGAAGCTCAGGGAGTCTCAAACCGGGTGAATATGACTAAAACCACACCTGGGCACATCATTTTTAAGTTACTGAACACTTTAAGATTCACTTTAAAAATCTTGAAAGCATCCAGAGAAAAACAACAGATTACATACACACAGTGCTGCAAACACTAGGAACTTATCATCAGAAGGCCAGTGGAGTGCTGGAAGAAAGATAGTCAACCTCCCAGCAGCATGTGCTAAATACAGATATTTTCAGAAAAAGGAAAGCTGATAGAATTTGTTGCCGTCATCTGTGTACTGTCAGAAATGCTAAACGAAGTTTTTCCTGGCTGAAGGTAAATGCTATGAGAGTGAAACTCAGATCTTTATGAGCGAGTGACGAGCATCAAAAAGAGTAAATAGCTGGGGAAACGTCTTCTTTAAAGTATGTATTTAGGGACTTCCCTGGTGGTCCAGTGATTTACAATTCCACACTGCCTATGTAGGGAGCACTGACTCAATGCCAGATCGGATAACTAAGATCCTGCATGCCACATGACTCCCCGCCCCCCCCCAAAAAAAATTGAAATATGTATTTAAAGAAAAAAAATCAGAACGTGTCTTGAGTTTGCAATGCATGCAGGTGAAATGTACATGATGGCCATCACATGAAGATTCACAGACCTGCAGGTTCTGCCTTGGCATGTCGTGCTGCAGTGTTCTAAGCAGGCTGTGGAACAGGGTCCGAGCAACAACCATGAAATAATGCAGAGAACCATAACTAAAGAACTAGAAGATAAATTGAAAGGGAACTTAAAAAAATAATTCAAATAATATAAAAGAAAGCAGGAAAGAGAAGTAAAACACTGCAGAGACAAGCAGAAAACAAATAAAACAGTAGCCTTAAACCCAACCACAGTGTCATTATACACTTGCCAAAGCCCAACATCAAAAGTGATCCTGTTGTAAATGTGGACTTGAGGCAAGAGTGATGCGCCCGTGTAGGTTCATCAGAGTACTTCTCTGGGGCAGGATGTTAATAGTGGGAGAGGCTCTGCTTGTGTAGGGGCAGCAGGTGTATGAAACTCTCTTCCTTCCTGCTTAGTTGGGCGGTGAACCCAAAACTCTTCTATAAAAAAAATAATCTTTTATGTATTAAGACAAAGGAACAAGTAGAAAACAAATAATAAAATGGTAGACCCAAGTCTAACCACAGTGATATTTACATTAATTATTAGTGGACTAAACTCTCCAGTTATAAGTTAGAAATGATAAGAATGAATAATAAGCAAGACCCTATGACATGCTGTCTATGGGAGATTCACTTTAAATATAAAAATCACAAGCTGAAATAAGCGGATGCAAAATGTGTATATATACCAATAGCACAAGAAGGCTGGAGTGGCTGTACTGATATCAGGTAAAGTAGGTTCAAGATGAGTATTAGCAAAGAGAACCGGAAAATTCTAGTGATAAAAAGGTTGTTTCATCAGAAAAACATGAGTTACAAATGCACCCAATAAAGGAAATAGTAAGCAATTCCACAATCATAGGCAATTTTAACATTTCTCTCACCAGTTGTTAGAACAAAAGACCTAAAGAAATCAGTGAAGACATAGAGGGTCTGAACAGTGTTCCTGGAATCTTGACCTGAGTGCTGTTTATAGAGCCACACCCATCAGAAGCAAAACACAGATTCCTTCAAGTGCATGTTGTCTAACATAGACCAAATGCTGTGCCCTGAAACAAGCCTCCAGGAAAGGTAAAGAAGTAAAGCTGCATTTATTTGCATAGGACATGATTATTTATGTAGAAGATGCTAAGAAATCTGAAAAACTGCTTAGGATGGAAAAAAGCAAGAACCATTAGAGAAAAAAATGGATGAAGTTAATTTTATGAAAATGAAACATTTGTTCTTCTAAAGAGACCCATAAGAAAATGAAAAGACAAGTGACAGAATGGGAGAAATGTCTGCAGTACACATACCTGGCAAAGAACATGTGAAGAGCTAGCACGTATAATAGAAAGACAACTCAGCCGAACACTGTGGCCCAGAAATATGAGTAGACTCGTCACAAGAGATGTAAGGTGTGTGAGTGGCCCACAAGCAGGACAGAGGTGCTGACCATATCTAGTTGCAGAAACACAGATGGGAACAGAGGAGAACTGCCGCCCACCTGCCAGTGTGTGATCACGACCTGGTGTGGCTGGAACAGGTGAGATGCTCGGAGCTGCGGGGGCTGCATGTGGGGCCATGGCGGAGAACAGCTGGGCATTAGCTTCTCAGAGTTACCTTGACCCAGTGCTTCCAGATGTTGACCCAAGAAGAAGGAAGGCAAGTGACCGTACAGGAACGGGCCCAAGAATGTCCCCGGCAGTGTTAGCCAAAATGCGGAAATAGCCATGTGGTCATTGGCAGGCAGTGGGCAGGGGAAGTGTCCTCACGGTGGATGCCACTGAGTCATGAGAGGGCAAAGTACAGAGGAATTCAAAGATCCCTATGGCCGTGCTGATGGGCAGGAGCCCAAACCAAGGTGTGTGGATGCTGTGGTCCTTTCCCCTGAAATTGCAGGAGACACAGTCCACGTGTAGTGGTGGAGTCTGAGGAGGGGCAGCATGGTGTGCACACTGTCAGTGGTATCTGTTAAGAAGCAGATGGAGGAGTCAGCTAAGCTGATTCCTGAATCAAAGGTGGCAGTGTGTGTGTGACACCAGTAGTTGCAACTGAGGGGACTTCACATCCTAGCAAGGGGCCGATGCCCCAGGGAAGAGCTGGTGTTTTTAACGGAGGTACTTGACTCCGGACTGGGGGAGTGCCATCTGCTCTATCAGCCTGGACTGAACCCAGCACAGAGTGAGCAACAGGACAGACCCCAGCCTGGGACCCCTGGGTCCTGGGCCAGTGGATGGAGCCGCTCATCACCCCAGGCCCAAGTGCGCTCTTTGGGATACACCCTCCCTTGAACCTGAACTCGTCTTCCTCATGCTCAGCTTCCTCCGACAGCTGTTTTTATTAAGAGAAAAGTCTTTTTAGAAGTGACTTTTGTGTGTTTGGGACAGATTATAATTGTGGTTCCCACCTTGAAGAAATTGGTTAAAAATCCAGCTAACGTTTACTTCCAGGGTCGTGCAGGCTAGTGTGTTTCCTTGGTTACTCTAGAGATGTGGCAGCGTGAGCACTAAATCACCTGTGCTGTCTCGTCTCGAGTGGTTTCCGTGTTAGGAAGTTTACTTGAGGCCGGTGGTCCTATTTCGTCTGTCTGCTCTCTGGACCCACCGCCCGCCAGAAGCTCTTGCTCAGGGCTCCCTGTGCTGTCGCCCCAGCTGGAGGTTGTTCACCTGCCCTTCTGTGATGACAGCAGGTGGGCAGCTTGTGTTCCTCTGACCGGCCTGGCCCTTCAGAGGCACATCCACCGCTGGACAGTTCTGTCTCTGGGTGAAAATGCTGGAAATTGAATGCTGGTCTTACAAGGACAGGATGAAGTGGCGGGTAGAATGGCCAGCTCCCCTGACCCCTCGCTCAGATTCAGCCTCCCTTCTGGGAAGCCATAGTGCACGGGCGGTGGATAGCCAGCTGGAGGGAGTGAGTCTGTTGGATCCTCATCCGGGTGGGCCGAGCCCTGGGGGCTCCTGAAGGGAAGTCTGGCCGGACCCTGAGCCCCAAGGCCAAGGCCCAGATGTGTCTGGCTGTGCTTGACCAGCAGCGGGGCCTCACCTATCCACCTGGATTTGCAGGCTGGGCTCCAGGGTCGTGACACTCTGGAGCCAGCGACCAACCCCCCGACTGCTGATCGAGGGTGGCGAGGGCCTGAATGTCTGAGGCCCACATCCAAGAGGGCCAGGTAAGTGTCCTCTGCCCCAGCCCGCCTCCCTCAACCATGCCCTGCTCTGGCAGGTGGCACCTGCGGCCACACAGCACCCCTCTCTCTCACAGACCCTGCACTCCGGGACATGGTGCTCCAGCGTGCCGTCCTCCTGGCTGGCCTCCTGGTGGAAGTTGCTAGCAGATCCTCGGGAACTGCGGTAAGCACCTGTCATGTGGCACACGGGCTGTTCGCCAGGGGGTCTCGCCCTTCCACCTGTGGGCACCACCCTTGTCCCAGCCCCAGAGACACTGACTGTACACCCCGTTGGGTTGGGGCCTGTGCCTCTGGGTGGGGAGCTGATGCATGGCCCTACCCTGAGCCCCTGCTCCTCTCTGCCTGCTAGACCCTCCTTTCCCTCTGCCCAGCTGGGCCTCTTCTTGGAGCTGAAATGGAGTCTCCACAGAGCTGCCCACTGGCACTGGCCAGAGCTAGTGGGATGGACAGAGATGCCCACTCCAGGCTCAACTCGCCCAGGTCATGACTACCAAGTCAGTGACACAGGTGTGCTGGAGGTGCCTGGCCACCTCTATACACATCTGGCTGCCCGTCTCCAGGATGGTGGGCCTTCCTACCATCAGCTCTGCCTCAGCTGGGTTGGGTGGGACGGGACAGCTGAGCCTCCCTTCTCAGACTTTCCTGGCCCCCAGGGCGCCCTCCATTTCTTGGCCACCCTTAGGCGCTCCTTGCTAGTCACTGGCCGGGTCTTGGGAAACCTGGGTAAACACGGAGCAGAGCTGCCCGGAACGCCCTCTCAAGGCACCTCTAACCATCTGGTCTGTGAATGAAGCACCCACTCCTGCATGTGGGCCTGGCCGGCGCGTGTTTGCCCCTGAAGTGCTGCCTGGGGCAAACTTCTCCTCTGTGGGGGCCAAGCTGGAATCCCCCTAGGGGGTGTCTGTAGAATTGCAGGAGTATCACTGAGGTGTCCTGGACTGTGAGCTGTTTGGTCAGGAGTGAGGGGCAGACACATCATGAGAGCCACCCAGGCCTCTCACCAGGAAGACCACGGGAGCCTGGGTTTATTTTCATGAGTCACCACAGTCCAGAAACACATGTGCTTTCTTTCTTAGCAGCCTCATCTTTTGGTTTTCAAAGCCACAAGCTACAAGTGGCGACTAATAACTTCATGGTTGAAATGCCTGCCCTGCGCCTGCCTGTAGCTCGCAAGGCGAGAGGTGGCAACTATGCCCCTGATCCAAGAGACCCCTGAGAAAGGGTGGCAGGGAGGGCAGTGGGCAGTGCAGGAGAGGTCCATTCCTGCCCACTAGGCTGCTTCAGTGCACCCCTGACGTGCTCTCTGGGTCAGTCCGGGGAAGTCTCCTTCCTGCTCTTGGGAGCCTGGGTGCTGGGGAGAGTGCCCCAGCAGGTCCCAGCCAGACACCTCAGTTGTTGATTCAGTCTCCAAATGCTTGCCAGACAGCAAGTGCTGTCCCAGGGAGGGTCTGTGCGGTGTGGTCCTATGTCCTGACCTCGCTGTAGGTCAGCAGGTGCAGTCCCCAGATGCAGTCCCCAGATGACTACAAGAGTCTGGGCCCTGGGTGTAGGGGTGAGCTCTCTGGGAGCCCCTCTGTGGATACCACCCTGGGCCTGGCCCACACACGCCACCTGGCCACAGGGCCTGGAAACTCACTGCTGTCTCCCCTCTAGGGTCAGCAGCCTGAGTGCTGTGTGGATGCGGGGGACATCAACGCCACCTGCCCAGGCACTAGCCTGTGTGGCCCAGGTGAGCTTTGGTGTGAACCAGCCTAGGTGGCCTGGGGAAGGAGGGGCTGGGGTGTGGGCAGAGGCAGCAGGGTTGATGGGGCCTCATTCTGGGAGTTGGGGGCATAACCCCAGGAGGACATGGTGGCCTCGTCCTGGGTGGTAGGGGCAGGCAAGACTGCCTGTACCCCACAGCGAGTTTCAGCTGGGTTGAGACAAGCTGACGTAAGATAGGAGCAGCAAAGTACACAAATGTGTGACGTTTTACGTGACTCAGGAGGAAATGAAGCCCCAAACAAGTGGCAGAACCTCAATGCTAACACATTAGATTGAGGAGGAGGTGATTGTGGGCAAGTGACTGAGACACTGGGGCAGCTGAAGGGGATCGAGGGGGATGGTGACAAGGCCCCTGAGCCCCATCTCCTGCTGGTTGGGGGAAAGGGGCAGCTCTCATGGGGTTTGTTTCCTGCTTCTGGGAAGGAAAAGGGAGGTCAGAGCAGCCTTCTGGCACCTGCTCTTTCTCATTGCCTCACCTCAAAACAATCGCTGTGCCCAAGTGGTGACATATTCTGGTTTCCTTCAGTCCCCACTTGAAACTTTACCTTCAGATAGTGTCACATCCTGAAAGTCAAGTTGGTAGCCATGGAGAGATGTGGGTTAGAAGTTGTGGGACAGGAAGTCAGCAAAGGGGAAAGAAAGCAGATGGAACCAGGCAAGCACCGGCTCCTGTGTTGCACTGACCCTTAGCCTTGGGACAGGCTATCCCGTAGACCACATCAGAAAGAGGGTTGCGGGTGGGCTCCATCCACAGTGAGGCCTCTGCATGTGGGCAGCAGGTGGGGGCAGCATGGAAACCCTTGACACACCCCGAGTCTCTCCAGAACTTTCCAGGAGGCTGGCATGGCAGAAGGTTGCCATGACCTATTGAGTTGACTGCCCTGAAGGTCACATCTGTTTGCAGTGCTTTGGGAAAAGGCAATTTTGGTTCTTGGTGATTCCAAGTCAGGAGGTGGGCAAGAGGCGGAAACGTTAGTTTGGAGAGTCAGAGCCAGACTCTGGGGGAGATGGGGATTTTAGGATACAGTCTAGTTTATGGGGGTGGACCTCAAGGTGGAAGAGCAGGACTGGAGTCTGCTGTCCACCAGCCAGACCAGTCTGCTACTGAAAGATCACTTCTCTCTACAGCTACCCCTTTCTACCAGAGAAAATCGCAGTGACACAAGTTATCTTAAAAATAAGTCTGTCCTCTTTAAATTGGGCCTGATTGTTTAAGAAGTTTAGCCAAAGCGGTGATTGACCACGTAGGCTTTTTTGAAGTCTGCTTTGCTGGCCTTTTCACAAGGACTCTCAGATGGGACTTCTGAAGGCCTCTTGAATCCAAGAAGCCAAGCCGAGGACCCACCTCCAGACCTCACCTTCAGTATCTTTAGGTTGGGGTGAATTCCTCTCTTCTCGAGTCCCCATGTGCCCAGGTTCCTGGCCCTTCTGGGCGGTGACCTTCCTCACTCTCTGGGAAAGGTGTTGAGCCAGTGAACCAGGCCCAGGTTATTTTCCAGGGCACTGTAAGGCTCCATAAAGTCAACCTTTGCTCCTTAAGTCTGGTCGCTAGTCCTGTCCTGAACACACAGCCCAGGGCTTCCGCGTGCTCAGCCACCCTGGCAGTTTTGCCAAGGAGCCCAGTTACCTTAGGGCTGGCCAAGGGAGCCCTCGAGAGTATTGCTGCCTTGGCAACAGGTCTGTGCCCAGGACCCCACATTCTTGGGCCTCCTTGAGACGCCTCTTTGAGGTCATCCCCTCCCAAGAAATGCCAAGTGAAGGAAAAAGAGTCCACCTGCTTCAAAAGAGAAGCCCGGTTCTTACAAGAAATGAAGGCTTACTCCTAATACTTGTAGATTCCATTCTTGTAGAAGCCGTTTCCGAGATGTCCAGCAAGGGGCCCATGGGGATCCCCAGGCAAGAAAAGGCAGGCTGTGGTTCCTATGGAAGGGCTTCTTTTTCTGAAGTCCATCCAAACTTCCAGAATGGGTGAACTAGTGTTCTGAAATGAACATAGTTTGACAAACGCAAAGCATAGCGCTCCCTGAAGGCAGCCAGCTGGCAAGGCTGTGCTTCAAGCTGCATCCCCTGTCCCCCCGGCACAGGCTGCTATGGGCGCCCAGCCGAGGATGGGAGCGTCAGCTGCATCCAGTGCAGGAACGGAACCCACAACAGCTCCGAGTGCAGAGGCCGTACGTCCTCCCACCCCTCCTCCCCACCCCATCCTCCTGCCTGCTTCTCACCAGGGGGCCACACCTCCAAGTTCTGGAGGAAAGCGCGGGGATCCGGGTTGTTGTCCCCCCACCTGGGCCACTGTCCCTCCATGGGCACCCACAGAGCCCCCTACCTGAGTCCTCATGTCCCTCAGAGCAGCTGTGGGGCAGGGGCTGCTCTGCCTCCATGCCCACCTCCTGTTCTCATTTACGGGCCACAATTGCATTTGGGCTGCATCTCTGGCTCCCTGGGGGTCCTCCAGCACTGACCACTGTGCTCCCCCACAGTCGCCGGCCGAGGTGCACAGTTCCCTGTGAACAAGAGCACAGGGATGCCTGGGCGGCAGAGTGTTGGTAAGTTTCTCAGCTCACCACACCAGTTCTGGGGAGATGCAGGGCACCATCAGAGCCGTTTCCAGTGCAGACCCAGTCACCCGTGCTGGCCACAGCAGGGCCATGTCCACAGTCAAGGGCAGACTCCACCCCAGCCAAGAGCTCTGTACGGGACCCCGCCCTGCTCACAGAGCAGAGCCCATGGTCTGGAGGCTTTATCAGCTTTGAAGTCAGGGTCTGGGGTTGATTCAAAATGGTGGGCGTGGCAGGGGTCACTTGGCATGGGCCCCCACATGCCTCTGAACAGGCTGCACGTCTTAACCTTTTGCCTTGCTCATATCCACCCCCGCCCAAACCCCCTAGTCCCTGGGAGCCCAAGATGTATGGTATTCCACGATGGGAGGACATCCTGAGGAACCAAAGCCCTGTCCCCGGGGGCTCCTCTAGGACGTAGGTCTCTGAGGAGACTACAAACACTGTAGGCAGAGGGAAGGGCCCACTGCGCCACCTGGTCCTCAGGGCAGACACAGGAGCCACCTCCTGGGCACTCTGGGCCCCAGCCTGCTCCTGCTGCCAGGCATCACATCATACCTGAGACACCCACAGAGCCAAAGAGTGGCCAGGCCATGGGGGTATGGTACTCAGGCCACCTGAGGCCACTGCAGTCAGGGAGCAGGACTTGCCCTGGGCCTGCAGTTGATTCAGGAGGATGAGTGAGGCCACCTCCTCTTCTGAGATGTTGGGGTCCTAATGGGGGTTATGATCCTCCAGACCCTGGTCCTTCAGCAGAAGACATGTTGACCTGGACCAAGGATTCAGGCCTTCCCTGCGTGTCTCAGAGCCGGAAGCAAGTAGCCTTGTGCTCTTGTGGGCTGAACAGCAGTGTTCGGGCAGTTGGGCACAGACAGCCCCCACCTCTTGTGATATGGGGCTGGGCCCTGCAGCGGAGGGTGGTAGGTAAGGCCCATGTAGTCTAGTGTTGAGCCCATTTCCTTTGTGGCAAATCTAGGACAGTTTAGCTGGAAGTTGTCCCTTCTGAGGCTCCAGTGTGGCCATAGCTGGCCTCCTGTCTACATGTCAGGGTCAGAAGGGCATTTGCCACAGGCTTCTGAACGCAGAGTCCCCCTGCTCGGCATCAGTCTGCCGGCTGTCCTGATCCTGTGGAGGTGGAGATGGCTGGTGTCCTGGTGCTGGGAAGGCCACCCGGGTGACAGTCAACAGGCTGCAGTGAGGCAAGCCAGGGTACATCCTTGTGCCAGAGTTGTGGGGCCCTGAGTGGATGCCAAGTGATGACGAGGGGATGGGGAGCTTGGACTGGGGACACTGGACCTCTCGACAGCCCACCCCCCTGAGAACTCCCCAGCTGATGCCTGGGTAGTCATCTGAGAGCAGGGGAGGCCCACGCCTCTGCATGCAGGACCCTCGGCCCTGCGGGGGCCCAGGTGTGCACACTGCCAGCCCTCACCTTGCTCGCAGGGGGCCCTCAGGTGGCCGCCTCCCTCTTCCTGGGGACGTTTCTCATCAGCTCGGGCCTCATCCTCTCCGTGGCTGCATTCTTCTACCTCAAGCGAGCCAGCAAGCTGCCCAAGGTCTTCTATGGAAGAAACAGAGGTACCCCTTCCTGCCAAGGGCCCCAGGGGAACAGCATGGGACAGGGCCGAGATGCCGGTGTCTGGGGGCAAAGCCTCATCTTGGGCAGCCTGGAGGGGACTGGATTGTCACATGACTCTCGTGTCTGGATGGGGGGGGGTCATGTCCTAGGAATGCTCTGTGTGGATGTCATGGGATCTCAGTGTGAAGGGTGATGGTGGCAGACACTCTGCAGACTGGCTTGTCTGCTCCATGGAGATGGCAGGATACTGGGGAGGGGGTGGCTTGATTCAGGGCGACGAGGGGACACCATCCCAAGTGAAGGGGCAGGCTGAGGGCACCCACAGGCACAGGAGTGGGGACTAGAGTGAGCCTGGATCCGGGGACCCGCTGCAGGCTTGTGGACCCCCAGGCTGAGGGATGCACAGACAGCTGTCTAGGCTGAGAGGACCCCTGCCCAGGCTGATGGCCCCTCAATACCTGTTTAGGCTGAGGGGACCCTTCCTAAGCTGAGGCTCCCCCAGGCTGTGCCCCCCAAGGCTGAGGCACCCTCACAGGCTGAGGGCTCCCCAAGCTGAGGCTCCCTTAGGCCACGCCCCCCTCCCAGGCTGAGGCAGCTCTGTGGCCTCCAGGTGACACCTGTGCTCTCCCTACAGCTCCCGCTCTACAGCCTGGCGAAGCCGTAAGTACCCAATGGGCAGGCGGAGGCCCTGTGTCTGTACATCTGGGTGTCTGTCCATCTGGGCTGGTGGTTGTCCTGCCCACAGTTCTCACTGTGCCTTTTCCTCTTTTCAAGGCCGTGATGATTCCCCCACCTCAGTCCTCAGGTACGTCAGCTCCTCCTACCCTGCGTCCTATCGGGTGTCTTGTCTCTGGTGAGAATTTCCCTTTTATTTCTCAGATGCTTAATGTGTCAAGGGTTCCCAACATGGATCCAGAGTCACCTCTGCCACCCTCTGCCCTCCTCCAGGACCCAGCTCTGCCCGAGCCAGGAACTGGTGGCTGGCACAGGCCTTCCCGTGGCCCCTCCAGGGTGACGGGCACTTTGGTTTGACCCTGTCAGCTGTGTCACGGTTGATGCCGTGAGCAGAGAGGTCGCAGCCAGAGGCCACAGAGCAGGTGTCACCCTCCTCCTCCCCAGACTGTTCCTGCCACCGTGCAGAGATCTGGAGTGGGGACAGGTGGGGACGTCCTCCTTTGGGGGACAGAGAAGTTACTCCATCAAGACTAGATCTGCTCTGTCCAGCGAAACACACATCTCATTTCTCCCAACCGGCGCCATGTCCAAGCACAGGCGCCTGCATTGTCTCCCATGATGGCCATAACAAAGTCTGCAAGTCGGGGCTCAAGAGGATAGAAGTGTCTTCTCTCACAATCCCGGAGGCTGGAAGTCAGAATTCCAGGTGTGGGCAAGGCCGCTCCTTCCAGAGGCTCTGGGGCGGGTCCCTCCTGCCTCTTCTAACCTCTGGGGTTGCAGGTGTCCCTGGGCTTGTGGCCACATCCCTCTGACCACTGCCCCACCTTCTGCTGGTTTCTCCCCTCTGGGTCTCCTGCTCTCTGCCTCCCTCTCATGAGGACATTGGTCGCTGGATTTAGGGCCCATCAGATAATCACATCTGCCAAGACCATTTCTCCAAGTGAGGTCACATCCCCAGCTTCTGGGCCTTAGGACAGGTACACTGCAGGGGGCCACCGCCCACCCTATAGCAACATCACGACTTGTGTCTTTGTGTTTCAGGAGAACCAGACCCTTGCAGTGGCCCAGGGGCTCCAGGTTTCCAGGAGTTGGAGCTCAGTGGGCTTCCTCCCCCATTCCCCTGGGGCTGCCCACCCCTACTCCTGTGAGCCCCAGGGAAGCCTGCTGCCCTCCTGCCATGTCAGGCCCTGCTCTGACCCCATCTGTCTCTGACTCTATTTCAGTGCGGAAGCCGCGCTACGTCCGGCGTGAGCGGCCCTTGGACAGGGATGTGGGCCCCACCACTGTCTCCTCTGTGGAGGCCCGGGTGAGCAATGTCTGACCCAAGGTCCACCCACAGCTCCACGCACTGCAGAGGAGGGGCCCCCATGCACAAAGGCTGGGTGCTGCCCAGCGAGGCCTCGGGATGGGCCCAGACACGGCCCTGGCTTGGCTTGTCTGATTCCAGCCACATATGCAGAGGGGGAGCTGCCCACCTGCAGGCCTTCCTCACCACACATGGCACTCAGTATGACCAACCTGGGGCATCACTGCAGCCTCTGTCCCTGAGCCCAGGTGGGGAGCCAGGCACATGAGGTCTGGGCCCCATGGGAGAGACAGCCTGCAGGACCCCGGGTGCTCCTCTGTCCTGGAGCCCGTGGTGAGCAGATTCCCTGCATCCTCTCTAAGAGCAGTGAGGCCCAGGCCTTTGAGGTTCCAGCTGCGTCCACATGGAGGTGGGATGGGCCTGGGGACCGCCCGCACGCTGCAGACTCAGGCACCACAGGCTGTGCTGCGTTGTTGCCCAGTCCCAGGAGCTGCAGGACCGAGTTGCTTGACTTTCTGCTGACTTCTATGTGTGTTTAAGCAGAAATGCATTTTGTACAGAAGTCCAAGAGGCATGCTGCCCTCATCTGAGCCCTGCCTGGGCCCCAGGCGCTACAGGTCCTCATCCACCTGGGGATGAACACTGGCCTGAAACTGCTGGAGGTCAAGGCCCCCCAGGGACGTGTCCACCCACGGCCACATTTACCTGTGACTGCTGCCTGGAAGCCTGGACTGGCTCATCACGCCAGTCTCCCAAGGACCTCGCTGGCCGGCAGTCCTGTCTGGCTGCCCCCACCCTGAGGCACCAGCCAAGGTTCCCGTGGAGACGGGAGTGTTGGGGCACCCACTGCGTGAGGGTGGAGTGTGGCCTGGCCTCCCCAGAATCTCTGTTGGAACTGCTGTCTCCTCCTTCGGGATCTGGTCCGAGTCTGTGCCGCCCGAGGCAGGGCCTGTGTGGCCAGTCTCCCACCTTCTGCACCATGATTCCCACTGGAGCCTTTGTAGTGTCTGGACATGAGCTCGGTCACCAGGACGTGAACAGATGACTGGCTGGTGGCCACGAGGGGCAACCACCTGAAATTAGCGTCAATAAACCACTCAGGCCTTTCTTACTGGCCCAAGGTTCCCTGTTCCTCAGCAAGGAGGAAGCTCTCACGGGAGATGGGCAGCCCCCGACGAGGACCCAGACCCCCACCCTGCAGGCAGCCCCCAGCCCTGAGGATGTTAGCCATGGGAGAAGGGGGCTTGTCCCAAGTGGCCTCGTGTAAGTAGGACATCCCAGTGGCCCCCAGTTGTCAGGACTGAGATAGGAAAGCGTGTGGGTGCCTCTTAGGTGCCTCTTTCTGTAAAGAGACCGTGCCTGTGCAGACACGACAACCATGGGGTGCCTGGCTCACAGCCCCAGGAGGAAGTTACACATGGGTACAGAGTGCAGGCCAGCATCACCTGTCACCTTTGGGAGGCGAGGATGGGTGGGTGACCCTTGGAGGGGCTGGCAAGCATGGGGATGTTTGCCAACTGGTGGCTTCATCCCAGGCATCCCAGCCAATCAGAACAGAGTGGGGGCAGGGCAGAGAGCCTGGACTGCCTGGTCTGAGGTTTGCAGCCATTGGGCACCCCCGCGGGGGTGTCTGTGGCCCTGGACCTGGGCACGTGGGAGTGCGTCAGCCTACTAGGGCTTGGGGGACGCTCCACCCTCTCTTCTGGGGACAGTGGCCCGGGACCATCTGCCTCTGCAGCTGACAGCCTTGAAGGGCTGTGGGGTTCCCATGGAGTTCCTGTGGATGCAAGATGACCCTTGGCTTCCCCTGGGAACCTCAGAGCTGCCTCTTCTCTAATTTTCCCGGCCCTGCAGCCCCCAGCCTCAGCTTTGCTCAACCCCTGGCAGCAACACTCAACTCTGAATTGGACCCTGCAGCCCTCCGGCCCCACACTTGAGATGCTGCCCCTGACCTTCCAGGCCTGTTGTAGCCTGGCCTCTTGGGCCCTCAGCCATGCTGGCTTCCCTTCTGCCGCTAAACACCCTGGGCCTGGGTGTGACTGTCTCAGGCCCCCCAAATAGTTGGGGGGGCATCCCTGGACTCTTGGGCACATGACTCTGATGGGTATCCAGGTCAGAAAGCAGGTGGGGGTGGGGCAGCTGGCAGGGACAGGGTGTCTGTGCTGGGGACCCTGCACAGTCCTCTCCTCATTTTGTCACTTATTCCTCACCTGGACTCCATGTCTTTGTGTAAAAAGGCAAGATAAGGCCAATTTGTGGGGTCTTTTCTGGTCAAAGCAGGCAGGTAGGGCACCTGTCCCCTCCTAGTGCTCCACCATGTCAACCACCACAAGGAGCCCCACGTCCTAGGAGGTGAGCTTGGTGTGGGGCTGGGCAGCGGGCATGGCCCTGGGGTCACAGCTGCAGCTCGTCCATTCATTCATCTCGTCTGTTCACTCAGTGCCAAAGAAGCACCCAGAGCCGTCAGAGGTCAGCAAGAGGCAGTGCCAGCTGTAGAGTTGGGAGGTGGGAGTACAGAGCAGGGCCTAAGCATGGGTCATGCGAACAGAGGCCCTGGTGGGGCCTGGGCACCGGGCCCCAGAAGGAGCCGGCCCCCAAGGCCAGGCTGACTGGGAACTTGGCTCACTGCTGGGTGTGGGAGGGACAGGACCGGAGGAGTCACCCTGTGGCCAGAGGGCAACTCTGAGCTTGTCAGGAGCCAGAGTGCAGAGGGTGGGGTGGAGGCCAAGCCCAAGTGCACCCCCTAGAGCCCCTGCTGCAGCCCAGCCTCTGCCTCCCAGGCTCTGGCCAGTTGGGGACACCAGAGTTTACACCCATGTTGAGACCCTTCCCCAAACTGGCTGTTCTGTGTGCCCCCTGCAGCCCTCAGTCTTGAAGTCAGACCACACAAAAACTGGGGATGGGGAGCCATGGCCAGGGTGGGCCTTGTGGGGCAGGCCTCTCCCTTGCTCATTTGGCCAAAAGTAGCTTCTGCCTCCAGCCTAGGACTCCCAAGTGTCTGGAGGTCTTGGGGACCCCTACCACCTGAGAGCCATGATTGGACAGGGGTGGTCACTGCAGGCCTTGCTTTCTGCCCAGTCTGGCAAGTAAGTCCCAGTTTCATGGTCACCTGCCGGCAGCCAGGCTCCCCTCACACGTGCATGCACGTGCACACACACACAGGTGCACTCGCACAGCCAGCCAGAGTAAGCTGGTAAGCAGCTCACCTGCTCACACGAAGCCCACATGCTCACAAGATGCAGGTACTCGTCCCTTGTCAGGATAAGAGTGAGCAAGTGTGTGAGGCCAGGGGAGCCCTGAGCACCAAGGTCCTGTGTGGTGAGACCCAGCCCCACCCCGATGGCACATCCCTCGGGCATTCCTGTCCCCTTGCCTTGGGCACTGACTGTCCACTGAGGAGCTCGGAGTGATCTCAGAGCTCGGATATTCCCAGGAGCCCTTGGGGAGGTGTGCTCAGAGGACCAGGACACTTCCTGGAGGAGCATGAGACCCTGAGTCACGATACCCGTGAGAACCAGCACCCTGTCCTGCTCAGGTGGGCCCCGCCCTCACAGAGACTCCCCATTCTCCGGGCCCTCGCCAACCCCGCTGGCCCTGAGCCCTTGCCAAGCCCCTCACTGAAGCTCTTCCTGCTCCCAGAGCACACAGGAAGCCCCGGTCCTCGATTCCTCTCCTGCAGTCACCTCACACCTCAACCTCCTGTGGCTGCAGTCCTGGCTGCCCCTTTCATCTCACTCTGGTTCCTCCTGGGGTCTCAGCCCAGGCAGCCTGCTCCGTGCACCCATCTCCTAATGCCTCTTGGTGACCTCTGACCTCTGTTGGCTGTCAGTGCTTCTCCTAGTGCTCTTGGGGCTGGGCAGCCTCTGCGGGTCCTGAACCATCTGCTGAAGGGTCAGGGCCGTCCCCCACCAGGGTGGACCTCTCTCCCAGCCTCACTGAGCCCAACACTCCATCCCCACAGGCTCATGATTGGGGTTCCATCTCAAGTCCTGGGCCCCAAGGTCAGATCAGGTGCACATTGAAGTGTGGTATGTGAAGTTGGGGTGAGGGGTGGGCAGGGAAGCCATGGGGTGGAGGGGAGAGCCTGCTGTGACCCTGAGGCCAGGAGGATCAGGTATCAGATGGAGTGGCTAAGATACCTCAGGAACAGGGTGACTGTGAGTGGTCACAGCTCATGCCGCTGGCTAGGCTCCAGGCCCCTCCAGCACAGCCCTCACACCCTCCATCCTGGCCCCAGACAGGCCTGTACGCAGGCTGGCCCTGTGGTGTGTTGGGACTCGGTATTGACCGGCTGAAACTGCTCCCTGTCTCCCAGGGAGACTTCCGGATCCCCTGCCTGGGTGGGCACTTCCTTGAGTCCCCTCCCTACCTATGAAACTAAGGTCCCCCCAGCAGATGCTCCCCTGAAACAAGTCCTGTGGCCAGCTTGCTGCCAGACACGCCTTCACCCCTGACTCACCCCACGGGCACTCCCAGCCTGACCTCTCACCCCACTCCCCAGACCCAGAGCAAGGAGTTCCCTCCCAGCCCCCAAAGGCTGCAGGTGGGGAGGGATGGGTGGGGACAGCAGAAGGCCATTTGGGGGGAGCTGTGCTTTTCAGTGGCAGCCACACAGATGAGGTGGGTATTGGGGGGAGGGGCAGGAACAGGGGCTGCTGGGGGAGGGTGTCAGTGAACTGACTGAGTAGGGGGCGTCCTTGCAAGGACCCTCTGGGGGCCCACCCAAGGAGCTCAGATGCTCCCACCTTGAACAAGGCCAGTGAGCAGGTAGGTCTGTTTCTGGAGTGGCTGCTCCAATATCTCAGGAGCTGCAGAGTAGGAAGAGGTTTTACCAGGCATCCAGTCACCTGCCGAGACCTGCCCAGGCTGCAGAGGCCTACTGACCCCCAGCCCCACCCCAGGTTCTAACCTCTCACTTCTGACCCCCCGCCCTCTGCTGCCCAGCCTGCCAGGGAGAGGATGGGAGGCCAGCCAATCCTGGAGGCCCTGGGCCGCGCCCTGGCCAGTATGATCCCAAGCGAGCATATAAATACACCTGCCAGGAGCCCATACCCAGAGAACTCACACCTGCCTCGGACAGCGCTCCACACCTGGAGGAGCGCACACTCCCCACGCCCCACGCCCCACCTGCCCGGCGTAGCTGCGGACGGACAGCTCTAGAGAGGAACACTAGTCGGGGGAACACAGGCCAGTCTGGACCAGAGGAGACGAAGCCAGCACTTCCAGGACGAGTGAGCTCGGAGCCTCAGCCTGGCTGAATCAGCCAAGAGGGTCATGCCCGGGCCCCTCTGACCCTGGCTACCAGGTAAGGCCGGCTCAGCTGGCACTCCCCTCTCACCAGTACAGGTTCAGGGTGGGGCACCTCCTCCGAAGGGTGGGGCCCAGTGCTAAGGAACCAGTCATGTGGGGAGCGGCTGGGGGAGGACGGCTGCAGTACCCCAGACCCTGCTGAGGCTGCACCTGGCCTGCGGCAGTTGCTGTCACCAAAATACATTGACATCTCACACCATGATGCCAGAGCACTCGTGACGTCACAGTGATACCACCGTGACTCACAGTGGTCAGTGTCAGGTGGCAGCAATACCTGAGCCCTTATGGCACGTCACTGCAAAGTCATTCCACCAGCCCTCCTGTACTGACATCCAGTCAGGCTCGGGTCAGCTCTGGGGGGCTTCATGGGCTCCATGGGGTCACATGGTCAGGTCTTCCCAAGGCCCTGGCCGCCTCTGTCCGTCATGAAGGTGATAGGCAAGTCACCCCCTTACCTACCCTCCTCCAAGAAGGACCCATGTGGCTGCCTGGGATAGAGACCTAGGCCCAAAAAGGGGCAGCAGGCAGGCCACCTGACCCTCATCAGGGAGACAGGCTGGGCATCCCATGGAGAGGGCAGTAGGTGAGGAGTGGAACATCCCACTGCCTCCTGGACAGCAGCTGTGGCTGGTGTGACCCTCCCGGGTGGCAGGCCAGTCCAAAGAGACTGCCTGGCTCATCCACCCTCCCCGCTCCACTGGCCAAAGGGTGAGGAGCATTTCCAGACCTTGAGGGCCAGCACCAGGCTCTTGTCACCAGCCAGACGAGCTGGCCCTGCAGGTTGAGGCCATGGCGGGGAGACAAAGCCCTTCCTCAGGCCATGGCCACCACCCTTGCTCAGGCCCGCTGGTCTCCCGCAGTCCATCCAACCAGGCCTGGCGCCCACCCTCACACAACTGAATATCAGTTATTGTGTGCCTACCTAATAGGCCACCCACACTGGAATCTGTGTTCAAACCAACTTCACCTGGCCCAGAGCCACACTCTTCCTGTGACAGCCCGGGGCTCCTGTGAGCTGCCTCTTCTGCACCGTGGCTCTTGGTATCACAATGACCAGGGTCCAGCCTGGCAGAGCCCTGACGTTTCTGCCCAATGGCACGGTCAGGTAGGCCAGGGTGGGTGGGAGGGGTTCACTGAGCAGTGGTCCACAGGGCCCAGCCAGGCTGGGGCACCCCAGGGTGCTGACCCCTGATAAAGCATGTGAGGAGCTGGGGAGGGCTGGGGTACAACTTGAGCAGAAAGACCTTGAAGTGGGGACAGGGGTGAGGGGACTTCGCAGAGGTGCCCATAGGCATCTCTGAGATGGTGCAATGAAGAGGGATGGGGAGAGAGTGACTGGCTGACCTTGTAGGAAAGGAGCAGTCAAGATCACTCACAGTGGTCTCCATTGTTCCACAGCCCAGAACCATGTCGTCAAGCCCACAGGTGTGGCACATGACCATGCCGCCTACCAGCAGAAGCAGCCCCACAGCCACAGTGCCCAGGTCCCCCAGCTCAGCCAGCAGCCCCAGGTCTCCGGGCACCCCAGGCTCAGAGAAAGTGGCCTCCCCTCTGGAGTGCTCCATCTGCTTCTCGGGGTATGACAACATCTTCAAGACACCCAAGGAGCTCTCCTGCACCCATGTCTTTTGCCTGGAGTGCCTGGCACGGCTGGCAGCCGCCCAGCCCACAGGCCAGCCAGGTAGCGAGGCTGTGCCCTGCCCATTCTGCCGGCAACCCACAACTGTACCCGCTGCTGGAGCCCCTGCGCTGCGCACCAGCCGCCAGCTGCAGGCCCGGATGCCAGCGCACCTGCGGCAGGAGGAGCCCGTGTGGCTAGAGGGCACCAAGCTGTGCTATTACCCACCGCCATCTGTGCCTGGCCCGCTGGAGCCCGGCTTCATGTGCGTGGACATAGGCCCAAGCAAACCCGCTGAGCCTGCTGCACCTGCGCCCATCCCAGGCCCTGCCCACCATCGGGGGCTCTTGGCCCGCTGCTGGGCACGCTGCAGGGACTGGAGGCGCGTGGCGCTCATCACAGCCCTGCTGCTCGTGCTCTTCTGTGTGGTCCTCTGGCCTGTGCAGTGCGCACTCAGGACTGGGAGTCTGCACTGCCTCCCCCGGCCTCCCTCTACCGCAGCCAGTGCTGCCACCACCTTTTCACTCGGGTCCCTGGTGGACAATTAGTGTCACCACTCCCACCCAGCCCACCCCTCCAGGATCCCAGAGGAGCCCCCACATCTCTGAGGAACCCCACCCCATTCAGCACACACAACCCCCCGCTCTCTGGGGCTGGGTCCTATGGGGTGGGCAAAATGGTCCCCGGAGCTTCCAAGAATCAGATTCCTATGGGCTCCAGAGACCACTTCCCTAACCCCCATCTTGCAGATGGGGAAACTGAGGCCCAGAAGAGACAGCTTGGCAAGGCCCCTCCCTGTCCACACTGTGAATCTGCAGGACCTACCCCTTGCTGAAAAGGGAAGGGGCTTGCCACCCTCATCTTATTTTCACATTTCACCATGGTTGCTCACTTCCCCAGGCAGGGCTGGCCCCTTCCCTTGGGTGGCCACGGGGACAGAGGGCAGTGGCAGGGAGCCCAGCTCCCCACTGCCCATCCTGTCCTCCTGAATTGTACATTTTTAAATAAACTATTTTGTACCCACATTGATAAGGGGTCCTCACCCTCTGTGTTCTTTCCTGTACCATTAAGCCCCTCTTTCCAGAAAAGTCCAGTCTGTCACTTCCACAAAGACTCTGAACCCAAAGGACACCTCCTCCAACTAATAAAAATAAATGGAAAAAATAAAAATTAAAAAAATATTTAAAAAAATAAAAAATAAAATTATACTAGGTGAAAAAAATAAATAAACCATTTTTAAGTGTAAAAAAAGAAAAAAAAAAACAAAAACAAAGGACACCTCCTGGACTGGACTCCCAGCAGCCCCTAGGGTGTGTGGCCCAAGTTCTAGGGGGTCCAACTCCGGTCCTACCTAGGCTGTGGATGGGCTGGAGCAGTTCTGGGCTTGGCTGCCTCCCGGGGCTGTGAGGCTGCCTGAGGGAGATAGGGCGGGCGGGGAGCACCTGGGTCACGGGGTACTGGGATGGGGCCTTGGCCTGGTCCAGAGTGGGTGGTCCTCCTTCCCACCCTCACTGTGGTCACAACAGGCTGCAACCGCCAGAAGTTACGGTCCCACAGTCCTGCCCAGAGCCCTGAGTGGAGGGCTACAGGACCTCACAACCCCTGGGGACCGAGGCTCAAGGGTGCACAGAAGCGGAGGTGGCGACCACCAGCGTGTCCCGATGATCTACAGGCCTCAGGTTCCTCCAGCAGAGGGCCAGACTTGGCTGGTGAAGTGAGCATCCTGGGGGACGGGCGGGAGTCCTGCCACCCCACCTCTCCCCCACCCCGTACTGCTATCAGTCCAGGAATCCTGCACCACCAGGCTGGCATGACGAAGAGAGGCCAAGCCGGTTCTGGCTTGCATAGGTCTCAGCCTTCTCATTCCTCACCCCAAAGCCCATGACTTCCTGCTCCAACCAGCTGTGCCTTTGGCTCAGAAAGACCCTGGGGAATGGGGTCCAGTCATGGGGACCCATAGGTACCCTTTCTCCAAGCCCCAGCAAAGCTGCAGAACTGAGAAGGCATTTTTACTGAGGAGACCAGAAAGCCACAGGGCCATCCATAATGGGAGGGTGCCAGTGTGGACCACAAGCCAGTGACATCGCACCGTCACTGACGAGTCATGCTCTCATGGAGCCTCGCCCTCCTCGCTGTGGTCAGATGAGCATGTCATATATTCCCTCATTTAACAAGCATTTATCGATGAATGACTGCAATGTGACAGTCTGGGTTAGGTCTGGATGTGGCAGGACTGAGCCACTGCCAGGCCACAGCCCAGACCACGGCTGTAGGCAGGGCTGGGAAACAACTCTGAAGGGGCAAGGGCGCTCAGAAAGCAGGGAGAAGGTCACAAATGCTGGTGAACAAACTGGCACTCACTTGCTGGTCTCATGTCCCACATACAGATTGACCCTTAGACATGTAGCACACATATGTCTTCACCGCAACGTGCAGGTGATCATTGGTGGCCTCCCAAACGGAGTCGAACGGCAGCCCTGCAGCTCTGCCTCCCCTCCTCAAGGAGGGCCAGGGCCACTGGATCTGCCCGCCCCTCACCATTTCTGGGCGTGCAGAGCTGGTCAGGCAGGGTCTGAGGGGGCAGACCCGGGACCCCACCCCCCATCCCCACCCCCCATCCCCACCCCCTGTCCCCACCCCAACTCCGCTCAGGGCTGGGCGCCTGTCTGCACAATCCTAAACAGTCCATCGGAGGAACGCGGAGGCCGGCCTTGCTGGGCTCCTGCCTTCTTACACGGCTCCAGCCCCAGTCGGGGCACGCGCACGAGGGGCTCTCACGGCTCTAGGCCCTGCAGGTTCTCATACTCGTGGCGGGAGGCCTCCGGGATCCTGCGGGCGGAGACAGAGTTCGACTGGGGCCCACCTGCGATCCCGCCCCCTCGCCTCAGTCACGCCCCCAAGCCCGGGCCACGCCCCTAGGCCTTCCTGTCCCCGCCCCCACCGCCGCCGCACCCGACCGGGACTCTTCCCTCCCCAGTCCCTGATGCTCCACTCACGCCGCCGGCGCCCGGGACGGCGCGGGTCCGGGGCTACAGCCGGGGTCGGCGGGCGAGACGCCCAGGTTCAGCGAGCCGCGCTCCTCGGGCCGCTCGCACTGAGGGGAGGGGCCCCTGGTCACCATGGTGATGCCAGCGCAGGCTTCGCCCCGGCCCGGCCCCGCCCCCACAGGCTCGCGGAGGCGCAGCTGTTCGCCCTGGATGTACCGCTGCAGCGCCAGGTACACGAACTTGTACTGCGCCTCGGTCTGCACCATCCCCGAGCGCTGCCGCCGCACCAGTTGGATCGTCTTGGGGACGTCGATGTCGCAGTCTAACCCTGGAGAGGAGCGTGCTCAGGGCGGAGCGGGGCCGGCTGGGAGAAGGCGGGATGGCTAGGTGCAATGGGCGGGGCCGGCAAGCGCAGGGGGCGGGGTTACGTGGGGACGGGGCCTTCCTAGGGCGGCTCACCCTGCCTGCGAATGACGTTCACCAGGATGTCAATCACAATGATGGTGCCAGTGCGTCCGATGCCAGCGCTGTTGGGACGGACCAAGGAGGCCTGTGGCCAGTTGACAGGACAGAGCCGTGGCCGCTTCCCCGGTCGCACCTGTACCGCTGGCCCCGCCCCATCCCCGGTCGCACCTGCAATGGACTACCAGGGGTCCGGCCCCCGGCATGCTGCTCTGGGCCCGGTTCACCTCGTCCAGGAAGCTAAGGACGCCGGTGGGCTCGGCCGGGACGCCGTGGTCCGGCCAACTGAAGTACTGGTAGTGCTTCACTGTGTGCGGCGACTCCTCCTGGGCAGAGTGGGCTGGTGAGTGCCAGCTGGGAGGTCTGGGCTGTCCCAAGCGCCTCGGGCTGCTGTGACCCTTGGTTGGGAGGGGCACAGGGACTGAACCGAGGAGAGACAGGGCGTGGCCCAGCGGGGTTTGCCAGAAGGAGTGACCAGCAGAGCCCAGACAGAGCAGGAGGGAGTGGGAGGAAAAGATGGGATTCAGGGCTTGGAGGACCCGCAGATGGCCCCAGGCAGCTCAGGTGCCTGGGGAAAGGAAGAAGGATGGTCCTGGGGAGGAGCAGCTTCCAGGAAGTGAATTCTATTTAAGAAGAGCCAAACGCTGAGGCTTGCAGGTGCCCTGGAAGTTATCAAAGGGAACTGGCCAGGAGGAAATGTGCCTGGGAGAGGCACAGGCACCAATGGCATACAAAGAAGGCCGAAGGTACTGGGACGGCCAGGGAGGAACTGGAAGGAGAGGCCTATATGGGTGTGAGGCCACCCTGGAGCCAGACAGCTGGGTTGAAAACTTGCCCGACTGGGATCACTGCCCAGCAGGGCCCAGGCCAGGACTTTGCCCACGGGGTTGAGCGATGTGGAAGCCACCAAAGCCACTGGGGTTGGGTGGAGGCTGGGCCAGCCCAGTGCAGACCTGGTGACTTCACGAGCACGTCACCCTGGTCCCACAACTCCTGAGGCTCTTCAGGCTCACCTGGTCTGGCCTCCACACCTGCAGCTCCCGCACACAATAGCCCTGGGCCCAGTGCTCAGCCATGTTGCACACATGCAGGTGGCCATACTCTTGGCTGCCGTGCAGCTCTGGCCAGTATCGGAAACACTTGTTCTGGGGGGTGGGAGCATGGCATTAGCCATGCTGGAAGACCACCAGCACCCATGCCCCACCTCCCTGCAGAGCACACACGGGGTCTCTCCAGGGCCCTCGCTGTGCCCCAGCATCTCTAAGACTGAAGAAGCAAAGCTGGGCCAGCACCAACACAGGTCCGGTGGGGCACACAGCAGGAGGAGGGGAGGAACATGAGCTGGAGCTCCTACCCGGCCTCGCTCCACCTCCCTGGTGGTCATGACGATGACACGCGTGTTCTCCTGGTGCACCATGGCCCAGAAAGCAGCCACTGTAGTCGGCAGACAGCCCTGGGTGGCGATGTACACCTTGCCCAGTCCATGGCCTGGCTTCTCCTCTGGGTCACTCTGAAAGAAGGTGGGGTCAGCTGCCTGCTGTTTCCAGGAATTCAAGTGCCAGAGGACCAATTCAAGTTGATGCAAATGATATGCAAAGTAGCCCAAGTTGCTCACACACAGTCCGTGGAGGGTGGGAGGGGCTTAGGACCAATATTTAATCCAGCAGTTTCTGGATTGGCCCCTCTGAGGACCCAGTGCAGACTGCTGCACCCTCCCTGACTATCTGTTGTCTTTCCAAAGTCCACAGACCACTCCAGGAGCTCCAGGCTCATTATTATGGGGAATGGAGTGACCAGGGCTTGATTCATGTAGGCCACAGGTGCAGCAGGCCAAGTACCCACCCTGATGTAGTTGGCGTTGATGTAGTCGGCTCCAGGCACTCTGTCATCCACATCACGAAGGATGACACGAGTGGTATCAACTGAGAAGGGAAGATGTGGCTCAGGTCTCCAGGGAAGAGGGATCCCCGCTGACCTGTGGTGAGCAGAGGCAGAGGACGAAGGGGCAAGAGAGGGCATCGCACCAGTGGTGAGGAATGACCCCTGCCTCCACCCCCCCAGGACCCCTGTGCCAGATGGGCCCTGCACTTGGTTGGTGAGGACCTGGTCCCCATGTGACCCCAGCCCCAGCCTCACAGGGAAGGATGTTCTTGTATCGATTCTTGGGCTTGTTCTCCGGCCGCTGGCCTTCCTTCCGGGGGTACAGGAGCCGGCATTCCTGTTGCTGCAGCATCTGGAGGAGTGGGGCTTTAGCCTGTGGCCCCGACTTTTCCCCAGAGCCCTCAACACCCGCCATACACGTCCTGACCCACACCCCTCGGCTGGCCCTTGCCGAAGCCCAGAGGATGGGAGTCTGAGGGGGGGCAGCGGGCAGCAGGCCGACACCTCGAACTCCTCCCAGAAGCCCTGCTTGGCCTTCTCGCTGGCATCCGTGGCCTCGCTGAGCTCCTGCACACGGCTCTCAATGCTTGCAGCGCTGATTCTCGTGGCCTTGAGGGGCTGGCAGGTAGAGGCTTGAGTCCAAGCTTAGCAAGGGCCAGTGGACCCCAGAGCGCCCTGGCCCCCACACCCCTGCCTTCAGCCACCCTGCCCCAGCACTGCCTGGTGTCCTTTTCCCCTGGTGGGGTTATGCCAGAGTCCCTTGTCCCCCAGAGGGAGAAGCTCACTCAGACCCCAAGGTTCAGGTGCCTGGGGACATACCTGCCGGAGATGCACCACAACCCCTGACCTCTCCACCATGGGGTTCTTCCTGTAGCGCTCCACCAGATCTCCAAGGGTGTCGAACTGCTCACCACCTCCCACGTCGTACTTCCCATCTGGCTGTGGGGTGGCAGTGAGGGCCTGGTGGTTGCCCCCTCTCCAAGCCAGACCCCCACCCCCACTCCCGCCTCTCACCTGGAAGTGGATCATGATGTGGGTGACGCGCGGCTGGCGGTCCACCCTGTCCAGCTGCTGCGTGAGCACTGACAGCACAAAGTCCCCAGGTTTGCTCTGACTCTCCCGAACCAGGAAGCTGCCCGGACACCCTTTCTCCATCAGCAGCTTCTCAGCCTCCTTTCCAGACAGATGCCCATGATACCACCTGGCCCAGGGCAGCACATGTAAGACAGGAGGCCCTGGACTGGCCAGGTGAGGAGCACAGACCCACGAGTAGCTGAAGTCTCTGAGGCACAGACACCAAGAGAGACACACACCCATCCAGACCTCACAGGCCTGGGCAGCACTCGCACCCAGGCCAACCTGGGTCAGCCCTGCCCACCTCTCGGACCCTTCTGCAAGCCTCCTCCAAACCTCTAACCGAGAAAGGAGCAGGAAGGCGGGAGCCCTGCAGGGCCCCAGGGTGGCCACCAGGTGGCAGCCTAGTCCTCAGCAAGGAGGGGGCCAGGACGTCTCCCCAGGCCAGCCCCACCCGGCTTCCTCGGCAGGTGCAGCTGGCTCAGGCCTCTGCCGTTCAGCCGGGGAAACCAAGGCTGGGAGACCTGCTCTCCCCAGGTCACCAGCCAGGCGGGCAGAGGGGAGGCTGGCTGCAGCTCTTCCACAGGCAACCCTCTGTGGCTGGTGCCTGGGGCCTGGAGAACCGAGGCCAAAACCCCCGAGGAAGCAGTGCCTTATGCTCCCTCAGCTCTGCCACAGTTGTGCCCAAGCCTGACCTTGAGTCCTGGGGGCAGAAGAAATCCAGAGGCCATGCTATCGACCCCTGCCCCTCGGACCCTCGCACACACACAACTGCAGACACAGATGTTGGCCAGACGCAGACGCAGACACTCACCGTTCCGACGTGGGGTCCTGGCAGCCCAGCGGGTGCCGGAGCTCCACAGGGGCCCCACCACGCTCTCGGAGCAGCCCCCCACACTGGCCTGTGTAGTGCTGCACCAGCTCGGCCAGCGTCGCAAACTTCTCCCCTCCATACAGATCGTAGTAGTCACCTGTGTTCTGGATCTTGATGTGCGTCACCTCGTTGTGGCGCCTGGAAGGGCCCGTGCACCGCCACCATCAGGGCCACTGCTCCAGCCAACCACCCTCCTTCCCATGAGCACTCAGCTTCCCGAACAGCCCCGGCAGTGTTCCTGCCCTGACGTCTTGGCCTCTGCCATCCCTCTGCCGGGAACAGCCACAGCCAAGGTCAGGTCCCTCCCTTCTGCAGGTTCCTGCCCATTCAGTGTCCAGGTCTCATCCTGGGTGGCAGGCACCCAGCCCCCAGTGCCCCCCGGGGCATCCAGGACTGGGTTTGGCAGCCACAGGCCTGGTGGCCTGGTGGCCTGGTGGCTGAGGCTGGGGCAGCCTCTCAGGACAGACTCTCCCTCACCCCAGACCACCTCCCCAGGGGCTCTGAAGGACAGGGGGCTGGACTGCTTCTCCCAGGGGCCCCGTGTGGCTAGGGAAGCCCCAGGTAAGAAGAGAACGCCTGTCGCTCAGGTGAAGGAATTCCACCCTGAGGACTCATCCCACCTGCTGCCTCAGGTTTAGCAGAAAACCCAGAAAAACCTGGAGTGCTTTTGGAAGACCCCCCTCTCCAGACCCTAGACTGACCTGCCTCATGCAGGGCGGACAAGGGTCCAACTGTCCACTCTGCTGGTCATGGCCCCTCCTGCCCATCCTCCCTACACATTGGCCCTTTCAGGGCTCTGGCCAGATTTCCAGTGAGTGGCACCCCCAACAGATGGGGGTACAATCACAGCCACTGAGGCCCCTCAGAGGGATAAGGGGGTCTCACTGACCAGGGCCCACTTCATTGAGCCATCCCTGAAGGTATAAGCGGCCCCTCCTACCCAGGGGCCACCTGGCCAGGAACACCAGGCCCCCCCAGATCTTGCATGTCTAGCCCCCAGCAGAGGTCCCTGCTGCTCAGAATGCTGTCCACCAGCCCTCTGGGAGGACTAGGGAGCCTGACCCCCTGGTGTGCCCCCAGCTGAGGTTGTTCCCACCCCTTGAGGTCCCCCAGGGCCTCAGGCCTGTCCACCCTGCACCACCCACCCACCTGACAGACAGTGTGAAGCCCCCGGGGCAGCTCTTGCTGGGTCTTGCCAGGAAGCTTCCGTGCTGGCCACTGGACATGAGAAGCTGCTCAGCTTCAATTCCACTGATGTTGGGGTGAAACCACCTGAAATGAAGAGGGAGAGCTGCTGATGAGAGAGCTGGGAGATACTGGGCCGTCCTGACCACACCCACGATGCCTGCTGGGGCCGCCCTGTGCCCACCCCCATCCTTGGACTGTGTCCACAGGGTCTGGGGTCTGTGGGGAAGGAGGTGAGGCTGGGAGTGGCCAGGGACATAGATGGGCAGAAGCTTTCCCACAGTGGCAGGTGGCAGGGCAGACCCACCCCCGCAGAAGGACACCAGAAGAAACCTCAGCTCAAGCCCTCTGCACGTCTCTCCCCCACTCACTGCCCACCGGGTGTTCCAGCTCAGCCAAAGGCACTCGGGATCCCCCATGGCCACCCAGAGCTCCCTTCCTCCCCTCACAGCCTGGCAGCGGTGGCCCCGCCCCTCCCACCTTCTCCACCCCTCTCTGTCCTGCCACCACCCTCTCCCGAGGCACCCTGGCAGGGCTTATCAGTCATTTGAGCAGCGCCCCTGGGAGAAGAGCACAGCCCACAGGCCCAGGTCCACCCTCCACCTGCTGCTGCCCACCAGCCTCTGCCCCTCACCACACAAGGCCATGCACCGCAGGGCCCCCTGTACCAGCTGTTCTCTACTCCTGGCCCACACTGCATGACTGAGACCTTCTCCCCTCTCTTTGATGCTTATTCTGCTTCATTGTTTTTCATAGCACTGAAAACCGTCCTGACATGTTACTTATTTATTGGCCTGTCTGTCTCCTACAGGAGGATTTAAGTTCCACAAGGGCTGAAAACATTCCGTGCAGTGTGTACACCAGGGTAGAAAACAGAGCCTGGATATTAACAAACATACGTGAATTCAGAAGTGAATGCTTAATGAACCTAAGGTGGGTGGTGAGTGGTGGGTGAGCTGGGCTGGGTGGCTGGCAGGAGCAGGTCAGGAAGGCCAGAGAGTCGTCATTTATTCTGCTGGGGGTCCAGGCTGAGAGGGGCTCAACCCTGCCCTCTCCCACTGCTGCCTGAGACCACCCTTCACAGTCGCCCCCATGAGATGGGGGGACAGGTCAGGGGGCCCTCATCAGGGCCCCACAGGTGCCCAGGGCTGAGATCATAACTGCTATTTTCTTTACCTTTCGTTCGTTAGGGCAAGAATTTCTGGGCGGGGGATTAAATCTACTCATGTGGTGGCCCCAGAGCGTCTCGGGGCAGGGGCTGACCCCCAGTGGGCCACTGTAACAGTAACTGTACTTCTACTGGCAACAGTGTGTCTCCCACAAGGGTGCCAAAAGTCACTGCAGGAGGGTCTTGCGCCCTCTGGTTCAGAGGTATGTGTCCCTGGTTCACTACACAGATGACACACAGTGTCCAGGGTAGTCCTGCTCCCTGCCCTGCCTCCAGTGGGACACCAGGGCCCCTGACTCCAATTCTGCCACCTGCCACCTCCGGCCCCATCCAGCTATTCGCAGTCATAACCTGGGCATAGGTGAGGCAGGGGTTGATGTGCCCTGGACAGACCTTGTCCTGTCCTGTCCTTGCAGATGACCCCAGACCATCCTGCTCCTTTGAGATCTTTCTGGAATGGGAGTCAGTTCACGCCTCTTCCAGGTCCTCCTGCCCCTCCCTGGTCCTCCTGCCCCTCCCTCTGCCCCATCCTGTGTTCCATTTGCCCCTGCTTTCAGCTGCTTCCTTACTCCTCCAACAAGCCATCTGTGCTCAGTCTATACCTCACTGTCTGATGCTCAGCCCAGGGCAGGTGTGGGGTGTGCAAGTGAATGGATCAAAATTCAGCACAATCATAATCCCAGTTCCTGGGTCACAGTGGCCACATTTCACTGCTGAAAGCCATGTGTGGCCAGTGGAGGCTGTCGACTGCATGTGGGAAAGAATCATTTCCACCATCACAGAAAGGATGGTCCTGCACTGGTCCACACTGCTGAGTCCCCACAGACCAATTTCCCTGGGCTCTCAGGGTCTCCTCCGGCCTCCTGGGGCTGGTGGTCAGGTCTCCTTCCAGAAACACGACCTCCACTTGGGAGTTCTCCATACTCTCCTGGTTCCCCACCTCACCTGGCCTGGGTCCCCCTCCTCCTTCTGACCCCATGGTGTTGGAACCTCCCCACTGTGCCCTCCATGTGTCTCCACATCCACACACTAGGAATCCAGCCCCACCTGGGATCTGAGCTTCAAGCTCACAGACACAAGCCTTTCCAGCATCTCTGTCTGAAAAGGTAACAGCATCTCTGTCTTGACATTTGCAAGATTCAAAAGTCCTGACAAGGCCCCTGAGGCCCTGTTCCACACAGTTCTCGCTTAGTGAAGAGTCACTGCCTGACATTGCCCAGGTCCCTGCCCTCAAATCCCCAGCACTCTCCCAACGCTGCACCCTCTTGTCCTGACTTCCGAACGCCCAAGACCCAACTACTTTTCCCACTCCTCTGGGACCAGTGCCCACCGGCTCTTGCCTGGACTGTAGTATTGATTTCAGGCCCCATCCATGACCCCTGGCTGAGCCATGGAAAACAGATGGGTTCTCAGAAAACACACATCAGAGCCGCGTAAGCCTTGTTAGTGGCCCTGGGTGGCTTTCAAGATGCGTGCTCACCTCAAGGACCAACCCCCCCTACTGGAAAGCACCCTCCCATCCCGTTGTTCATCCCTCTGCTCACTGACCTCACCCCTCATCTGGCCACCTCTGACTGGTCCTGCAGGCCATGGCTCACACTCCCTCTCTGTTCATTTCCTGAGAGACACACCCCAGACCCTACCCTACAGCACTGAAGCTCCATCTCTGCCCCTCCTTCCACGTGTGACAGCTGCAACAGCAAGCAGGCAGGTGTGTACAGGTTCTGAGTTTACCTGTCCCCCACCCCCGCCATGTCTTCACTGTCAGATGTGAACCACGGGGAGGACAGGCTCTCTTATTACCTCCATGGCTCCCCAGGGTCCACATATTGGTTCTGAGAGGCCCAGAAGCTCAGGTGACCTGCCCGGGGCCACCCAGCACTCCCATTTAGCTCTCCCTGGGGGAGGGAGGTATCCTGCCAGCCAGTCACTTCCTGGGCATGTTTTGGGCCTGGGGTCTCGAGCTCCCTCCCATGCTGGCTCTAGAGGGGCAGTTTTGGATGAGTAGTCCAGCAGGTGAGGCTGCCAGGGAAGGTTTCCTGCAGTAGGAGCTGCCCCAGGATGAGTTCTAGGGCCAGTCATAAAAGAGCAGGCCAAGCCACCAGGAAAAGGGTGAAGGCCTCCTGCTGCCAGAGACACTGCAGTGTGGTGGTGGTGGGGGGACTGGTACCCAGAGGAAGGTTTCTGACCCCCATCCTGGAGCCACCAACTCTGCTGAACCACGTCCTGTCCCAGATGCCCACCCCCAGGCCCCAGCAGCCTCTGACTCCAGTACGAGATGGGCGATACCCAGAGTGTGAGGGTAAGGGTAGAAGAGGCACCCGAGCTACAGAGCAGGGTGAAGGACGCACTGTCCTTTCAGGGACTCTTGCTTATACTTTCTGTCCCTCTGTCCTCCCCACAAGCTGCCCTCCATCTGTCAGGTGGAAATCCCCGGGGGGGGCGGGGGGCATCCTGAGTGGTCACAGCAGCTCACACCGCTGCCTGCCTGCAACCCCAGGCTGAGGCAGGCTTCACATCCCCCACCAGGCTGAGAGGTGGAGTCAGGTGTCCGGCAGGTTGGTGCAGTCACGGCCCTGGCTGCAGGGTGGGAGAAGGTGGGAAGCTGCAAGTCCCATTTCCAATCTCCACACTAGGGTCACTTCTGGGCCGAAGGGCTCCCTGCTCTGTGGCAGGTCAGTGACTCAGTTCCGCCCTTGTCACATGGTCAGGCAGGTTCGGGAGAGGGGCAGGTGGGGTTGGCAGGATACACTGGGCTCCCCACCGAGTCAAACATCTTGGGCCCTTCAAGGTCCAACTGAGCCTGGTCGGTGCTCAGGAGCCCAAGAACAGCCCAGCCTGAACCCACTGGCCAATGTCTGGTCCAGCTCTCTGTGTGGCCTTGGTGTTTCATCAGTAGATGGGACACCCTGGGACCCTGGGCGTTCCATGAATGGCCTGTGGACATGCTATATACATGGTACCTATAAAAAGACACTGTTGGGATGATGGGAGATGCACAGAACAGAGGGGAGGACCCCAGGCCGGAACTCCAGGGCTGAGGACCACAGAACACAGTTAGTGTCTGTCTCCATCTCCCTACCCCTAGCCCCTCCTGGTCCCTGTTTATGCAGGCCTGTCCTGTCTATGCAGAACTGAATTAACCAGAGACATGCTTTCCTCTCCAACCTGGAACACAGGGGGAACTCAAGGGGGTTCAGTAGCCCCCCATAGGACCCAGCCCCCTCCCAAGCACCAATATCGACACATCAAACCTCAGTGCTAGGCAAGACCTGAACCCAGCCCTGCCCACAGTCGGAGTCCCGGAGCAAGTGGTGCCGATGGTGATGCCGGTTGACCCACAAACCACAGGGCAACGGGAAGGGGCCGCTGAGTGGGAGCAAGCGGGGGGGAGGGGATGTGTTTCGCTTGGGATTTGGTTGGGCCTGCCCAGGCCTGATAGGGCTGTGGGCAGTGACCCAAGGGTCAGAGGAGTGACAGTCCAGATGGTCATCACAGGGTGGGGCGGGAGGGTTGGCAAGGGCAAGCAGAGCCCCACCCGGGGCTTTCCCCGACTGGCCCAGGGTCACATGAACATGACACAGACATGACCTTTTCTGAGCACCAGAACTTGCCTGGGGGACCAAGAAATGAGGCTCAGGGGAGCCTGAGGGTCATTCCAAACAGCTCCCAAATGCCCTCCTCCCTGAGCTCCAGCTGGATGTTACATCTTGGAACCACAGGACTCTAGGCTGACAGGCTCTTGGAGATCAACTCACTTCCACTGTTCCTGAGCCTTAGAGGGCCATTGGCCCTGCCAGAGGCCACCTTGCCAGACCCACCACACCCCCTGTAGGGGTTCTGGGGCCCTCACCACTGAGGCACTGCCCTGGACCCACAAATCAGATCTTGTCCAGCCCCTCACTAATCTAGGGAGTTACTCGGGTTCTTAGGGCAACCCCTCCTGTGACCTCCAGCCTCACTCAGCCCCAGAGAAAGGTGTTCTGGATGCACCAAGTGCTAGAAACTAGTGATAGGCGTCTCACACCTGTGTGGCTCCCACTGACATTCACATCCAGCTAGAGTCTGAGCTCACATGAATGTGTGCACAACCAGGGAGTGGGGATCTGGTAGAAAGGGCAGGAAGTGCCCCTTCCTGCACATGCCCCACCTTTCCTCTTCATGGGGGCAGAGCTGCGTCCTGTCCCGGGTTGCACACACACAACTGCCAGGGATCTCGCCCCTAAACCTGGCCCTTAGGAGAGCCTGGGAAGGGATGAGCCTACCTTGCAGGTCAAGGGGCTTCCAGGATGCTCCCAGTCCTGAAACTGGGGAAGGGCAGACCCCCAGGTGGAAAACATCTCTGGTGGCCAAAAGGAAGGCAAGGAGTCCAGGAGAGTGAGAGAGAGAGGGTCTGTCAGTGACTTGACACCTGCTGTCCACTCTAGGCTCCAGCGGCTGCCATGCAAGAGCACCATCCATTCCCTAGGGTCAGGAAACCTCTGACCTCCGCCCAGGCCCAGCCCCAGATTGAAAGAGTCCTTTCCACCGGCCAGAGTGAGACTAGGCCTCACTGTCCCGGGACCCAGGCATCTGCCCCTGGCTGTGGAGATGTCACAGGTCACACGTGGAGATGACATGTCAGAAGGTCAGGCCTGGGGGCCACCGGTCAGACGTAGGAGACGTCCCAGGTCGCATCTCTCCCGCACCCCCTGTCCGCACCCGTCGGCCCAAAGCGCATGTGGTGGGGTCCAGCGTCAGGCCACTGGGTGGCCAGGCTCACCTGCGCGAGGTCATGTCTGCTGGGCTCCAGCTCTCTTGCAGCTCTGAGGGGGCCCCGCCTACCCAGAGGATCCGCCCATCAGAGCCCCGCCCACCTGGACCTGCCCCGTCCAAGGAGCCCCCGTCCATCGAGAGGTCCCGCCCCTCCATATCTCCCTTAAAGGAGCCGAGCCCTCAGGTCTCGCTGCCTTGCTGGCAGGTTGGGTTAATAGCACCAGTTCCTGAGGTCGCTCCGAGCTTCAGGACAAGGAATTCACACCATATTATGGGCTCAGAGAGTGCAGGCGCCAGGTGGCCCGGCCGGAGCGGCCCGGAAAGTGATTAATTATGGGTTCTGCTCGTTTGGGTGCTTTCCTTCCAAGAACCTTTCTGGCTCCGCCTCTGTCCTGAGGGAGGAGGGGCTGCACTCCCCACACCCTGAAGGGAGGGGCTGGGAGCTAGAGAAGCGGGAGGAACAGGCCTCACCCGCCCTGTGTCCCGGAGAGGACCTCAAAGAGGCGGAGGTGGGAGCCCACCTGATAACTGGGTCCTTTCCTCTTACCCAGCCCTAAGTTGGGCTTCTAAGTTCGGTTCTAAGTTCCCTAAGTTCCCTTCTCCCCACCTCTGCCACTCTTCCTAGGCAATGCTGACACCTCTCTGACTGCAGGGCCATTTCTCTGCTACAGATGCCCCTGCCAGGTTTGATTGTCCCCGGGGCCCACTGGCCAATCGCGTGGGGGCTCCACCCTTCCTTGCCTGAGCTCCTAACTTTGGGATCCCCATTAGGAGCCTCAGCGCCTGCCCAGCACCCTACCCCCTCCCCTTCTCAGGAGTGGTACACCACACCATGGCTTGGAACCTTCTGGTGCTTACAACCCCGACCCCAAATCCCCAGCTGAGTTCTTCCTCTTCATGCTCCCACAACTTTGAAAGCCCTGCACCCTCAGCACTGGTTACCCTGAGAGCCCCTCCTGGAAGCATCAGCTCCCAGAGCACCCATTCCTGGTCCTCCCAGCATAGGGGTCTCCTCTCCCCTCATTCAGCACCAAGTAGAGCCACCTACTCCCCAGTGTGTCTGGCCTCAGCCCAGACTCCCCTCTGCCTGGTAACCCATGGCCTTGTGGATTCCATTCAGGTGGCCTCAGCTCCTCAAACCTAGCCACTCCAGATGTTACAAGAAGGCCCCCCAGGTGCTTCAGCACCTCAGTCAGTGTCTTCTCCATCCCATGTCCAGCCCAGCACAGGCCCACCCCATCCCCACCCACCAGGGTTCCCCCCAACCCATCCCGACTCCGCCACAGGCCTCTTTTACCCTTAGTATATAGCCAACCTGCTGTCCTCACAGCCCCTCTTCCCACCCTGTGCTCACAGACACACAGATGTGGGCAAACATGCACACACATGTACACATGGCAGGACTTGCCATCCCTAAGGAGGCTACCTGGGGTGCAAGCCTCATGGACCTACCTGGCCTGCCCCATGCACAACAGTGTGCGCACTCACTGCACAGGGTCTCCTTGCCAAAAGCAGCCCCCAACCCAGCACCTTTCCTCCATCCAGAGCCACCTGAAGGAGGTTGAAGCCTGCACGCCACCATGAAGCTGAGCATCATGGCGCTCTCAGGACAGAAACCAGCCAGGTGGGAGAGCATAGGGCCAGTTGGGGCTGAGGGGGGTGGCATTGGTGTGGAAACACACAGGCACCTGTTGAAAGTGTTCAGACTTTATTTCACGGTGATTGACACAGACACAGGTTGGAGTTAGTAACAGAACATATAAGGCTCCTCCAGCCTCTGAGCCTGACAGCCCAGGCCTGGCTGTCAGAGAGGCTGTGGGAGGGTTGGGGTTGCCACCCCCACCACGAGAGGTGTGGGTGGCTGGGGGGACGGGACCAGATGAGACCTAACATTGCAGTTTAAGGCATTTCTGGCTTCACAGCCATCTCTGCCACCCCTGCACCTGCCCCTTGGCCTTGGTAAGACACCCAGTCTACTCCTGGTCACTTTTGGATAAGGACAACCACTCCTCACCCCAGAATCAGACAGAAGGTTTTTTATGTGGTGTCCTCAGCTGTCCTCGGGCCAGGACAGGAAAGACAACAGCCCTGCCACCCCAGGTGTCAAATAAAATCCATACATAAAGACTCTGCGGTTGGTGGCCATGCCTGGACATGCATCCTTGAGAGGGGATGCTGGCCAAAATCAAGCAGTCCACCATGTCACAAGTGGCCCTGCTCCTTCTCAGGGTTCCTCACGGGGACTTGGGCAGTGGGAAGGGGTCACAGCCACGTCCAGGGTGGCTGGGTGGATGGGCAGGGCCAGCCGTGGGCCAGGGTGCCCTGAACAGGCCTGGGCTTGGCCTCTGCTCTCCAGTGCCCTGGGATGGATGGGCACAGCTGGAGGGAAGTGCTAGCATGGCCCCAACAATGACATTATTTCACAGGATTGGCACATGAGGCCCAGGTTCAGCAGGCCCTGGTGAGGCTGGCCCTACCCAGCACAGGCAGGGAGGAGGGGCGGCTCAGCTGGAATCCAGAAAGGCCCCAGGCCTACACAGAGGAAGGGCCCCTCCAAACCCCACAGCGCCTTGCTGGCGAGGGACAGGCCTCGCCAGAGGGAATGTGGGCAATGTGTGTATGCAAGGCCTGCCGACAGGCTGGAGAACACAGGGGCCAGCACAAGTGGACACTGTGCAGGCACAGCCTGAGAGGCCAGGACACAGTGTCCTGAGGCAGAGGGTCGCATCCCAAGGCTGCTGAGTGAGCCAGGTCCTCCATGTGCCGAGTTACCCTCCTGACCCTGAGAGTCCCTCGGCACCAAGTCCGTCTCTGCAGCTCGCCTGCCTGGTTAGGAGGGAGGCTGTGCCAGCAGTCCCTCCGACCGTCACATAGGCAAGAAAATCATATCAAAAAAGCAACAAGTTTACAAAAATAGAAAATAATTACAGCAGGGTGGGCAGCGGCTGCAGCGTGGTTCACAGCGCGGGGCAGGGCCGAAGCTCTGGCTTGGTGATGGCGTCCTCCAGCAGGTGCAGCGGGCGCTGGCCCACCACCACGTCCCGCAGGCAGCCCACGAAGCCTGTGCCATAGGCTTTGGGCAGGGCCTGACCCGTGGGCAGCTTCTCCAGGCCACCTGCAGGAAGACAGAGGAAAGGTCACCAGGTTGTGACTCAGTGATGGGCAGGTTGGGCACTGGTGGGCAGAAAGGCTAAATGACTAGGTGAGTTACCAGAGGGCTGTCAGTGCCCTGAGGGGACCAAGTGACGAGCAGGTGTGCTCCAGCTTTCTGGCCCCACCCCATCCTGGCCACAGCAGGGGCTAAGACAGGAGGGGAGGACCCCACCCCAACCCCAGCCCAGCCAGCCTGCCCACTGTCCTGGATACAGTGCCCCTCTTCATTGCCAGCCCCAGGGGGCAGAACCTGTCCCTCAGAGACCCTTGGCTGCCCCTTCCCTGGCCTCCCCCACAATCACTCACCCAGCCACAGGGCTCCATCTGTGTCCAGCTGTGTGGCGCCCAGCGGGGAGGAGCCAGTCACAGGGGCCTCATTGCCCACCTGAAGGGAACCTTCCCTCTGTTTCCTGGGGCGTGGGTGGAAGGAGGCGGTCAGGGCTCCAGATCCTGACCCCCATCCCTTTCGTCCCAACACCATACCCTGGGGACCGTCACCCAGTGTCACCCTGGGGGCCAGGATGAAACAGCACCAACCCCAGGAGAACATCTCATAGCCAGGGGCAGGGGGACCTCCTGTGAGAAAAGTATTGCCGGAGGGGCAGGCAGACTCAGACCAGCATCTGGGCAGAGCAGGGACTCCCCTTTCAAATCAGGGGTTTCTTGGCCATCGCTGCTTCTCCTGTACCCTCTTGTCCCTCCCTCCTCATTGGTAGTGACCTCAGGTTAGGTCACCACCAGCCCTACCCACCACCCCTCCCCCCAACACACACACCAAACTCCTACCCTGGCCACGAGTGGTCAGGCATGCCCTGGCCGGGCAAGTCCAGACACCACCCGCTGCTATTCTTGGTGGCCCCAGGCTCCCTGCTGACCTGTGTGCCCTGACCCGCAACCAGCGGTTGGTATTGACTGGTACGGTGGAGCGCAGCACCACGGGCTGGGAGCCCAGGTCGTAAGCCAGCTGCAGGCGCCCGTCCACGATGGCCAGTGCGATGTAGTCAGCCCGATCCGTGGCCTTGCCACTCCACAGCACCAGCCCCTGTGTGGCCTCAGTGCGCAGGCTCAGCTCAAAGTGGTTGCTCTGGAGTGCCTTCTCACTAGTGGGCAGAGGGCTGATCAGGACCTCTGGGAAGGTGGTGGGGATGGGGCAGGGGAGGGAGGAAGGTGAGGGGTATGACTCCAGAGGTCATAAGGGCAGTGATGCCACCAGAGCTGCTCGGGGGGCAGGTGGTAGACATGGCCAGTGGGAAGAGAGACAGATGGTGGGGCCAGATCAGCGATCAGAGGAGCGAGGTGGACAGACAGAGGGAGAGATCGACAGAGATGCTCGGAGAGATGGGAAGGCAGTGGGCAGACAGCAGGGGCCAGGGGCCACTGCTCACCTGGGACGGGCCCCGGAATCCAGAGTTTCAGGGCTTAGAAGCAGGAAGAGAGGGAGGCAGGTGAGCAGCAGAGCAGACAGGCTATAGCGCAGGGTGGGGTGGGACCCAGAGGCAGCCCTCCCCATACCCCCTCTTCACCAATGGAAGATGGGGGAGAAACACTGGCCCCACCCACCCCAGAGCCCTGGCAGTGACACACGTGCAAACACATGGGCAAACACAGAGCTGGTGGGCATGGCCCAGGCCAGGTGCAGAGGGAAGAGCTCTGACATGGGTGACAAGAATAGTGACCGAGGGCCCCTGGCTGGGAGAGAGCCCTGGATGGGCCCCCAAACACGTGCATGTGTGCACACATGGGAGCGCATGGACTCACATGCACACTGTGACACACTTGCATATGTGTGCACCCAGATGTGGGTGTGCACATGCTTGCACACCGTGCTGGTGCCCTGTGGTGAGGGGCCTGGCTGCAGGGGTGGAGGGGTAGACTGGCATCCAACACATATCTCAGAAAGGGTGATTCCCTACTTCCAAGCTAGGAAACAGAGCCCCATGCAGCACCCCACAAACCCCCATCCTCCTCCACTGGGGATGGGAAGTTCTGCCCTCGCCCTTGGGAAGTGCTGCCAGGAGGGAGAGGAGCAGAGGACCAGGAAGTGGACTACTGGTAAGTGGAGATGGGGCTACTTACGCTGGAATCTCATTGGTCAGTTCGCTTGGAAACAAAGAGACAGAGACAGTGAGAAGGAAGGAGAGTGGAAGAGGAGCAGAGGTGGGCTCAGAGCAGGGGCAGGTGTGGAGTGTCACGCATATGGTCCTATGCAGCTGGGCAGATGGGACGGAGGGTTGAGGGGTGCCCAGCTCCAGGAGACACACTACCTCTCGGTCACAGCGTTGAGGTACTCAATGTAGGTCCGTCCATCAAAGGCCAATGCGTCCAGGTCCCCAGCTGACTTCTCAATCAAGCCTGAGAGACAGAGAGGTGAGCGCAGCCTCCGGCAGGCTCCCTCCCATGTCCAGCCTCGGCCCATGTGGGTAGCACTCACCCTTCTCACAGTGCAGTCCCGAGAAGCCCGCAGGACACAGGCACTCATAGGAGGCCTCACGGGGGAGACAGGAAGCCCCATGGAGGCAAGGCTGACCCTCGGCCTGGGTACAAGGGTGGTCTACAAAGGACGAGACGTCCACGGCCCGCACCACGTGCTCACGGCTCAGCAGTTGGCGGCCGTTCAGGGAGACCTGGGGGGTGGGGCGTGACAGCTTCTGTCCTGCCTGCATCCTCCGGCCCAGAGGACAGAGGCCCCCTCTGGGATGGGCCCTTCCTGAGACTGTACCAGGGCATCGCCGCCCACCCGCCCCCGACCCTGGGCTCCCCAGCCCCACCCTTGCTGTACATACCAGCTGGATGGCTCCATCAAAGCCAGAGGACACGGCGGCTGCTCGGGCCAGCTTGCTGAAGTCAGGGGCCCCTCCCACAAAGAGCGGCTCCTTTAGGTTGAGGACGGTGTGTGGCACCTGTGGGGAGGTGCAGAGTAAGGGGCGGTGAAGCCTATCCACCAGCAGGAACAGGATGCGAGCCCCAGAGCAGGGCCCACCCGCCGGTGGTGACCCACCCCGCGCCCTCCAGCATGGTGGAGGCAGTTAACCACACAGATGTAGCCGCGATGCAGGGGGCTTAGTGGGGAAGGAGCTACTCTAGGGGTGGAGGCGGCAGAAGATGGGTGAGCAGGATGAAAAGAGACGGTACCTTGCGGGATTTCTGACATCCGGAGAGCGAGCGGGGTGGGGGTTGCAGAGCAAGGGCCAGAGAGCAGTGGGAACAAAGAGGAGACACAGACAGAGGCCCAGGACAGAGGGGAGAAAAAACAGTCCGGTGAGCGCCAGCCGTGGGGCGGGGGCTGCACGCCTCCCGGGAGGAGGGGGCAGGCGGGGAGCAGCGGGGCGGCCCAGGAGACGCTGACTCACCGGGGACTCCCCCAGCACGCGGGGCCCATCGCCAACCCGCATGGCTCCTTTGCGTCCATTTCGCTCCAGGGAGACCCTGGTCCAGGCACCCAGGGCCACTGGCTCTTTGCTCCTGGAGAAGAATAGGTGCGTGAACAGACTGTGGGCTCTGATGGTCTACCCGCCAGGGGCCCCAGGAACACTGAGCACCAGCCCAGTCCAGCCCCCTGCAGTAACACCCCCCCGCCCACCTGATGACCGCTGCCCCCTTGCCCAGGTCGTAGCGGAACTCCAGGAGGCCATTGTGCAGTGCCAGGGACACAAAGTCGCCCTTGCCATCTGTCTTCTGTCCATTATAGAGGAGCAGGCCGCTGGGGCTCCGAGCCAGGAATACCACCTCCAGCGCCATCTTCTCCCTGGGGCCACAGGAGGGCAGGCGGGTGACCTGATGCCCTCACTTCACAGCTGGATGGGGGTTGGGCGCTGCTTCCCCTCTTCCACCCCTCTGCCCACTGACCCCAGGTCCCGCTCAAAGGTGTGCAGGCCTTTCAGTTCCAGGTAGGAGAAGCTGCTGAAGTCAGCCAGGAAGGGCTGGTTGTCCTCTGGCTCTGAGACTGTGAGTACAGGAGAAGGTCACACAGGTTTCTAGGCTGTGACTCCTGGAGCCCCCTCACGTCCCACCGCCCCCACCCTGAGCACCACTGCCCCCACCTGTCTGGCAGAGGCTGCCCTCCCGGCCATGGGGGCACTCGCACTTGGCCTCTCCCTGGGGCAGCACGCGGCAGGGGGCTGCTCCATGGCAGGGGTTCGGCTGACAAGGGTCCTTCTCGTCGGCACAGGTCGGGCCTGAATGGAGGCAGGATGGGTTCCAGGAGGCCCGAGCCCTGCCCACAGACACACAGTCCCCCAGCACCCAGCCCCATCTGGCCCTCACCAAAGCGGCCGGGTGGGCACTGACAGTGGAACCTGCCCGCCTCCAGGGCCTGGCACGGGGCCCCTCCGAAGCAGGGGTCAGGCAGACAGGGGTGGTCCCCGCACTCGCCCACTCCGGAGCTTCGAGTCGCAGACTCCGGCCAGCTGCTCAGCTCCAGCCGCTGATTGTTGACGTCCAGCAAGCGGATACAGCCCCTAAGACCGACGCTGACAGAGGTCCGCTCTAGCACCCTGCCACCAAGATGAGGGGCAGGGGTCAGAGACCAGAGGCATCCTCTCTCACGGCCAACTGTGACACTGGCGTTCCTCACGCAGTCTGGGCTGCTCCCCATCCTCACCCCCTACCCTAGTGCTCACAAGATGGGCAGTCCCACAAACAGGATAAAGTCAGGAGGGGGCTGGGCTGAGAGTCAAGTGATGGGACTGAAGGTCAAGGCCACCCCAGCCCCTCCTTGGTGGTCACACTGCAGCTGGGTCCTCAGGATCAGGACAGAACCAGGGTCACTGTCAAGGGTTGGGGCTGAGGCCAGGTCACAGCGATTGTCCACGCCCATCCTTCCACCCCTGTGTTATCCCACAGGGAGCTTGGACCTACTGGATGCCACTCTCAAGAGTTGGGTATCAGAGCCAAGGTTGGGGGGGGTCTGTGGTTGGGGCCACCCCACCCTCCTCCATGCTCACGTGGAAGCCTGATCCTCAGGGACGCCACCCACGAAAAGGTCAGTGTCCAGGTTGAGACCGTCAGTGCCACTGGGGCTCTGGCCCAGAACAGGAGTCTCACCATCCACGGAGAGAGTGCCTTGGCGCCAGTGCCGAGACAGCTCCAGGCGATGCCACCGGCCGGGCTGCACAGGCACGGAGCTGGTCAGCACCGCGGGCCCTGAGCCTGTGTCGAACCTGGGGCAGGAGCAGATGCTCAGGACAGCCAAACAGAGCCAGGACCACTGCCTGGCCTTGTCCCCTGCCCCTCACACCCATCCCTGACCCCCACCACCCACCACCCACCCACCTGAACTGCACACGGCCTCCCAGCAGCGCCAGTCCCAAGAAGTCCTTGCCCCGGGCATTGCCATTGTAGAGCAGCAGCCCCTGGGGTTCCAGTGCCCGGAACTCGAGTGCCAGGCGCAGGGTGTGGTAGGCACGGAGGGTGGGGAAGGCCAGGAAGGAGTGGCCCCCGAAGGCTGGCACGGAGGGGTGCAGGGCTGCAGGAGACAGGGAGGGGCCAGTGGAGGGCATGGGGGCCACAAAGTCCAACTCGCCCCTCACCCCACCCTGGCCCCCTCTGCCTCCCTGCCCCTCTCTGGCATGGAAGACCTTACCCTTCTCACAGACGGCACCCCCTGTGCCTGCTGGGCAGCTGCAAGTGAAGTCTGCACCCGAGCCCTGGTCGTGGCAGGTCCCCCCATGGAGGCAGGGCTGGGAGTCACAGGGCCTTCGGGGCTGCGGGGTGCCTGGGGGCAGGGGACGGCGTCCAGGTACACGACTAGGGGCAGTGGTGGGGGGCTGGCGCGTGGTCGGGGGAGGTGTGGTCCTGCTGACGGGCCGGCTTGTGTGACTGGGATAGTGGGCCCGAGGGGTTGCAGCTGAAGGTGGCAGGCGGGCCACCGTGGTGGCTCTGGCTGTGGCTGCAGCCGGGGTGGCTCCCGTGAAGAATGCAGGAAACCAGTCTGAGAAGGGGATGTCATCAGGACGCAGAAAGAGAAAGGTCCCCAGGGCAGTGCGGGGGTGGGGGGGACAGGAAGGTGGGGACAATCTGAGGGGTGAGGATACCATTAAGATCCACAAGGAGCAGGGGCCCTGAGGGCAGGGGGGGCAGGGGGTGGGAACAAGCCATGGCAGTGCTGGACCAGGCACTCACCAAAGTCCATGAACCGCACGTGTTCCTGCAGAGGTCGCCTCACGCCCAGGGACCTGCGCCTGGACACCTGGAGCTGCCGGAGCAGGGCCCGGCCCACGTCGGACGCCCTGAAGGCTGTGGCTGGGGAGGAGCAACCCTGAGCATAGTGGAGCCGAGGGTGCCCCTCCACCCCCCAGGGGGACCAGGGCGGGGGCTCACTGGGGTCAAAGTGTACTTCCACAATGGCCCGGACCGAGCTGCCTGGCCCCAAGTCCCGTAGGCGGACACTTCGGAAGTCCTTCTTGACGTCCGAGTTCCGGAAGAGGTCATCCAGCTATTGGTGGGGAGTGAGTTAGGCTCTGGGAGGCTGCCTGGGCTGGAGCTGGGGGCCCACCCCCCAGCGCTTCTCTTGGTCTATCCTGGAGAAAGGCTGGTGGCTTGGCAGGACTGCGGCCCCAGCCCCACACTTACTGCGCTCTCAATGCTCCTGGCAGTCTCCCCAAACAGCTCAGACTTGGGGTCCGCCATCTCCGGCGTGTAGAAAAGTTCTTGCCCCTCGACCCCCTCAAGCTCCAGCACACCCTGGAACGCCTTGGTGGCTGCAGAGGAGGGGCCAGTGAGGTCCTGCCTGGCACCTGCCTGGCTTCTGAACCAGCCATGGGCATAGGCCCCAGCAGCAAGCCACGCAGGGTGCAGGGCAGGTGGTGGTTAGTCGGATGGTCATGAGGTTAGTGGGGACCCCAGGGCAGGGCTGGCTTCAGTTACCAGGCAGACTCCTTGGAGCAGTGCCCCAGGCTGGCTTGCAATAGGAAAAACATGTTAGCCATGGGGTCCTAGGCACCCACAAGTGTGCAGGGCCCGAGAACACATATATACGTGCTTGTGTTGAATCCCCAGGACCACTGGCACATGTGTGCTATTAATAAAACCAGAAGACCACAAACCCTAGGTGCCCACCTGCTGGGCAGGCCTGTGGCCTGGGAGGAGAGGTGGCGTCTCTAGCCGTGGCTAGGCCACGCCTCACACTCCACCCTGGCCCCCGGCCCCCTACTTACCAGGACAGTTAGAGCCCTCTGCGTCCAGGGAGGGTGTCTTGCCATCTGAGCAGCAGCCCATAGGCGAGTTGTAGCAGGACGCCCTTTCCATGGGTGGCCCAGGGGTCCCAGCACTGTCTCTTTCCGGGGACTCAAGTCCTGGGGAGGTACTGTCTGAGCCCAGCTGCAGGTGCAGCCCTCCTGGGCCCTGCCCTCAGGTCCCCGAGCCCATGCTCACCTCCTGAGCCAGCCCCACTGGCCTCCAAGTCACCGCTCAGCTCCTCGTCACCACTCCCATCAGCGCTGCCAGATTCGCCAAAGGCAGAGGTGACGAGGCTGGCTGCCGGGGAGGGGGCCATGGGAGGCATGGTCAGCACTGGCCTTGCAGTGGTCCTGGGGATGCTGGCCATGGTCCAAGGTTGTGATGAGGCTCGAGAAGGGGGCTGGCTGTGGCGGGTACTGCTAGGAGCCAGGGGCAAGGCGCTGGGGGGCGGCAATGGTGCCTTGTTCAGGTCAAGTGCTGAGGGGGCCACAGATGCGGATGTCAGACGGGGACCAGAAGTGATGCCTTCTGCGAGGAGAGGAGAACCCAGGTGGCAGGGCCCAGGGTCAGAGCACAGTCAAGCCTTCCAGGTCAGTCTGGGGCAGTGGGTAAGGCCTCACCCTGGCAGGGGCCGAAGCTCTGGATAGAGATCTCCAAGCCCTGGCGGCAGGCGATGGTCCTCAGCTGGCACTCATTACCATAAGTGACTCCATCTGACCCGCAGACCTGAGGCACAGGGCAAAGATGCAGAGGGTAGGGCCCACCCCACTCCTGCCACCCTCCACATTCCCCATCCCTCACCTTGGTAGCATCAGCCCCTGGACAGGTGGGTGTTGGGCACACGCAGTGGGCAGAGCCAGCCTCCTCCACACAGGATGCCCCAAACTCACAAAGCATCTCAGCACAGGTCGTGGGTGGCGAAGAGTCTGAAGCACAGACACAGGAGAGTCCGCTGGCTCAGGAGGCCCCATCCTTATGACAGATCTACCCCCCAGCAAAGGGGCCTGGGGCAGTGCCAGATCTGGTCTTCACCTGTTTCACAGCCAGCAGGGCCCAGGGCACGGCCATCTGGACACTGCCCACATTTAGGCCCGGCCACCCCAGGCTTACAGGAACAGAGCCCAGTCATCTGCTCACAGTCGTCCCGCACAGCGCCCTGGGGGTCACAGCTGCAGGCTGGAAGGCAGGGGGAGGAGGCTGAGGTCTGTGCTGGCTTCTCCATGGGCTCTGGAGGCTGACCTAGCCCCTGCCAGGTGGGACAAGGGACACAGGGACAGGGTGGACAGGCAGGAGCATTCAGCTAGGGACTGCCCATGGGCCCTGGTACTCACGGGTACAGCCACTCCGGCCATCAGTGACGATACCACGGAAGTTCCAGAAGCCAGGTTCACAGCGGTCACACTTGAGGCCCCCCACGCCCGGGCGGCAGGAGCACTGGCCTGTGACTGGGTCACAGGTGCCGCCATAGGAGCCGTGGGGGTTACACTGGCATGAGCCTGCAAGGCCAGCGCAAAACAGGGTCACTGTAGTCACATGGCTCTGCGCAACTGCAGGTCAGGGCTGAGCTCAGGTACTCACTGGGGCAGCCAGCCAGGCCCACACCCCGGGCAACAGTGATGTTGTCCTGGCAGCAACCGTAGGGGGTCTGAGCACAGTGCAGGGGAATCGCAGGTGGCAACGGGGCCAAAGTGAGGCCTGCAGGGAGCGAAGGGGTTTAGGTGCCAGGTAGGACTGGATGCCCAACCTGGGTGTGACCACTCCGCCTCAACCTCCCCAGCCATCACCACTCAGCCCTCCTGATGCCACTTCCCACTGAGGCCTCTGGACTGCAGCTCGGGTCACAGATGAGAACCTCATACAACATACAAGAAGGAGAATGTCTATATGCAAAGGACCAACAACACATGAGATACCACAGATCCTGGATGTGAAGCCCTGTGTACACACGTACAACCAGAGCCACACTCAGATTAGTGAGCCTCTGCAAGGTGGCAGGACACACACTCAGCACATCCCCTGCATGCAGACACACACAGGAGCACTTGTGTATGCACACAGATACGACCGCTGGTCACCATCGGTCTCCTCCCACAAGAGAAAGTGCCTAATGGATGCACTTCACTAGTTCACTGCTGCCCACACACATGTTCACACACACCCACCACAGCACACACACAGCTTAGAACAAGACACAGACTCCCACTTCCCTCACACCCATGGGCACATGTAACTTTAAGCATGTGCACATGTGCCCGCATGCAGCCGAACACGCCCACATGCTCACTCACCACGGCAGGCTCCCTGGGCCACGACATGCAGCTCTGGCCGCGATTCACACCTGGCCTTCCTCAGCTCACACTCCGTGCGGTAGGTGACTCCATCCGAGCCGCACACCTGGGGGAACGGCATCAGGGCAGGTGTGGGCGGCCACAGCCCCCGCCTCACTGCCCAATCAGAGCCGGGTTGGAGGGGATGCTCACCGGGCTCCTCAGCACGCCCTGGCAGCTGAAGCCGCAGACGCACGGCCCATCCTCTGAGTCCTCATCCCAGATGCCACCTCGCTGCCGGCACAGCTCAGGCTCACACTCACCATCCTCTCCTGAGCCTGAGCCTCCGGAGCCGCACTCGGCTACAGGGAGGAGGCCAGGTCACCTTGGGGTCCCAGCCGAGGCTGGCGCCCAGCAGCCCACCCAGGTGCCCACCAGCGTACCCTGCTCACACGGCCCGGCCCGGGCCTCCTCGATCTGTGTCTGCTGCTGACAGGCAGCCTCACGGAGCTCGCATGAACTGCCGTAGGTCACGCCATCGCTGCCACACACGGGGCCAGGCGGAGGGCGCTCACACCGGGGACATACACACCGCCCCGCCGAGCACACAGCCCCAAAGGCGCACACTGTGTCCCCGCAGGTCTCTAGAGAGGGTGGAGCCAGAAGGGGGTCAGTGGATACCAGGTGAAGGAGGCACGAGACCATAACCCACCAGGTGTACCCAGCTCCACTCACGGCAGGGACCAGCCGAGGCCACATGCAGACTGATCTGGCGTGTGCAGGCATGGACGTGTAGTTCACATTCACTGGCATACGTGTGCCCATCAGAGCCACACACAGGCTGGGCTGAGGCCACGCATTCAGAGGGGCACACACAGCGACCAGTCTCAGCTTCACACAGGGCTCCAAAGCGGCACTGCCCACAGCGGTCTGGGGAGAAGGCTCCATCACCATGGTGACAGGGATGGCCTCCCCACAACCGGGCCCACTTTTCCACCACTGACCACAGGGTCCTCGGCGAGCCACTCGGATCTCCCGCCCAAGGGCACAGGCTGTAGCTTCCAGTTCGCACGCACTGCCATATGTGATGCCATCACTGCCACACACAGGGTCATAGATGCCTGAACACGCCTGCCGACACGCACACTCAGCTTCCCCATTCTTCACAGCACATGTCGCCCCAAATGGACACTGCACCCCGCGGCATGGGGATGGGGGCTGGTCTGGGGAGAACATGGGCACTCAGCAAGGTCTCCACCTGCTCTCCTAGGCAATGCACAAAGCCCCTAGCCCCACGCAGCAGACCCCCACCCAGGGTGGGGATGGTGGAGGAAGAGTGGACCAGGAGAAGGACCAGATGCACAGGACACAGCAGAGAAAGGGACAGACACAGGAGAGACATGGACAGGGACACAGACCCAAACGGCCCTGGGCCCCTGTACGAGTGTGGGATGGGGCTGCCCTCTAGCACAGGAATTTCTTGACTGACCTCAGTGGGGTATTGGAGGGCCAGGTTTACCAGCCTGCTTAGGCTACTGACCCTTGCTTGACACAGCCCTGGGACCCATGCATGTGCAGGGGGGAGTCTCTCTGTGGGTGGAGGAGTCTGCAACCCAGAGCCACACCCAGGGCCACACGGGGGAGGAGGTGTCTGTCCACTTGCTCTGAGGACCACAAGGCCAGGCAGCAGCGAGCCACCCCCCCCCTGCCGCGCGGGGGGCAGACCTCGGGCTGTGGGCTCCTGGCGGCAGGCGCGGTACCTCATCCTGCCAGCAGGTCAGGCTGGAAGACACAAGAGGTGGAGCCAAGAGGGAAGGGAGGGCAGAGGAGAGGATACAGACGCAGAGAGAGAGACCAGAAAGATGGACAGACCAACTGACGGGGACAGAGTGAGAGGTGGGCAGAGCCCCAGTGCACGCAGGACACGCTGTCTCTGCCCATTCCCGGCCCATTGAAGCTCCGCTGAGACTCTGCCTCTAAGGTGGCTGTGTGTCCCAAGAGCGTGGGACCCAGAAGACCTGAGAGCTGCCAGGCAGGTGCCAAGGAGCCCGTCCACAGACACCAGCCTTGGACCCAACATCCCCCCAGGTGCTGCAGCCAACTTCCTGACAAATCCCACCCCCAAGAGTCCGCCAACAGACAAAAACCCTGCCAGCCCTCCTCAGAGTGACCAGCCCTCTCCCACAAGCCCAGGAGGAGCATGATTCGGCATGGAGATGGCATGTGATGACAGGCAGCGTGGACCAACGGACCAGCCTGCTCCCGGCATGGAGCCCGCCCGCATGCTCACCACACAGGCCCTGGTGCTTCGCAGGGATGCTACGCTGCTGCTGACACTCGGCCTGCTGGCGCCAGCAGTCATTGTCATACGTGTGCCCATCATGGGCACACACGGGTCTGTAGGCCCCGTCACAGATGACGCGGTCGCAGGAACAGCGGGGGCGGCCTCGGCGGGACAGGCAGACAGCATTGAATCTGCACGGTTCCAGGCACTGGTCTGGGGGAGCAGGGAGATCAGAAGAGTAAGAGAACCATATCAGATCTCCCTGGGATGGGTAGGGGCTCCATGGGCACACGGGGTGAAGACTGGGGACCCAGGGGGCCTGAGGGAAAGGTGGGGACGAGCAGGGCCCTGGGTCATGCAGAGTCCCAGGAAGGGGCCCTCTCCTCCCCCAGGAGCCGCCCACCTCGAGGCTGGCACTGGCCAGAGCGCACTTTCTGGAGGAGGAGGCCTCGAGCAGCCCCTGTTCGGCCCATGACGCAGTCATTATCGTAGGTAACCCCATCGTCCCCACACACAGGTGTCCTACGCGGAGGGCAGCTCTCTGGTCGCAGGAGCATCTCCGGCTGCCGCGTGCGCGGGTTCACACGGCAGGTACGGCTCAGGTCACTGAGGGAGCCCTGGCAGGGGTCTGGGGGCAGGAAGACGGAGATCAGGGCACTGCCGGTTGTGTGTATACCCTGAGGGAGGTCGGGCTACACGCGCAGGGCAGTGCTCACCGCAAGGACCGTCGAACTTCTTGAAGACGTTCTCTTGGTGGGCACAGGCTTGGCGCAAGAGCTGGCACTCGCTGGGGTAGTCATTGCCGTCACTGCCGCACACAGGGCCTTTCGGGGCCCCCAGGCACGTGGCAGGGCACAGGCACGTGGCTGTCAGTCCATCCGCAGAGGGCACACAGGTGCTGCCAAAGCTGCAGGTGACATTGGAGCAGGGGTCCCGGGTCCCTGTGGGCAGAGCAAGGTGGACCAGCGGCCCTCCTTATATTCGCCAGCGGCGCTCCACATACCTGCTCATCACAGGCCCCGCCCAGCCCTTCCCAACCCCCTTCACCGTAGGCCCCACCCCCATCCCCACAGGCCCCGCCCCCCGCATTCCCCTCACCGCGGGACCCACCCCCACATTCCCTCACTGCAGGGCCCCGCCCACTCACCGCAGGGCCCGCGGCGCAGCAGACGGATGCGCCTCTGCTGGCTGCACTGCGCCCGCTGCAGCTCGCACTCGTTGCTGTAGGTGGAGGCATCCGAGCCACACACGGGTGCCACCACGCTGGGGCAGGCGCTCTTCTTGCACACGCAGGAGGCTCGGCCCGGCTCGTCTGCGCTTGGCTCGCAGACGGCGCCGAAGCCACACAGCATTCCTCGGCACGCTGCGTGTGGGGTGGAAGATGCAATGGGGTGGGTCAGGGCCCAGCCTCTGCCACCTCCAGGCCTCTGGTCATCACGCACACGGACCAATGTCTACACACCTGCCCAGACCTTGCATATGCGTGCCCACCCATGTTCGTGCTGGTGCTCACAGGAACCCCGGTGTGCCCATTGTGGCCAGGGCTTCAAGCCTCCCCTTCTCAATAGAGAAGAAGGAGAAGCCTTCCCTTCTCTCCCCCGCCCCGCAGAGCTCCCCCACCAGAGTCTTCTCTGCTCAACTGTGGAAGGGCATCACATCTGCTCCTGACCCAGTCCCCACACAGAGAGCAGACAGCCCCCAGGCCAACTCTGTCACAGGGAATCAGCACTTTTTCATCAGAATTGAAGCCCCTCATCTGACTGACCTACTCCTCAGAGCCTAGCTCTCCCCACCCCATCCCTGGGAGCTACTCCAGTGACCACCCCCACACCTGGCCCCTGTCACTTCCCCAGGGACTATCTTCCCTGCCTTTCAGAGTCAGGCCTGAGGTCACACAGCTGTAGGACAGGCGGTGGGGGTATCTGAGGTCAGTGGCATGCTCCACCCTGGCCCAGGACCCAGTGCCCTGCCTGCTCCGGGGCTCCTCAACTCTTCTCACTCCTTCCTCCTCCTGCTTCTTGGGAGGCCTCCCCCTCTCCTCAGGCCTGTCCCCACTTGAGCCCTTCTCTGCTCACTTCCCCATCTTCCATGCCCCCCAGCCAGCATTCTCCAGGGGCATGCTCTGCTGTGGCTCCTGGCCCGCCCAACCTCCTAGGCCTCCTAGCTGCAATCTTTCCCTGGGGCCCCTCGTACCCACCCACCTCATCCTTCCCCACCTGTCCTCCTGAGCCCCCACCTGAGGTCCTGCCACCCCACATCACACTCAGCATGACCTCCTCAGGGACCCAAGCCTACACAGGGCTTTGCAGACCCGTTCTCTTCTGTAAACATTTTATCACTTTTTTTTTGGCTGTGCAGGATGCAGGATCTTAGTTCCCTAACCAGGGATCAAACCTGTGCCACCTGCTTTGGGAGTTCAGAGTCTTAACTACTGGACCACCTGGAAATCCCCTCTTTAAACATTTTAATTCCAGACTTTGTAGTGTTGCCAGTGTACATCCTCTCACTGAGCTGCAAAGCTGTCAGGACAATCCCTCCAGAGCATAGTGTCAGGGCAGGGGCAGGTGAAATCCTCAGGACCCCTGCCGAGGATGACACCCCGCGGGCAGGGTAGGCCCATTACCGGTTGCAGCTGTCTGGATCTAATAAATGTTTAATTGGGTCCAGTTATCATTAATAAGTTATGGATAGCAGGGGTGCATCCCCTCGTCACTTCCCAGGGGGCTCACGAAGTGGGGCAAGAGGAAGTACCCTCAATTCCGAGGAGGGTGGAGCCACATAGGGAGCTGGAGCTGTCACCACACCAACAGACCACCTGGGCTCCTGTGTATCTATCTGGGTGTCCCTGTCCCCACCCTACACAGGCTGAGTGAACAGGGGCTGGAGGCAAGGGTGGAGTCAGCATGGATATCCCAGCCTGAAGTCCCTGCAACACCCCTGTCCTAATCCTACCTCTTATGGGCAACCACCCAGATCCTTCATTGGATCCTGGAACCAGTATTCACCAGCCATGTGACTGCGAGTAAGTTATCACCTGGTCAAACCTCAGGATCTCCTCCCAGGGATGGAGACAATAGAACCTACCCCGTCCCCGGGTTGTTGTGAGGCTAAATAGGCCAATACCTGTGAAGGCTCGCAGAGGCCCAGGATGCCACTGTGTAGGGGTCAACCCACCAAGGACCATAGCTGTAAGAGCTGCCAGCACGTCGGCCACACCTGTGTGCAGGCTCAATACTGTGTCCACTCTGACCCCTCTTTTCACTTTCCATCTCAACCATCTCCTCTCCCCTTAGCACTTCCTTTTACCTTCAGCCCTCTCTTGCCCAAGGCCCTGGGGATCCCCAGGTCAAATCCATGGGCACTTCCTCTGGCTGGCTGGCTGCTTTATTTGGCTTCAACTAGACCTTCCCAGGGTCCTGAACCCATGGCTGAGGACCTGGTCACCTCACTGTACCACAGGCTCCCTTCTCAACTGCTCTGTCTGTGCCCTTGGGCTCAAGCCTCACTCTCCCTCTGGTCACCCTGGTTCAGCCAGACATCACTCAAGGTCCCAAACTCTGGGCCAAGGACATTTGCTTCTGTATGACCACTAGGTTTCTCATCCTCCAACACTTTGATCCTCAACATGTAAATTGCCCCTTCTTAGGGCAGGTGGAGTGCCCAGAGACCTGCAGGCAGCGTGGCCCTTAAGGGTCACCTCTGGGGCTTGGCCTCCTGCAGGAGCCTCACTCCTTGCTTGCCCAGGGCCCCCCTCACAACATGCAATGCTGGAGGCGGCAGTGGCTTTTTATAGCCTCTGGTTAGATCGGGTATATTTAACTCTCTCCCCACACTTGGGTAGGTTGGAGGATGGAGCTGATGCCCTGAGCCCTGCCTGTGGCCAAGAATGTGCAGTGTGTGTGCCTAGGAGGAATGACATGGTCATGGGGGTGGGGGGAGGGTAGCTGTCCCCAAATGTGTGATGAGTTCAGAATGAGTTCAGAATGTAGGTGTGGGGCCCACGTAGAAGGCTATGGGGAGGGGCAGTGCATGTGTGAAAGAAAAGAGACATGGCAGGTGAGACATGGCAGGTCTTGGGGCTTGAGGAGAGGAGACTGAGGATACTGAGACAGAGGGTGTTTAAATCCAACCAGCTCCAGGCCTCTTGCCCACAGACTATGGGAGACAGTCCTGGGCCCAAACTCCCTGTCCAGTACAGCCCTGCCCCCTCCCATGGCTCATTCCATTATGGATGGCCCTCTGTGTGTGTACTTCGGTGGACCGGGGCAGGTGCCTGCCCAGCAGGGTTCCCAGGCACTGAAAGCAAACTTGGGAACGCCCCTGTCTCCCAAGAGGACCCCATCCACTCCTGCCCTCCTGCAGCACTGACAGCGTCCTCTCCCCTGCTCTCACATTAGCTTAATTACAGCAGCCTGCACAGCAGGAGGCACCCAGGGGGCTGGGACCCAGCCCACAAAGCAGGGCAAAAAGGCCAGACCCAGCCTGCTCAGTCCAGGGACAGACCCCCCCCTCCATCTCTCCTCAGACAGCTGTCACTGGTCCTGCTGAGACCCTCCCCCTGAGCCCCTGAGTCCCCAGCCCCCAACCCCTCTGCACACATCTTGTCTCACAACCTGGGGGCTCCAGTCCCAACTTTGAGGCCAAGATGCAGCCAGGCCCAGGGATTCCAGACTCCACGTTCCTTTTGTTGTCCACTACTATGGACTCCTCAGGTTTCCTCCTCTAGGCTCCTCCTGCTCCAGATACTCCTAACACGTCTGATGTGCACACCCCCAAGAATGGCTCCTGACCCCCCACCCCAAGAGTGCCACTGCCCATCCAGGCACAGAGTTCCAAGCTCAGTCTGTCACTAGGTGAATGCCTACTCACCATCTGGAGGTGTTGGGGGCACTGGTGTAAAGTGGGTCCCAGGTTTGTCTGGAAAAAAAAACAAATCTCAAGTTAGCTCCCCCTGAGCCGGTCCTTCCATAGCCTGTTCCATTGTCCAACCTGGAGGTTGTCACCTTTGCCTGCACACATCCCTCCGCTGGCTCTACTCAGAGCTATGAAGACTGGCCAAGGCCTAGCAGTAGACAAAGACAGAGGCCTTGGCTCTTCTCTGCCCCTCCAGCTGTATACCATCCTGACCTGACACCTGTCAGGAAGGCCCAGTGGCAGGGGTATAGGCACCAGCTATTCCTTAGATGAGCCCCAAGCCCTTTCAAAGCCCCTATTCCCAATGCAACCAGCTTCCCCAACTCCCCAGATCCCCAAGAAAGTTGTCAATGCAGCTCAGGATGAGAGCTGGCCACCATCCTCCCACCTGTCCCCCCAGCCCATGAACAGGCTTTTGGGGACTCAGGCATTCAGAGAACAACCCGTGGTGTTCCAAGAAGATGCAGCTGATGGCCTCTCTGTAACCCTGCCTGTCCCCTAATTTTTTGGCTGAGGCAGGGGACCTCAGCCACCAGAGGCAGGGTCACTTGGGTCCAAGAGGCAGTCACACCCGCAGACACATACAGTTGTTGAGGAAGAGTAGCACCGCGAAGCCAAGCGTGGCCGTGGCCAGGAGGATCAAGCAGACGTTACAGGGGATCATGAAATACCGCACCAGGACGGAGACCCCGCTCCGCTGCCGGCGGTCCCGCTCCAGCAGCAGTGGAGGCATGACCCAGGCTCCTCAGCCCCCACTCTTGCGGTGTGGGGGTTCTCACGGGGCGCCCTTGGGCCTCTTCCGTGCCACACTCTCCATTCTTGGACCCCTGGGGCAGTTGACAGCCGCTCTATTCTCAAAGCTCAGCTCCTGTCACAGCCAGGCAGTGGGAAGCACCAGGCCCCCTCCACAGCCCTTGAGGCTCATAATGGGTGTGCAGAATTCTCCTGGAGCAGAAATCCCAAAATTGGACTCGGAGGGAGGCGGAGGAACAACCAAGGGCCAGAGCCACCCCTGCTGTCCACACCGGTCAGGGCCTGGGCCAGAGGCTCCGGCAGCTCTCGGCCGGGCTCCAGCTGTGCTCAGCCTTCCCGGAGCCAGCGTTGGTAGTCCCACAGCCCTGGATCCTGCCCGCCCGGCAGCCTGGGAGAGGCTGGTCCGAGGGGGACTGGCGGCGAGCGGCCCTTCGCCCAGGACTCAGCTGGGTGCGGGGCGGCGGGTCCCAGCTGCTCAGTCCCCGGCAGAGGCGGGAGCGGCGACGGCAGCGAGCGGGAGGAGCGAGCGCGCGTCCGGAGAGAAGAAAGAGCCGGCTGCCGAGGGCCGCGCCCGCTCCCCGCGCCCAGGCCCGGGCTGAGGTGGTGAGTGAGGGGCGAGGGGCGCCGCTGAGCGAGGGCGGGGAGCAGAGACAAAGGAAGACGCCTCCGGGGACCCCAGCGTCCGCGGGGAGTCGCGACTTGTGCCGCAAGAAGGATGGGGCGGATGAGGACTGGAAGGCGGCGGCACAAAAGGGAACGCATGGGCTGGGGGTGCTGGGGGGCGGCTGTGGGGACCAGGGCTGGAAGGGAGCAGGGTCCGGGGAGGGCGCAGAGGTGGGGCGCTGAGGCTGGGGAAGGTGCAGGGTCGGGCTGGGGGGCCGGGGTCGGGGTGGGAGATGAAGGGGAGCGGAGGCTGGAGCTGGAGACGCAGGTGTGGGGGTGGGGTGGGGGGCTGCAGAGAGAGGGAGAGTAGGTGGGAGAGAGTGGGGCGGGACAGGGACGGGTTCCCTCCCGCTCCCAACCGGTTGGGCTGTCTTGTGCGTGTGAGCGACGGCACGGCGGAGTGTCTGTCTGAGTCCCCGCAGCGGGGCTGGGCCTGCACCAAGGACCCGGTTCTGGGCTGCAGGCTGCGTGTCACGGCATGTGCTTGCCAATGTCTCTGCTCTTGCTGACCCCCACCCTGGTACTGTGGGGGTAGCATCTCCAAGTACATATACACAGGTGGGAAGTGGGCTGGGTTCAATTCAGAGGGTGGGCCACCCCTCCCTAGGAACTGACATCAGCACCTCAAATTATCTCCGCACTCCCAACTCGGGTCCGCACCCGGAGAGGATTATGCAAATGAGTTCCATGTAAATAAGTGTTATGCAAATACTCTCGGGGCTCCAAGCCGGGTCCGCGGGCCCGGAGCGCCCCCCAGAGGCCGTCCGGGAAAGTCGGGACCGTGACGTCACAGCGGGCCAGGGCGCGCAGCCCCCCTGGCACTCGCGTCCTCCCCACCACGTGTCCAGCTGCCTCACGAACACGTCCCAGGAGTTCTCCCACATACACTCCGCTCACTCCCTCCTCGTCAGGTGGGCTCTTCACACCTCCCAACCTTCCTCGGCTGGGACAACCACAGGCCAGCCAGCTCTCAGTTGTCATGTTTATCTGCTTGGACTCCTTTCCGTCCCACTGCCCGGCACACTGCTGCCAAATCCCAGCAGGATCTGCCCACCCTGTCCGGGTCCCCCATTACCCACGGCAGAGAAGCCCTGGAACCTAGGGTTCTACCGAAACTTGCAGGAAAAGCCAATACACAAAGTGTGACAATGGACCCAGAGCAGCAATCAGTCAGGCTACTTGGAGACCCTCCCCCTGGCTGTCCTCACTCTCTCCTCAGGCGAGCCTCCCACCCTCTCACCTCACCCTGGCACTGCCCACACCACACTGATACTGGCGGTGCCCCAGACTGGGAGTACCCAGGGCAGGGTCTGACTTTTTATCTCCTCCAGGCAGGGCTTGGCCCAGAGCCCAGAACATGGTGTGGTGAGTCCAGGCAGTGACACATTTCCCGTTTACTTTTCACTGCAGCCCCCCTAGGACTGCCTCTGATCCCTTGGTTTGGGGAGGGGTCTACAGGCAGTGCTAGGAGTTAAACCACGGACTTGCCCACTGGACACATGCCCGCACAGGAGCCCTGTTTGCTGCTGCCACTGCAGCTGTGGAGCATCATGGGTGGGCCATGGGAGGGAACCAGAGTGTGGGAGGGGTAAGGCCTGGGATCAGGGGGAGGCCTCCCCCAGGCAGAGATCCTGGAATCTGCCCGCAAACGGGCTGGCCTTAGATGCTCCCGTGGTGGTGGTGCTGGGTGCCTTGTCCGGCCTGGCCTGGGGTAAAGGCAACCGCATGCAGCCTGGTCCCTTTCAGCTCCAGTCTGAGCCCCCACAGGGGTTGGATGCCTTCAGAGAGACAAAGGGCCATTGAGGCCTCAGATCCAGTCGAGGGGGAGGAGGGCTCAGGCTACTCCGGCTATTTTGGGATCTCCAGACTCAAAGTCATTCAGCCTTGACCAGCCCACGCAGGCTCAGGTCCCAGGAAGAGAGGATGAACCAAGCCAAGAATCAGATCCCCTCTAGGCTTAAACACAGCAACATGCTACTGCTCACACGTGTACACACACACTCCATGTTCCAGGTCTCCCCTTTGCGGACATATGTACAACCACTCAAGTCTGCACAGGCACTGTGCAGTCACACACACACCTTCATACACACTGCACACCTTGATGCAATGCAAAAATTGCCCCTCATCCACACAGCACACATCGGGTGTGCCCCCACATACACGCGTGTAGTTGGGCCCCTCCAGACGCTTCCCTGGCCCTGGGAGGAAGGTGGGGAACGAAGTCCAGAGAGAATAGAAAGTCCTACCTACTGGCCTCCCTCTGATCCCTTTCACTCTGTAGGGGAGGGGCCGGCGCGCTCTAAAAGGATGGGGTGGGGGTGGGGCGACACCGCCCTCCCGGCAGCAGGCACACTCCACGCATGCGCACACACCTTTGCTGGTGGGGGGTTACCTCCGCCAGTCTCCACCCCTGGGCCCTTGAGGGTACCCCGCTAGTGTGTAAAGTGTATCGAACAGTCGAGTGCCAGGCGGCCTCCAGCCTCAGGTGTCTGGCCGCCCTGGCGGGGGAGGGGAAGAGGACGGGGCAGGGCGGCCCCCTTCCCCAGCCTCCTAGTATCGGGTCTCAGGGCCATCCCCTCCCCCTCGGCTTCAGCAGACAATGGGCATTTCACAGCGGGACGTCGCTGCTGGACTGGGGCCAGCCGCTGGGAAGGAGGCGGCGTCCAGCCCGGGCCCCGATCGCCCCCTCAGGTGAGGCTAAGGCAGGGAGGCGCCCACGTTTGATTCCGCGGGCTGTGTGCCCACCCACGAGTCCCCGGGCAGGGCCCACACTGCCGGTTAGCCCGCGCCGTCGGGAGGTGGTATTAAGTGAGAGCTTATGGAAGAGGTGGGGCTGGCTCGCAGGGCAGCGGCCGCTGACCCCGGCACCCCTCCTCCTTCATCACTCAGCATTCATCCTGCCCGGGCCCGGCCAAGCTCCTCCGGGAGTGGGCTCAGTGCAGGAGGCAGGTGCCGAGTCGGGTCAGCTCTCTGCCCCTGGGAGGTTACCCTGTAGCAGAGATTGCCCTAGATCGCAGCATCTACGTGGGGGATATCTGTACAGAGACCCGAAGGATGGGGTCGAGGGGTCTGCACATCCAGACAGAGCCAACTACAGAGGCCCAGTAAAAAACAAGCTCAGGAGACTACACGAGACCAGGAGAAGCCAGCCTGGTGAGGCCTCAGGGAAACAAGGGCCAAGGCCAGACCAGCGGGCCTGGGGAGCCCAGGGCCGGGACGCCTGCCAAGACAGGCTTCAGCCACCAGGGGGCGCCAGCCGAACAGAGGAGGGGGCAGTAGATACCTGGAGAAAAGGTGGGCAGCTGTCCCCAACCTTTTTGGTACCAGGGACCAGTTTCGTGGAAGACAGTTTTTCCATGAACTGGGAGTTGGCTGGGGAGAGGTTTGGGGATGAATCAAACGCATTACATTTATTATGCCACCACTGATCTCACAGGAGGCAGAAATCAGCTGGTAATGCCAAAGTGGGGAGCAGCTGTAAACATAGATGAAGTTTCACCTCCTGCTGTGTGGTCTGGATCCTAACAGACCACCGACCAGTAGCGGTCCATGGCCCCGGGGTTGGGGATCCCTGAGGTAGGGGATGGGGTGGAGCTAGCTGATCCATGCCTTCTGTCCCTCCCCTCTAGGACAGCCCCAAATCCACCTCTTTCAGCCAGGTCCTGCCCATGTCTAGGAGGAAACAGAAAGCTGGAGGAGCCAGGGTGGCACCCAGGTGTGGTCAGTGCTGGTGAGTCAGGAGACCCTGTGTTCCTGCTGAGGGCCACGGGCAGGCCAAGAGAGATGCACAGTCCAGCACAAAGGTCTGAGTTGGGGGGTGGTGCTTCTTGGAGGTATTGAGGATGTCAAGATGAAGAGGAGTGGCAGACAGACACCTATTGGAACTAAGAGAAGCTGGGAACAAAGGGGCAGAAAGACTGACTAGACAGAAGAGAGCTCCATGGGGAGCTGCAGAAGCCCTTCCCAGTGGTCCTGTGAGGGTCTGCTGCTAGGCCCTGAGCGGACAGGTGGGTGAGGAAGGAACTGATGGATGGCTTCACAAGTGGACTCTAGCAAGCCTCACTGCCCCCTCTCCAGGAACAGAGGTGGACACACATCCTTTCCCCACTCGTGGGTCAGGACAGTCCATAATCTGGACCAGATGTGCTTTTATTTCTCCCCAGTGTACATAGAAATCATGTACCTGTTGCCAGAGGGACAGGTGCCTCAGGGAGCCACAGCAGGCTGCCTGCTTCTGGGCCTGGTACTCAGAGGGGGCAGCGCAGAGGCAGCTACTAAGGGCAGAGGCAGGGAGCTTCAGGCCCACCTCACACCAAAGGCAGACCCACCTCTCCTGACCTGACCTGCTCCCTAACTGAGCCAGACACAGGGTCCAGCAGGTGTGTGAGGGGACAGGGAATCCAAGTGACCCCAGGGACTCTTCCTGTCCAATGCAGCCCTTCTATCTCTGGCACTGAGAAACCTAGAGGCAGAGCCCACAGGAGGAGGGGCCCAGCTCTCTGCTGGGGATGGGGTGGTAGGAGGGGAGCATAGCTGGACACTGGGGCAGCAGGCAGGAGATGGGACCCACACGAAAGCAGAGGTCTACAGCCCTGTTTCCAGAACTCTGGGACACAAGCCAAGATTGCTGGTTATCATCCCATTGGCAGAGCATCTGCAGGGTCCCCTCCCCAGGCTGAGTCCTGGGATACAAGGGTGGCAGGAACCACAGGCCACCAACTGGAGTTTCGACCAGAATAGTTGTGTGCTGGTTGGTACACCTGAGGTTGCAGGCACACGTGCATACAAATGTACACACACACACACACACATGTGCAGACCACACAGCTGGAAACAGCTGGCTGCCTGTGAGGACAGAGAGCTTGCCCCTCCCATGCCTCGGTGGGAGGGGTGGTGGGAGGGACCATCTTCCCCTTCCCAGGTCCAGCTGTAAGCAGCCCCTAGCAGGGGGCCTTCCTCAGAGGAAGTTCTCAGGATCTGCTCTGGGGGGAGAGGCCCCTTTGAGGGGAGCTTCCCTCCCCACTGGAAGCTCCACCAGAGGCCTAGGTCACCTCCCCAGCTCCCAGTCACAGCCTAGGACAGGGCCCAGATCCCTCCTGAGTCCCTGTGTAGCCCATGGGGACACAGAACTGATGAGCTGGGTCACTCTCATCAGGGTAGCTGTCACCAACTGTCTCATTTCTGAGATCCCTTTTTCTTGAGAGGTGAGCACTTCCTGGGACTCTGGGGTGTCAAGTGCTATTGGGGCTGAAGGAGCAGCCCCCAGTCCTGTTTCAGACAGAACAGGCTCCATCTTGAAAGCAGGACTCCATCTTGGGCTGGACTGTGGACTCTGAGCTCTATGCCCAGTATCTATGGAAACAACATACCAACTGGAAAACCAGGCCCCCGGAAGGAAGAGCCCCAGGGCTCCTACCTAGACTCTCTGTTGCCTAAAAGAATACCCTAATTATCTGTGTAACCGAATAGAATCATATATTCTATTATGCTTATTGGGGTATGACCACAGACCTATTGATAATTGTCCACTGTTAACTACCTAGGCTTAAGGCATATGAATCAAGGGTTAATTTTGATTGTATCTTTCTTTCCCTTTGTTCAGATTAGTTTCAGGGAATTTGGGGAGGTGGGTTTGGGCAGGTACACTTAGGGTATATAAGGTTTTCAGGAAAACTGGTCAGGGTCCTTGGCTAAGAGAAGACTCTGCCTTGGGCCCGCCAGTGTAATAAACTGTACTCCACTATCTGCATTGTCCTTCTGAGTGAGTTTGTTTCCCGGAATGCGTGGCTACAACATTTGGTGCATGGGCCGGGAAACTCCTCACTTTGAGGAGACAAGTCCCATTTGGGACTACTCCGAGGACTTGTGGCTTGAATCTTTTAGAGGGGGGAAGGCGCCTCGCTCTTCTGGAAGGATTTTGCTTCTCAATATCCGGACCTTTCATGTTAGCAGGTAGTGGACAGCAGCAGGGGAAATGAGCGCTCAGATGAGGAGGAACCCACCAGGTAGGGTGGAAGAGGGGGCCTGATCACCCCCCTGGGAGGGATTAGAAGGGGCACAGACCCACAGGAACCTGGAATAGGCAGGTGGCAACGATTGCTTGGTACACAGGTTGACGAGCGTGTTAGGGCTTAGGAAGGAAATTTGTAAAGGTCATTTAGGAGGTGGTATCCACGCCGTCTTGGGGAAAATTATTACCAAGCAATTGCCAGGAGATTTTTAGAAGAAACATGGTTTTTGTGTGCTTGTATTCTGCCCTCCCCAAGGAGATGTCCCATCTGCTATGAAATTCTTGACCCCCTCGGAATTGTCAGGCTAGAAGGAGGGGGATACATAAGTGAGTACGAATTGGCTTTTCCGGAGACGGCCTGGGGCGTAGGATATTTAACCCATCTGTATTTTCATCCGCACCTGATCAAGCCCACCAAGGCAGAATGGACTTTAAGTTAAAGGAGAAACAGTCTTGGACCATGTGGTGTTCTGGTTCAACTGTGCTGACCAGCAGGTGAAGACACGCCGATCCTCCTTCTCCCTCTGGGATCTGGCAGGTAAGGCTCTTCTCACCCCAATGAGGAGGGATGCAGAATGGCAATTTAAGTGTCATTGAGTGGAAATATCAGAAGTACATAGGGTACTGAGAACCCCCACGTTACTACTGAGCCTTCTCAGGCCCTGAATCTGGTCACTCTCTTTCTTGTGAGAGAAGGTGGGCCCTCACATGATTGCAAGGAAATATGCCAGCAGACCTGACTTGAGAGACCAGCCAATCCTGGACCCAGACTGGGTCCTGTATACCAGTGGCACCAGCTGGGTGAAACAAGGACGACTGTCAGGATACGCAGTGGTCATGGAAGAAACCATCGTTGAGGCTAGCTCTTTGCCCTCACACTGGTCCGCTCAACAGGTCAAATTATATGTTCTAATCCAGGCCCTCCAGCTCTCAAAAGGTAAGAAGACAAACATTTACACAGACTCCAGGTATGCTTTTGCCATACTACAGGGCTCTGTATCAGGAGAGAGGCCTTTGACAGCTAGTGAAAAAGATATTAAAAATACGGAAGAAATTAAGACCCTATTCGATGCTGCCTGGGAACCAGAAAGGGTTGCAGTCATACACTGCTGAGGACGTCAAAAAGAGGATACCCCCTGGGCTCAGGGAACAGACTGGCAGATAAGACCACTAAACAAGCAGCTGAGGGCTTGGGGGTGACAAGTGAAGCCCCTATTAAAGCTCTAATATTGGTGGAGCTATCTGAGCTAACACTGGACTCTCCAAAATACACTGAAGCCCAAAACCAACTAGCCAAAGCAGAAGGAGCCATCAAGACTGAAAAGGGATGGTGGGAATTGCCAAGAGGCAAATTATTGGTACCAGAGGAGCTGGCACCCACTCTGGTAAGCCAAACACACCAAGCGACCCATCTAGGCCATGATAAACTGGAAGAGCTAATTTGAAAATATTTCTTGGTTCCCCGCCTCTCTTCCCTATGCAGGACAGAATCTCAGAACTGCACTGCCTGCTCACAGGTCAATGCTGCCTCTCGGCACAGACAGAAACTTCCAGGGATTCAGGTAAAAGGCACGCTGCCCTTTGAACATCTGGAAGTGGACTTCACTGAAATAAAACCTCACCGACACTACCATTACCTGCTGGTCATAGTATGTATGTTCTCGGGATGGGTAGAAGCTTTTCCTACTCAGACTGAAAGAGCATCAGAAGTAGCCTGGTGCCTGCTTAGGGAGATAGTTCCCAGATTTGGATTTCCTACCAGCATTGGATCTGATAATGGCCCAGCTTTCGTAACTGATTTAGTATAACAAGTAAGCAAAACTTTAAACATCAAGTGGAAATTACATACAGCATATAGGCCCCAGAGTTCTGGGATGGTAGAAGGAACCAACCGGACACTTAAAGCGACTCTCCAAGTGGATCTTAGAGATTGACTGCTCCTGGGTGGACGTGTTTCCGACGGCTCTGCTCAGACTCAGGATGACCCCACGGTCCCATGGCTCTTCTCCATACAAAATTGTGTATGGGAGGCCCCCTCCCATAATAAAACAGGTGTCAACAAATTTGCCTCAGGTAAGGGGAGATGAGATTTCACAGCAGATGGAACAACCAGGTGAGGTAATAAATCAGGTAACTAAGTTTGTACAAGAAAGGGTGCCATTTCCCCTTGGGGAACAGATTCACGAATTTGTGCCCGGGGATCAGGTGTGGTCAAGGACTGGAAACACGACTCCTTGGCCCCACACTGGAAGGGTCCATATACTGTTGATCTAACCAGCCCGACTGCAGTTAAAGCTGCAGGTGTCACCCCCTGGATCCACCACAGGAGGGTGAAGAGAGCATACCACGCAGACCCCGAGGACGCCGAGTGGACTACACAAAGGACCCCACTGATCCCCGTGAAACCAAGATCCTCTCAAAGAAGAAAAAGAGATGAAGCTCTACAATCAACTGCTGCTAAAGGACTTGCTGGTATCATCTTGAGACTAACCATAGTTTCAGTATAAACAGGGACCTGTGCTATAATTAAAGTTGAACGTTGTGTATATATTCCTGATTTATCTGGCTATATATCAGCTACCCTAGATGACATGAAAGTTCAGGTAAAAGTTATGTCTGATGATAATCTTTCTTTTTGGACTTTGGTCCTATTTTGAGTGAAGGGTTATTGGTAGAAAACTATATTTACCATTGTTATAGTTGCCTTGATCTGCTTTGCGGACCCTTTATTTTACAATGTATTATGAACTTTGTAACCCAAAGGTTGATGTCATTCTCCCAAATTGGAGGTAGGAGAGTCAGAGTGCAATATATCCCTATGAAAGATGCTCATACTATGAGTTAAGAGCATCAAGTGGGGGAATGAAGGAGGAAACAGACAGAACAGGCTCCATCTTGAAAGCAGGACTCCATCTTGGGCTGGACTGTGGACTCTGAGCTATATGCCCAGTATCTATGGAAATGACATACCAACTGGAAAACCAGGCCCCCGGAAGGAAGAGCCCCAGGGCTCCTACCTAGACTCTCTGTTGCCTAAAAGAATACCCTAATTATCTGTGTAACCGAATAGAATCATATATTCTATAATGCTTATTGGGGTATGACCACAGACCTATTGATAATTGTCCACTGTTAACTACCTAGGCTTAAGGCATATGAATCAAGGGTTAACTTTGGTTGTATCTTTCTTTTCCTCTGTTCAGATTAGTTTCAGGGAATCTGGGGAGGTGGATTTGGGCAGGTACACTTAGGGTATATAAGGTTTTCAGAAAAACTGGTCAGGGTCCTTGGCTAAGAGAAGACTCTGCCTTGGGCCCGCTGGTGTAATAAACTGCACTCTGCTATCTGCATTGTCCTTCCGAGTGAGTTTGTTTCCCAGAACGCATGGCTACAACAGGGCTACTTCAGGGATTGTGCCTGCAGCCCCCAGCTTGCTGGGCTGGGCCTGTGTGGGGAGCCACGGTTCCCCTATCCCAGTGGTGAGGGTGTTGCTGGGGCCAGCAGAGCAGTGCAGGCCTCTGGGTCGGGAGGGAGGGCAGCTGGCCTAGGCCTTCAGGTGAAGGCAAAGGATTTGGGGGGCAGGAGAGAGGTCAGTTTCAGCAGCTGTTTTCCACCCCCCTGTGGTGATGGAGTGGGGGCAGGCTTTGATTCTCAGGGGATTGGGGGATTAACCCTTTAGGAAGGAAGCAAAACGGGCTGGAGGAGGCTGTGCAGGGCAAGCAATGGTTGGCTAGATCTACAACCCTGAAGTCTGGGCTCACTCCCCTGCTAACCTTACCTGGGGCAGCCCCATTCCCACCCTCTGCACTCTCCCTACCTCAGTCTGAAAGGATTGGCAGGGCAGGGAGCTGGAGCCCCAGACCCAGACCACCTAGCCCTGACCAGGTGATCCAGTTCCTCCCAGAACCCCAGAGAGGCTGTGAGCACCCCATGGCTCTGCCTTCCTTCCATAGGCAGGCCCCACTAGAGTCCACTCTGTCCAGAGCCCTGGGGAAGGCAGGTATAGACAGCAAGGGAGGGGAGGACAGTTTCAAAACAACTTTTTTTTTTCCATTTCCATCTGCTAGGGAGTATGGATGCTGGGGCTCTTCTCTGGGTGGGGAGCAGGGTGATGGGGCGGGGTCTGGAAAAAGTCAAGAGCTGTTTCCACCAGCTCAGGCCTGCGGGAAAGAAGCACACTGCCTTGAAATGATGGATCCAAAGCTCTTTGGTTTCAGCAGCAACCCCCTCCCCACCCCCCACTGCGCCCCAAGTCCCTGGGGCCGCCCCAGTGAGGGTATCAGTCAGCCCGCCCTGGTCCCACAAGCCCATGCTCTCGCAGACTTCCTACCGGGGACCCTAGGTGAGAGAGCGCAGGAGGAGGTCACGCTCCACCTGAGCAGATGCCCCACCCCCAGTGGCTGGAAGGAAGAAGAAATCCCGGGCGCGAAGCCTCCAGCCTGGGCCTGCCCCTGCTCCAAGGACCTGCCTGGGGGAGGGGCCGAGGACGGCACTGGGGCGGGTCTGGAGGGGGTGGGGTGAGAACTTACGGCTGGAAGAGGGAAACAGGGACAGGAAGAAGCCACCTCCCACCTCGGCAGGGAGGAATGTTGGGGGAGTAGGGCGGGCTCAGGACTTGGGGGTACAGAAGCTAAATGCCAGACAGCAGAGGGAGCCAGCTCTGGCCCTGAGGGAGCCAGCCCTGGAAACTGCCCTGGGCTCCTACCTGCCCCGCTTTGCTCTGCGGAGCCAGTCCCTGTCTGGGGGTGTCTGCGTCCACGTCCAGCTCCCAGGCCGCAGGGCCTCCACCAAGGCCAAGGCTGGCGGCCCGGGACCCAGCATCTCTCTGGCCTGAGCTATAGCATAGGACTATCTTCCCCAAAGGCCCAAGACTGGCCCAAAGGCACAAAAGCTGGCATGGCAGGAGGAAGGGAGGGTGCCTGCTGGAATCAGGCAGGCCAGGCTAGGCTGTGGCCGCCAGGACCCCCGGCTTCAGGACTGGGCAGGGCTGGGCTGGGCTAATGCCAGACTCTCCGACCCTGTTCCTGTGCCAGGCGCGGAGAGGGCAGACAACACTTCCTTTCTCTGCTCCTGGCTCAGAGTTGGGGAGGGAAAGGCCTGGGGAAGGGCCCCAAGCCTGCATCCCTCCTAGGGGATTCAGGGGGGCCCAAGGACCAGTCTTCATTAGGTGGGGGAGAGGAGGGTGGTGGGAGTGAACGGGTGGTGTCCAGACCAGGGTATAGTGGCCGAAGGCTGGAGGAGATGCCTGCTCAGCTGTCAGCCTGGGCAGCTTACGGTGCGTGGGCAGCTGGCACTGGAAAAGGCCAGGCCACTTCCCTGACAAAGCAGGGCGTGAGGGTCTCCTTCCTCCTTCCTGGAGCAAACCCGCAGTCTCCTTCACCCACAAGTGGTACAGAGGGAGGGACACATACCTGTCTCAGTTATGCTTGGAATGTGGCTCCCCAGGCAGAGGATTGGGGAGGAGGAGCTTCCTGGGGGCTGGAGGCTGGGGAAGGGGCCCAGAGTCAGGAAGACCCTGCAGGCCCTAAGGGAGAAACTGAGGAAAGTGATCCCAGTGGAGCTGGGGACCAGGTATGCCTCCCAGCAGCAGGTGCCCCTGCAGGGAGCAGGGTCCAGGTGGGGATGAGGTGGGGGCATCCAGGGAGGGGGGCCTGGCAGGATGTGTCCCCTGACCTTGGCTCCTGTGGGTCTTTTAGGGGCAGGGGACAGGTGTGATAGAGACACAGGTCTTGGGGTGACCTCCACAATCAGTAGCTTCACAGCCTTCACTCTGGGCCCCGAGGGATGGGGGCAGCTATGGGGCCCCAAGGAGCAGCAAAGGGTCAGGGTCAGATGAGAAGTCATCGTAGCTCAAGCTCTGTTCATCCCTAACCCTAACCCCCATGCTAGGGTAAGTCTTGGCTCCCTGGAGAGCCTGGGGTGGGGTCAGAGGTCTTTATCTCTTACAGAATGGGAGGTATCTCCTACAGAATGGGAGGCAGGCCCTTCTCCTGCCTGCTCCCTGCTGTGGGAGGTGGGAAGAGGGCTGTGCCTTCTTTAAGTCTGGCCCCAGCTCCGGGGGGCCTTGGCCCTCAGGACTTGGGGATCCTTAGAGGGAAGCATCCCCATCTAATCTACCCTCTCCTTGGCCCCCTGCCCCTCATGGCACTGCTTTCCTTCCAAAAAAGGGATCCGTGTCACCGGCTCAAAACTTCCAGGGCTCCCCAGAGCCTTACAGTGGACCCCAAGCTTCTCCCTCCCTGGGGGTTCCCGCACTGGCCCAACTGGAGCTGGAGGCCTAGACTGGTCCCTATCCTGGGTAGCCAGCAGATAGCAGATGAAGTCTCGCTGGGGGCTCTCCCTGCGGACCCTCCTTTCCAGAGATCCTGTGCCCAGCCTGACATATCCAGAGCCAGGGCCGGGCCTGGGTAGAGTAGGACCTGGCAAGATGGCAGACCTTCTTCTGCCTGGGGTGGCCCCCCTGCCACATGCCCTCTGATCCCACAGACCCTCGAACTAGACCCTTCCAGCTGTGGAGTTAATGACTTGTCTTCTTGATCTTGCAGAAACAGACTTTCTGCAGCCTGATCCCTCTTCCCACCTCTCCTTAGCCTCCAACTCATCCTCCAAAACTGAGGATCACACCCCACAACATGCCTCCTCTTCATGCCACTCTCCCATCTTTCCCCTAGAGTATAAGCTTCCAAAGCACAGTCAGGGTCTCCAGTCCTCACCTGGTGGGAGGGCCACGCTGGGACCCTCAGCTAAGCTAGTGCTGGGAAGGGGCCAGGGACACAGCCCTGCTGGTGTCTCTCCGATGTTGCATCAGGACCATAGATGCAACCCCAGGAGCAAATGACTGCAGACAGAGCAGGATGCTACAGGGCTTTCCACTTCAGGTTCCATTCCCCACCCCCACCCCCCCCACACACAGTCTGTACCAGGCCAGATGAGTCCACCATCTAGGATCCCACAAAAGCAAGCTAGCACCACAGCAGTAAGTTGGGTAGAAGATGGAACTTCCCTACTGGCTAACAGAGCAAGTCACAGGGACAGGGTCGCCTTCCCAGGACAGGAAGTCAGGGACCCTTCCTGCTGCCCTGGGAGGAAGCGATCTCTCCGCCTCCTCCCATACATCGCTCCCCAGGCAGCCATGAGGGGACAGACAGGATGTGAGGGCGACAGGCAGTTCCTACTTCTCCCTGCTACATTCCTCAGCCAAGGATCTCAGCCCCCAACTGGGATTCTCCTGGGGTGAAGGGGATGGGTGAGCTCTGGTCATGTGATTCCTGCTCATCTCTCAGAGGTTAGGATGAGGGAGGGTTGCTCTTGAGCCTTTCAGAGTAGACACATGGGGACAGCAGACAAGGAAAGATACTTCACCTCTGTTAGGGGGTCCACACCCCCTCAAACTCCTAGAAGCAGCTCACTCCACATAACTGTCCCTTCCTGGAAATGGCAGGCCTCTGGGAACACATAACAGGGTAGCCTCCCCTCCAGCACAATCTTTAAGCCCCACCCCAATGGCTCAACATCTGGGCCCCGTCTAGACATGTGTTCGGGTTTCTGCAGAACACAAACAACTGGTGTTGGTTCCCTGGTCCCAGCCTCTCTCCTAGAACAGCGAACTCCAGGAAGGGGCGTGCAGAGCTGGGGAGGCGGGGGGGAGAATGGGAGGCCTATCTCTTTGCAGGGCTGAGACTTCAAGATGAAAGACAGTGGCATCACTAGGGACAGGGTGGAGAGTGCTGCTTATGTTAAGAGTCTGGAGCTGAGGTGGCCAGGAAACCAGGGAGTCAGGATCCAGAAAAGGAGGTCGGACCACAAGACGCCATGTGCCCTAGCCTAGGACAAGCTCTCTTCTGCCCCCAAGGCACCTGCTCCGCTGGGCCCCACACACACCTTCCACACAGTGCTCGACCTCCTCCAGGTTCCGCAGGGTGATGCGCATGAGGCTGGAGTTTAGCATCAGCTCATTCTTGTGGGCTGGCCACAGGTATGGCGGGGCAGGGTTCACAAAGAAGATCCTGGTGTCTCCGGTGGACACCTGGTTGTCACAGATGAGGGGGTCTCCGAAGCCGCCAATCACCACTTTGTTGCCTCCGTCCAGCAGGCTTTCCTGGGCCACCACATCTTTGCCCTTCAGGTACCGCCAGACCCGAACCTAGGGTGGACATGAGGGGGTGTTCAGGCGTCAGGGGTTCTCTTCTCACTGGGTGGAGCCAGGGAGGTGGCCACAGAGGCCAGAGGCAAACACCAGACTGGTGCCTGGACTTTTCCTTCTTTTCCCACCTCACTTGCTCAGGCCAGACGTCCAGAGTACACCCAAACCCTGGGCAGATATGTGGAGTCAGCGCACCCCCCCAGGAGGAAGCTGCAGGGAAGCACACACACATGACAGATGCCACTGCCCTTGTCATACTCCAGGATACCTGGCCTGAGAACACACCCCTTCCCTCAAGAAGCAGCTCCCCAACCCTCAGGTTTAGGTGACCCCAGCCACCCCAATTCTAAATGTCCACCTCACTTCAGGTATGGGAAGGCGACCCATCCAGGTTGGGGTGCCTGCCTTCCACACCCTACTCTCCCTGTCAACCCACCCAGTACTTGGGCCCACCGCTGGGAAGAGCCAGGAGCAACTAACATGGATGATGAAGTTTCAAGGTGATGGGCTCTGAGCTCAAGGCTCCTGTCCAGCTTGGCTCCGTGCAGCCCTGTGGGTGGGCTAAGACACGGTCCAGCCAGGAGGTGAAAGACCCCTCCTCCTGCAAGGCTCCTACAGTGAGTGCAGCCAAGGCAGCCTGTGAACCACAAAATCAAGTTTGGGCAGCACAGGGCAGCCCCACCCTCCACACTCTGCTCTTGGGGCCCTGAGGGCACCCGCTCAGACAAACCAAGTCCTGGGGTACCCACAGACGACTGGCAGTAGAGGCAGGAGGGCCGCAGGCACTGCAGGCAGAATGAGCTGCCCTAAAGGAACAGGCCCATGGTGACTGCTCGTGAATGCTGTCCCTGAGAAAAGACACCCCTTTCTTCAGGATCTCTGGGGGCCAAGACTTCTGGAAAGGGGAGTGAAAGACAACAGTGGCCTGTCCACCTGGCCGCCCCTGCTGGGAGCCTTGGGTCTGCAAAATCTACAGGGACTCCCTCCACCCTCCAGTGGCCCAGAGATGGCAGGGGTGCCAAACCCCCTCTCCCCACCCCGGCCCGCATGCCTTGATACAGAGTAGGCTCTGGAAGGCCAATAACCAGCAGGGGAGGGCTGGGCGGCTTTCATCGCCTCCCCCCACCCCAGCCACACCCAGGAGCAGCGGGGAGGAAGTCGGGAAAATCCTGCAGGGACTTGGCAAAGTGCCCTGGCGGTGATGGAGAGGAGGGGGCCTGGCGGGGGATCCCAGCTGTAGTCCGCACAGGCCAGTCTGAAAGGAGCTGCCACTCCTCCCCATCTCCAAGGAAGAGGAATGATCCGATTTCTGGTCGGGGAGGTGGTTTTAGGGGCCAGAGTGGGGCAGGGGCCTGGGTCCCTTCAGCCCTCCCTAGGAACAGATTGTGGGAAAAAAACCACCAGACCTACCCCGGGAGCTCCCAGATCCAACTGAAGGAGAGGCTAGGCAAGGCCCCTCTCCCTAAGGCCAGGGGAGATACAGCCCTCCCAGGAGCAGGATGGGGCACCTGCCCTGCACCCCCCGCACTTGAGGCTCAGCGACGGCCCCGCCCACTTCTTTGCTCTGGCCCCACACCCATCACTGCAGCAAGCCCCACCAGGACCCCCGCGGTTGGGAGATTAGGTGTGCACCCCTCCTCTCTCTCCGGACCACTCCTTCTCACCTCTGCGGAGGGGGCGACAGCACTGACCACAGGCCAAATCCCCACCTCCACCCCAAGCAGAAAGCGTCACCTTCCCTCGTCCCCTTTCCTTCGGCCGGTGGGGAGGGGGCGCGGTAGCCGAACATTCTCCGGGGGGGCGGGGCGCACTTGTTTTCTGTAAGGAGTGCGTTTGGGGTGAAGGAGCAGACACCATCGGGTCTCCAGGGCCCGGGCACCGCGAGTGGGACTGCAGCGGCACCGCAGGAACTTTCCCTCCGGCGCTCGCGAGTTTTCTCAGACCCGCACCCGCCCCCACCTCCGGGGGTCGGCGGTCGCCAAGGGAGCGGGAGCAGGAGCTGGCGCTGCGGAACGTCTGGGGCTCGTTCCCACGGCCCGGGGCGGGGGTCTCAGCAGGCGGCCGGCATCGCGACGGGAAGACCTCCGGGCTAGGGGTCCGGGATCGCCGGGGAGAGGCCCCCAGCCCGGGCTTCTAGAAGGGTCCGAAGGGGCTCAGGGTCCCGGGGATCCCCAGGGGGCCCACCTTGCACGAGTATGTGTGCTGCACCGGGTCCACGTTGAGGATCTCCTCCACGGTGCCGGTGAGCACCACGTTCGCCTCCTCCTCGCGCCGCTCCAGCGCGCGTTCAGGGCACGTCCCGTCGGCGCTGGGCAGGGCGCGCACGGCCACCACCAGGAGCAGCAGCAAAGGCTGCAGCAGGGCCCGGCTGAACGGCCGCAGGCTGGCCATGGCGCGGGCAGAGGACGGCGGAAGGCGGCCGGAGCAAGCGCACGGGCCGGGCCGCGCCGGGGACGGGACTGGACAGGACGGGACGCAGCTCGGGGGAGGCGACGGGAGCGCGGGCGGCGCGGGGGCGGGCCGGGGGCGGGACCTGGGACAGCACCACCCCCTTCCCGCCCCCACCCCACCCCCCGCGGCCCGCCCGCCCGCCCCCTCCCCGGCCCTCCCGGCGCCCCGCGACCCGCCGCAGCCGCGAACAAAGCGCCGGGACAGCGGCGCCGGGCGGAGGCCTGGCTGGGGGAGGGAGGGGGCCGGTCTAGGTTTGGCCAAGGTGGGTGGTGGGCCTGGCCAGGCCGAGGGCGGGGTTGGGGCGGGCTCGAGGGTGCTCTCCCAGCTGCAGCGCACTCCCACGGACGCCCCTCCCCCGTCCGCGCGGACGTTCCGCCCCCCCGCCCCCCCGCCAGGAAATGCGGCTGAAATCGGGTTAATGCATAATCTGGAGACGACGTGACGGGACTTCCAAGGGGCTCCAGGCTGCGCCAGGGCTGGGGCGGCGGGGGCTCCCGGGCCGCAGGGAGGGGCTTCCAGATCCGAGGCCCTGCCGCCCCTCGCGCCCTAAGGGGCTGCGCCCCTCCCCCGGCGAGAGGAACCTGACGGGGGACCCTAGCCCCTCACAGGAACTGGGGACGGAAGCTCGGCCGCCCGGGACCACCGGCCAGAGGGGACCAATGCAGGCTGCGAGCTGCGGCGATTGGTCGCTGCGAAGCGCAGACCCGCCCACCTCGCGATCCCGGGTCGGCTCCCGGCCTTCTGCAGGGCGGCGGGCTCCCCCTGTCGTCTGAGGTGGGAATAGCAGCAGCGATGGACGGCCAGCCACGCCCCCTTCCCAGCTCCCCCAAGGCACTTCCCAACCATTCCCGCTGGGTCCAGGGGGATAAACTGAGATCCAGAGGGTGCAAATTAGTACCCAACCTAGCTGAAGATGGTGGGGGTGGGAGAAGGAGAGGAGATTTCCTTCTGTTCCTCCAGGGCTGAGTCTGCTGCACACCCCCTCACCCAAGCCAACCACAGATCTCTGAGCCAGAGGCCATGAAGGGTGAGCAGCACAGAGGCACCTTGGAGAAAGACCCTACCTCGCCCAGACCCTGGTGAGGGGATTCAAGAAAGGAGGGTGTCACCGAGAGGGTGTGCTCATGCTTGTTAAGTTACAGTATGTCAAAGAGGTGAGGGTGGGGACCCAGGAAATGAGGCTGAGCCAGGAGTCCCCCTACACACACACACACACACACACACACACAAAACCATTGTGTCTACATATAACTGTCACAGGAGTCCCCCTACACACACACACACACACACACACACACACCATTGTGTCTACATATAACTGTCACAGGAGTCCCCCTACACACACACACACACACACACACACACACACACACACACACCATTGTGTCTACATATAACTGTCACAGGCACACACACACACACACACACACACACACACACCATTGTGTCTACATATAACTGTCACAGGCAAGCCAGAACTGGGGGTCCCCCAGCTCAGATGCAGACCCCCACAGATCAGAAAGGGGTCTGGGTCTCCAGCCAAATGCCCCTGAAGAGTCAGAGAGCTGAAGTCTGAGTGTCCCCAGAGTCATGGACTTATGCCCAAGAGGTGTAGGTTCTGTGTACCCCTGCCCCCCTAATTCTGTCCAAGGCTGACTCATTTGGGAAACTGGCACAGAAAGAAGCATCTAGTGTGGAAGCAGGTGTAGTTTGTTCCCCTGCCATCCATGTGAACAACAGGAACCCCCATCCTGGGTGTCCACTCACCTGCTGACTGTGGCCCTTGCATGAAGTGAATTCTGAAGGAGCAGCTCACCCTAATGGGGATGGGTGTGCCCAAGGCCCAGTCCCCAATTCCCTCCAGACCAATGCAGCCTGGACAGTGTATTCTGATGGGTCCTGGAGGCCCTCAGCCCCCAGCTGGTGTGGGGAAGCCTCCCTTAGAACTGGTCAAGGCAGGCCCTAGGGACTCACCCCCTCACCACTTCCAGGGACACTCACCGTGTGGCCTTCCGGACCCAGCCAGGCCTTTCCCCTCCCTGCGCTATCTGCTGATCCAGCTGTGAGCGTGCAGGGCTGACTGAGGCTCAACCAGAAGACAGGGATGGGCTTCAACAGACCTGCCTCTTTTTATTTCTCTAGAAGTTAATTTCCCAAAGAGGTGGGGACACAGCTTCAGTTTCTCCAGAGGCTGGGAGGGATGTGTCACCATTTTGATGCCACAAGGTTTGTCCTTTAACTTGGCCACCCTAGCCTGGTGACTACCCAGTGACCCTGGGTCCCCTCACCCACTCCTTCCTCCACCCTTCCCCCAATCTCACTAGAAGGGTGCAGAATGGAGGGCTGATGACCAGGAGGTGGGGGGTGGGGGTGGGGGGTGCTGGCCAGGGTGGAATGAACACTTCGCTACATTCGGCTTTGCTACAACTTTATTCACTGCGCTGCATGGGGCGCCCTCCCTAAGGCCCTCCTGGCCCTTCCTACCCCCCCCGCAGACGTAGATTCATGAACACAGTGCACCCAGTCGTGAGGCCATACTCCCCCAGAGGTTGCTCATCATCCATGGGCTTCCCCTCAAAAGACAGCCAGAACTGGTCCACTTGCACACGCTCCTTTTGGCACACCTGCTGCTTGAGCTTGGCCACAGTCTGCGTCAGCAGGACCTCGTAGGGGCTGCTGCGACCCTTGTCGTTCCTCACCATGATGTTCAAGGGGGCACTGCAGTTCTCCACCATCAGCAGGATGGTGCTGCCAGCTCTCAGGCCCTGGTTGACAAGGGACACCTTGTCCTGCAGTATCTCCCCACTTTCAAGGTGGGCCAGGCGCTGCTGGAAAGCAGGCACATTGATCTTCTGGGTGATGAACTGCTTCAGCTCGGATACCGTCATGGAGTCCCTCAGAGGCACCAGGATCTTCTCGCCCCCTAGCATCTTCACCTCCAGGTTCCCGCCCTGTGGGCATCACACAGATTCAGAAGTCCTGGGACTACTGCACGTGTAGCACTGGCAGTGGGGAGAGTGTCAGACCCCAGGGATGCAGCTCCCTTCCCACCCACTGGGAGGGGGACCCCAGACACTGGAGAGTGCAAGGGAGCAGAAGAGCCACCATCCACAACCATCATGTCATCTCCCCGATAAAATACCCCCCTGCCCTGCACTGATCCCAAAGGATCTCAGGGTTGGCTGCTGGGCAGAAGCCACCTCTCAGGACCCAGACCCTGATTTCAGAAAGAGCCCTGTCTCTCCCCTCACACTTAGGGAACTGGATGCTTTGAGCAGCTCTACCTGCCTGTGCATATGTAGGCATCCTTCCCCTGGCAGATGCCACCAGGCAGAGGAGTACAGAGCCCACCTGCCCCACCTGTCAAACCCGCCTCACCACTCACCATGGCCATGGGTTCTGGTGCCAGGTTCTCTGCAGACACTGGTTGGCTGCGGCTGCCTCTCTGCTCTCAGCTCTCTCCAGCCCTGGCAGCTCAGCCTTTTAAAAGCCTGAGCAAACTACGTCAGAGTTACACAGGCTGATTAAGCTTCAGTTTCAGTTTCCTTTTCCCAGGACAGCCCCAGAGGGAGAAACAGAAACAAAACAGAAGGCCGTTGACACAAGGAACTGAGGTGGGCTGGGCTGGGGGGAGCTTTCCACCTGACCAGTTGGGTCTGGTGTGATAGCATCCCCACCACTAGGGTTGTGTGTTCAGAAATCCCTGCATGTTCCACACCTCGGTTCCTTTCCAAGATGCACACACATCATAATAACATGAGCTAACAATCAGACACTTTCACTTTCCATTTACCAATTTGCAAATTAGTAACCTTGAGAAATATTGCCAGGGTTAATTCCAAAATAACAAAATATTGACAATCTAAACTACTCAGAGATAATCACTGTGTGTTTATGACAATATATGTTCAGATTGTTTTAATGAAAGAGAATGTATCTTTTCTATAAAAATGAACTCATGGACTCTCTTGAGAAAGTGAAGAAACTACACAAAATGGGAGAAAATATTTGCAATCCATGTGTCAGATAAGAGTCTAGTATCTGCAACATATAAGGAACTTTTACAATTCAACAACTAAAAGATAAGCAACTCAATTAAAAGTTGGGCAAATGACTTAAATAGACATTTTTAAATAGAAAATACATAAATGGCCAATAGCCACTTGAACATGAAAAGATGTTCAGCATCATTGGAAATAATGGGAACCAGGGAAATGCACCAGGGAAATGCAAATCAAAACCAGATGTACTATGTCACACCCACTAGCATGAATATAATAATAATTTAAAAGAGAATAATAAGTGTTGGTGAAGATGTTGAAAAAATGGAATCTTCATACATTGCTGATGGGATTGTGAAATGATGTAGCCACTGCGGGAAGACAGTCTAGTCATTCCTCAAAAGGTTAAATAGAATTTTCATATGACCCAGCAATTCCACTCCTAGGGTATGCCCAGAGAACTGAAAACAGGTGTTCAAACAAATGCTTGCACACAAATATTAACAGCAGCTCTAGTCATAGAATGGTTGAAATGGGCGGGAGGAACCAAACCCATCAGCAGGTGGAGGCACAGACAAAGTGTGTGGTGCCTCCTTATAGTAGAATATTCCTCAGCCATAACAAAGGATGGAGAACTGACACAGGCTGCAGTGTGAATGGTGCTCAGTGAAAAATAACAGACACAGATCACAAATTGTGCAATTTGATTGATATGAAATGTCCACAGTAGGCAAGTCCATAGAGACTGAAAATAGATTAGTAATTGCCAAGAACTGCGGGGAGGAGGCATGAGGAGAGACCACTTCATGGAGATAAAGCCTCCTTTGGGAATGATAAAAATGTTTCTGAACTAGATAGAGGTGATGTTTGTCCTAAATATACTAAATGCCACTGAATTATATACTATAAAATGGCTAAGTTTATATTACATGAGCTTCACCTCAATACAAAAGAAAATTGAAAAAAAATCCTCCTGCTATTCTCAACATTTTGTAACCTGCTTCATTCACAGTTCAGTTCAGTTGCTCAGTCATGTTTGACTCTTTGAGACCCCATGACTCAAAGACTGCAGCACGCCAGGCCTCCCTGTCCATCACCAACTCCTGAAACATCTTGAAGTTCTCGGGTTCTGTACTGTTGATGCCTGGCTTGGAGAATTTTGAACATTCCTTTGCTACTGTGTGAGAAAATGAGTGCAAATGTGTGGTAGTTTGAACATTCTTTGTCATTGCCTTTCTCTGGGATTGGAATGAAAACTGACCTTTTCCAGTCCTATGGCCACTACTGAGTTTTCCAAATTTGCTGGCATATTGAGTACAGAACTTTCACGGCATCATCTCTTAGGATTTGAAGTAGCACAACTTGAATTCTATCACCTCCACTAGCTTTGTTCATAGTGATGCTTCCTAAGGCCCACTTGACTTTGCATTCCAGGATCTCTGGCTCTAAGTGAATGATCACATCATCGTGGTTATCTGGGTCATGAAGAGCTTTTTTGTATAGTTCTGTGTATTCTTGCCACCTCTTTTGCTGCTTCTGTTAGATTCATACCATTTCTGCCCTTTATTGTGCCCGTCTTTGCATGACATGTCCCCTTGATATCTCTAATTTTCTTGAAGAGATCTCTAGTCTTGCACATTCTATTGTTTTCCTCTACTTCTTTGCACTGATCACTGAGGAAGGCTTTCTTATCTCTCCTTGATATTCTTTGGAACTCTGCATCTAGATAGATATATCTTTCCTTTTCTCCTTTGCCTTTAGCTTCTCTTCTTTTCTCAGCTATTTGTAAGGCCTCATACTTTTATGCAAGTTGTTTTAATGGCTGCATATGTGCATTTGTTGCCCATAGCATAATAAGTCCATTATAGAATAAAGTGTAATTTAGTTAACCAGTCTCATCTTGTTGAATAAATATTGGTTGTTTCCACATTTTTACTATTACAAACAGCACATCTCAGGCATACGTTGCTGCTGCTGCTGCTGAGTCGCTTCAGTCGTGTCCGACTCTGTGCGACCCCATAGACGGCAGCCTACCAGGCTCCCCCATTCCTGGGATTCTCCAGGCAAGAACCCTGAAGTGGGTTGCCATTTCCTTCTCCAATGCGTGAAAGTGAAAAGTGAAAGTGAAGTCGCTCCATTGTGTCTGACTCATAGCGACCCCATGGACTGAAGCCTACCAGGATCCTCTGTCCATGGGATTTTCCAGGCAAGAGTACTGGAGTGGGTTGACATCACCTTCTCCGCAGACATACATTAGCTAAAAATAAAAATAAATACTTAGGGAATTCCCTGGCAGTCCAGTGGTTAGGACTTCATAATTTCACTTCAGGAGCACAGGTTCCATCCCTGGTTGGAAACTAAGATCCCACAAGCTGCAGTCAAAATAAATAAATAAAATAAAAATAAATACCTAAAAATAATTAAATATTTTTAAAATAAATTTTAAAGTAAATAAATAAAAGGAATGGGGAAAACCAAATTGTTTTCATATGAATTAATCATTCCATTAGTTCCCCCAAAATAATCTTACAGGGCACCAAAGTTGTTAACATGCATAAAACAGTTTAAATGTTGTTTATATTATTCTAAATTTCTAACTTGACTCATTCCTTGCATAAATAATATTAGTATTATAAAAAGAAAGCAACAAACATGACAAAGATTACAGAACCTGAAAATCCCTGTCTCCTTCAAAAAACCATTATTTTGATTCTGTTTTCTGTGTTTTTTTGTGTTTTTTTTTTCCGGCCATGGCATGCAGCCAGCAGGATCTTAGTTTCCTAATTAGGGATCGAACCCATGCCCCTTGCATTGGGAGCACTAAGTCTTAACTACTGGACCGCCAGGAAAGTCCCCAGATGACCATTATTAAATATGGCACAAAGATAAAGGAATGCAACAACAATTCAAAAAAATTTTAAGTAATAAAAAAATTTTTAAAGATAAAAATATGGCATATACAGTAATAGAAACTATTTTCTTTTAGTTACTTCATTGAATGTTACCTGCTTTGGACAAGAGGAACTAAATGCAAAGGCTTTAGGCAGGCAAAATGATAGCCCTGAAAGCATGTCTCCGTGTCTTGGAGGCTTTTAAGCCACCACAAACTGGGTGGCTTAAAACAACAGAAATATATTCCCTCACAGTTCTAAAGAGCAGAGGTCTGAAATCCAGGGGGACTAAATGACCAGGATTGTCAGCCTGATTAAAAATAATCTGATTTTTTTCAGGAACAAGACAAGGGTTCCCACTCTCACCACTACTATTCAACATAGTTTTGGAAGGTTTTGGCCACAGCAATCAGAGCAGAAAAAGAAATAAAAGGAATCCAGATAGGAAAAGAAGAAGTGAAACTCTCTCTGTTTGCAGATGACATGATCCTCTACATAGAAAACCCTAAAGACTCTACCAGAAAATTACTAGAGCTAATCAACGAATACAGTAATGTTGCAGGATATAAAATTAACACACAGAAATCCCTTGCATTCCTATACACCAACAATGAGAAAGCAGAAAGAGAAATTAAGGAAACAATACCATTCACCATTGCAACAAAAAGAATAAAATACTTAGGAGTATATCTACCTAAAGAAACAAAAGACCTATACATAGAAAACTATAAAACACTGATGAAAGAAATCAAAGAGGACACAAACAGATGGAGAAATATACTGTGTTCATGGATTGGAAGAATCAATATTGTCAAAATGACTATACTACCCAAAGCAATCTATAGATTCAATGCAATCCCTATCAAGCTACCAATGGTATTTTTCACAGAACTAGAACAAATAATTTCACACTTTGTATGGAAATACAAAAAACCTCAAATAGCCAAAGTAATCTTGAGAAAGAATGGAACTGGAGGAACCAACCTGCCTGACTTCAGACTATACTACAAAGCCACAGTCATCAAGACAGTATGCTACTGGCACAAAGACAAAATTATTGATCAATGGAACAGAATAAAAAGCCCAGAGATAAATCCACAAACCTACGGACACCTTATCTTCGATAAAGGAGGCAAGAATATACAATGGAAAAAAGACAACCTCTTTAACAAGTGGGGCTGGGAAAACTGGTCAACCACTTGTAAAAGAATGAAACTAAAAAAAAAAAAAAAAAAAGAATGAAACTAAAAAAAAAAAAGAAGAATGAAACTAGAACACTTTCTAACACCATACATAAAAATAAACTCAAAATGGATTAAAGATCTAAATGTAAGACCAGAAACTATAAAACTCCTAGAGGAAAACATAGGCAAAACACTCTCTGACATAAATCACAGCAGGATCCTCTATGACCCACCTCCCAGAATATTGGAAATAAAAGCAAAAATAAACAAATGGGACCTAATTAAACTTAAAAGTTTTTGCACAACAAAGGAAACTATAAGCAAGGTGAAAAGACAGCCCTCAAATTGGGAGAAAATAATAGCAATCAAAACAACAGACAAAGGATTAATCTCAAAAATATACAAGCAACTCCTGAAGCTCAATTCCAGAAAAATAAATGACCCAATCAAAAAATGGGCCAAAGAACTAAACAGACATTTCTCCAAAGAAGACATACAGATGGCTAACAAACACATGAAAAGATGCTCCACATCACTCATTATCAGAGAAATGCAAATCAAAACCACAATGAGGTACCATTACACGCCAGTCAGGATGGCTGCTATCCAGAAGTCTACAAGCAATAAATGCTGGAGAGGGTGTGGAGAAAAGGGAACCCTCTTACACTGTTGGTGGGAATGCAAACTAGTACAGCCGCTATGGAGAACAGTGTGGAGATTCCTTAAAAAACTGGAAATAGAACTGCCATATGACCCAGCAATACCACTTCTGGGCATACACACTGAGGAAACCAGATGTGAAAGAGACACGTGCACCCCAGTGTTCATTGCAGCACTGTTTATTATAGCCAGGACATGGAAGCAACCTAGATGTCCATCAGCAGACGAATGGATAAGGAAGCTGTGGTACATATACACCATGGAATATTACTCAGCCATTAAAAAGAATTCATTTGAATCAGTTCTAATGAGATGGATGAAACTGGAGCCCATTATACAGAGTGAAGTAAACCAGAAAGATAAAGACCAATACAGTATACTAACGCATATATATGGAATTTAGAAGGATGGTAGAGATAACCCTATATGCAAAACAGAAAAAGAGACACAGATGTACAGAACAGACTTTTGGACTCTGTGGGAGAAGGCGAGGGTGGGATGTTTAGAGAGAACAGCATCAAAACATGTATATTATCAAGGGTGAAACAGATCACCAGCCCAGGTTGGATGCATGAGACAAATGCTGGGGGCTGGTGCACTGGGAAGACCCAGAGGGAGCGGGTAGACAGGGAGGTGGGAGGGGAGATCGGGATGGGGAATACATGTAAATCCATGGCTGATTCATGTCAATATATAGCAAAACCACTACAATATTATAAAGTAATTAGCCTCCAACTAATAAAAATAAATGGGAAAAAAAATCTGATTTAAAAAAAAAAATCTGATTTTACACAGCTTACAGAAGACATAAATCATATGAAATATAAAGGTACAGGAAACTGAAAGTAAAAGAATGAAAAGAAACCTACCCTGTAAATGTTAACTAAAAGGAAGCAGATGTGACCATATTAACAATTTTACTAACAGAGTAACAAAGAAATCTTATAGTCAAAGCATTATTAGATATAGAAGGTTGCATAACAATAAAAGGTTGAGCTCAATGGTAAAATGAAATTATTTTTAATTTGTATTCACCTAACAACATGACCACAAAATATATATGTTCTAGACAAAAACGTGAATATCCTATTTATGAAGTTACAATGGCCACTTATAAAGGGGTCTTTGGTTAAAACTATCTACAAACTAACTTAAACTTCCTAAGACCTTTAAATCAGTTTAATCGTGTATCGTTTAATACACTTGCTTTTATTTTTAAGCCCTTCAACCATCTAACAGCAGTAGCAACAACAAAAAAACTCTCCCAAGAACATCCATGACTTCACCTATATCTATGCGCCCTTGTCCACTGAGGCTGCCGTGGATACAGCCAAGTGGCTGTGCTTCTATCCTGACCCCATAATCTGTGGTGGGGCCAAGAGCCAGAGTGATCTACACACAACCTTCTCTCCCATGGCTTTCCATAATCTTCTGAGAGAAGAGAGGAGCTTAGGCTTGTTCTTCTGACCACTCTGCTGGCCCTCTAATCTCCTCTCCTGTCCACCTGCCCCCACTGAGCACTTGGCTCCAAGACTGGCTGCCTGCTCCAAGAACTTCTCCAAAATTCCAGGCCAAAGTTGGTGGCGGCTTGCAGCCAGTGGTGGAAAAGCAGTCGGTCAGAAGTGGGTGTTTGTATGCATCAGGGAGATAGAGCCACTGTAGGACCTGCCAGAGCAGCACTGGGAGTGAACTCCGAGGGTCAAGGATGATGGCAGAATGCTGGTCTGAGAACTGAGAACGTTCAGAGGAGGTTGGTGCCCCAGTCAGGCTCCACCACTGGGCAGAGAGTGCTCCAGCTGTGTGGATAGAAAGGTTAGGGTGAAGACTTGTTCCCCAAGTACCAGAGGACTGAAAGGCACAAGGAGAAGCGGGAGGCAGAACCTGAGACAAGAGGCTGAGAGCGTGGAGGGAGGAGGCAGGACCCCAAGTCACCCTGAAAAAGCAGCAGGGATTTCTTACTGCAGACTGTGACCTGTGCCCTGTGGGTGGGGCTTTCTGGTGGGCGTGTCCTCCAGGGTGGGTGGGAATCTGAGGGCTACAGTCAACACCCAGCACCTAGGATTTGGGAGCTTAGTTGCCAACTCTACACCAGTATGCCCCATGGAGGCCAGGAAGTCCAGAAGATCAACCGTGTGAATTTTGAAGTCAACAAGGACTGTGACAGGAGCCGCTGGATAAAGTGATAGGGAATCAGGAGTGAACCTTCAGAAAGTATGGGGAGGCCCCCCAGGGTTGCAGTGGACTTCACAAGGTGTGGTCTGTTAATAAGATGAGATTCAAAGCTGGGACTTTCTTTGGTGAAGAAGAAACTAGTCTGGATGTGATCAGCAGAAGGAGAGCGAAGTGTACCTCTCCAGAGAGTGGTGGTCCAAGGAGACGGAAGAGAGAAGCACCCACGGAAGCCCACAGGGAGGTGGCATCACAGGCAGACAGGGTGGGAAGCTCTGTCACCACACAGAACTGGGGGGACATGGCTTCCCCAGTGTGGAGAGGTGTCAACATTCAATAATGGAGAAAGATGTTGACAATGCCCAGACCTCGGGGGAGGTGCTGTCATGCATCAGGTGTTGGGGGGATGCTCCAGCTGCCCAGCATCAAGGGCCAAGGGAAGGTGTCTTGGTCCCCTGGCCTGTAAAAGTGAAAGATGCCCCCTCAGGGTTAGGATTAGGGTCCTGGTCATCTGCTTCTTTCTTCTCTATACTGAATCCTGGGTTCCTCCAGCCCTAGCCTCTGCTACTTTATCATCCCAGCACTCAACGCCCATGCTCCAGGAGAGACCCTGCAATGACTCCAGCCTGGTCACATGGCAGATCTGGTCCTGACTGCCCGAGTCCACAGGCTGCTCCCCCTTGGCAGGAGAGGAGGGAACAGGAGGATGGGGTTGCCGGTCATGGTCTCTGGTGTCTCTGATATCCTGGGACCCACGTGCCTGTGGAATGCTGAGGGGCAGGTTATGGGTGCAGGTGCCACCCCCACATCAGAGGTTGGGAGGGGCCTATGCACAGACAGCACTGGCAGGCCCCCGAGGGACACTGTCTGAATATTGTGGAATGCTGTCATGGGAACCAGATGTGAGAAAGACCATCCCCCCACGTTCACCTTGGGGTGAACCCCCAACCCCCCCAAGGCTGCAGCCTAGTGTCTGAACTGGAAAATACACTTATCTTCCCACACAGACTCCCCCACTACTTTCCTGCCCGGTGGCCATCAGTGGTCCCTAGAGATGCCCCTGGGACCATCAGCCTACTGGGATTTGGCCAACTCAAGTCTGGATCTAGAAGGACAGATAGTTGGCCTTGGATAGCTGCAAAAGTCACCTCATCAGATGGACAGCCAGTGCTGGAAGCTCCTGCAACTCTGTGAATGCCAGAGAAAGGAAGGAACAGGGATTGCGGGAGGGGGCTGGGAAGGGGGTGGTGTCCAGGGCTTGGGCCATTTTAGCTATTCCAGTTACTATTGTTTCATAACAAATGACCCCAAAGGGTCACTGTAACACTAGTCATGTGAATCAAGAATGGAACAGAGCACACAGGGGCAGCTGGGAAAGTGTGAGTGGGGGCTCTGAAGCAGCAGGTTGGGATCACCTGTCTGGCAGCTGAGATTTCTAGGCTCCTGGTTCAATACTTATACAAGGCCTCTCCATGGGGCCTTTCCACGAGGCCAGTTTGAGCTTCCTCACAGAGGAGTCAGTGGTTTCCAGGAGTGAGTTTCCCAGGACAGCAAGGTGAACATTTCTAAAGTCAAACCTCAGAATTCACAGCTCACCACTGCCCCTGTCTTTGCTGGTTAATGTCATCACAAAATCTCACCAAAGACACACAGGTAGAGTATTTGGGGTGGATGTTTTGTAGCCATCTTTGGAAAACGCAGTGTTCCACATCAGTATTTCTCAACACAGTTTCCCCACTGCAGCCCAGGACTCGCCCTCCCTACTCAGAGCAAGGGAGCCCCTACAGCCCCCAGGAGTCCCAGGTCCTACCAGATCCAGATGTAAAAAGCAGGGAGGGGACAGCCAGAGGTACGAGGGCCCAGAGAGAGAGTGGGGGTGCAGCCCAGTGGGAAGGACACAGGGATGTAGATGACACCCCTGGGAACTCACTCTGCTCTGGGCAACAGAAGGCTGCTTGTTGGGCCTGGAGGGGCCAAGAAATAGGCTTATGAAGACCCCAGGTAGGGAGGGGGTGTCTCAGAGGGTAGAGGGTACAGTGGGGCATGTGGCAGAGGTGAATCCAGGTGACTCCATCCTGCTTGCATGTGCTGGGTGCTTTCAAAATCAGATCTCATTTATCTTCTCAGTGAAAGTGTGAAAGTGCTAGTTGCTCAGTCATGTTCGACTCCTTGCGACCCCATGGACGATAGCCCAGGGCTAAACGAAAAGGTAGCCCATTTTACAGGTGAGGAAACAGGTACAGGAGGGTCCTTCCTTCAGTTGCTCAGTTGGGTCCGACTCTTTGCGACCCTTTTGGCCATGGCCTGCCAGGCTGTCCGTAAGATTTCCCAGGCAAGAATACTACTGCAGTGGGTTGCCATTTCCTCCTCCAGGGGGTGGGGGTGGGGGTCTTCCCCCACCCAGTGATCAAACCTGCATCACAGGCATCTGCCCTGGGCCCCAGACTGGACCCCTGGGAAAAAGTATTGAGGTGGGGGCCAGCCAGCATCGCCACCCACTAGGTAGAATGTAGTGTGGGAGGTGGCCCTTCTGAGCTAACAGTTGGCCTACTCTGCTGCTCAGAAAAGCCAAGCGTGACTCTCCTAGACCACTCTGAGGCCCCGAAGCCCCTAGAGCCCTGCTCCTGCCTGTCCCTGCCCCTCCTCCCTTGGCCCTTCGGTTCCTTTCCATTCTGGGAATGTGACTTCCTCCTCTGGACTTGCAGCAGCTGCTGCTAAGTCTCTTCAGTCGTGTCCAACTCTGTGCCTCCCCATAGACGGCAGCCCACCAGGCTCTCCTGTCCCTGGGATTCTCCAGGTAAGAACACTGGAGTGGGTTGCCATTTCCTTCTCAATGCATGAAAGTGAAAAGTGAAAGTGAAGTCGCTCAGTCTTGTCTGACTCTCCGTGACCCCATGGACTGCAGCCTACCAGGCTCTTCCATCCATGGGATTTTCCAGGCGAGAGTACTGGAGTGGGTTGCCATTGCCTTCTCCAGCAGAGCTCACTGCAAAAATACTATCCAGACCACTCAGTGGAAAGAAGGCTTTCTGCTCCCCCAACAAACTACACATTTCTTTCTGTCTATGGAAACCATGTCATTATTTATTTTGCTCATTTGCCTTTTCCTCCCGCATCAGTTCAGAGTCCAGGAGACGCTTCCCCAGCCCCCAGGGCAGTCGGGCCCACAGTGGGACGTAGACAAGACTGCCCAGGCCACCATGGGCTGGCATCCCCAGAACTCAAAAGATGATTGTGCCCCACAAGGGAATTCAAAGTGAAAACAACATCAAACACGAAAATAAACTTAGCCCTCTTTCCTCCACGTGCTTCTTTGAAATAACAAACAGAAATGTAACAATTATCCTTCATTTTTCATGAGTTCTACTTTCTTGGCTGCTGCTTGGTTCATCACTGTTGGGTAATCCAGAAGAGAGTGACATCACCAGTGACCATACATCATTACATCTGGCTTGTGTCATCATCTACCTTAACCCTGAGGCATCACCTATGATTGCCTGGAGACATCACCAGCCTGACCAGTAACATCCTTACATTCCGTACCATGACATCATCCTGCCTGTGATGACGTCACTATCTGCTCTGAGGCATCTTTCATTGGCCCTGTGATGCCACCCTGCCTCCCTCACGACCTTGGTCAGCCAGCCTCTCTCCTGTCCAGGGGCTGCTGTTCCACGTCCACTGTGTCCCCGGCATCGCGCAGATGCTGCAGGCGGCGAGGGTCAGATTCGCAGGCCGCGCGGAGGTCCAAGGCCCCGGCGGGATCCGCGGGAAGGCGGAGGCTCGCCGGTTCTTCGTTAGCGCAAGAGTGCCCCTCGCGAGTTTTCCTTTCAGACTTCCCGCGGTCCCCGCTCGGCCTGAAGGTGAGCCTCACGCCTCTGCCCTCCCGGAGAGGCCCCCTCCCGGCGCACCGCTCGAACGGGGGACCGGGGCGCGGCGATTTTCCCGCCTGGCCTGCGTGGTCCAGGGTAGGCGCGGGAGGGGTGCCCGGGCTCGCCTTTGTGGCCAGCGGGGTCTGTGGGCCTGGAGCTGACTCGTGACTGACAGCCGGCGGGGGCTGCGGCCGGGGGCGGGCTGCCCGGCGCGAGCGGTTCATTGGCTGGCGCGAGTGTGGGAAAGAACGCGGAGAGGGATTCCCACGCCCCGCAGCCGCGCTGCCTTAAATAGCCGGGCTGCTGCAGGCACGCGCTTGGTAGCGGAGCCTGGGACCCGCGGGAGAGGGGCCTGGGAAACCGCGCGCCCAGCCTGCTCTCGGCTGGGGCTGGCGCGGGGGCGCATCATGCCTGCGGACACCCCGGGGAAGCCGAGGGCCTCGCCGCGGGCGGGAGCGTCGGCTGGCGCCAGCCGGATCCCAAACCAGCCCCGGAGCGTGGCCGAGCACCGGAAGGTGGGGACCTGGCCGGGCGTGGGTTGGCAGGAGCGGGGGGGCTGCGAAGGGGAGTGGGGAGCTGACGCCCGCAGGACTCAGCTGCTGCCGGCTCCGCAGTCATCCAAGCCCGTCATGGAGAAGCGGCGCCGAGCGCGCATCAACGAAAGTCTGGCTCAGCTGCAGAGCCTCCTCCTGGACGCCCTCAAGAAAGAGGTGAGTTGGGGGTGGGGGCGAGATCGGGGAGCCTGTAATCCCGGCCTTCCTGGGCTGTCCGCCTCTCACCGGCCCCGCCCGCAGAGCTCCCGCCGCTCAAAGCTGGAGAAGGCGGACATCCTGGAGCTGACCGTGAGGCACCTGCAGAGCCTGCGGCGCGTGCAGGTGACAGGTGAGCCGAGGGCGGCGGCGAGGGCTCAGGGGCTGGGGCTGCGGCCGCAGGCGCCGACCGCCTGTCCCTGCCATCCCCGCAGCCGCCCTCCGCTCGGACCCCGCCATCCTGGGCAAGTATCGCGCTGGCTTCCATGAGTGTCTGGCCGAAGTGAATCGTTTCCTGGCTGGCTGCGAGGGCGTCCCTGCGGACGTGCGGTCTCGTCTGCTCGGCCATCTGGCGGCCTGCTTGGCCCGGCTGGGGCCCGCGCGCCGCCCGCTTCCACTGGCTCCAGCCACCGAAGCCCTGGAGCCGGAGATCTACTCGGGCCGCCCGCCGCCGCCAGCCTTTGACGGCCCTTGCCCCTTGCCGCGCCCCGGGGCGGCCTTGGCACCCATCTTCCTGCCGGGGTTGGCCCTCGCCGCCCCCGGGGCTGGGGCTCAGGGCCAGGGCGCGCCCTGGAGGCCGTGGCTGCGGTGAGGCCGCGGCCCTAGAACCGACTGAGACTGTGCCAGAAAATGGTTATTTCCAGAGACCGGGTAGGGAGTTTTGTTTTGTCGTCTTGGTGAAGGGTCCAGTTCGTCCGAGGCCCAGCGGCTGATGTCTTCTCATGAACGGGCGGGGTGGGCAGGGCCGGGCCGTGGGGATGGATTCAGCTCCCACCTGGGCCGGCGTTGCCTTGCACAGGGGTTCGCCCGCCCTTGAGTTTGGCTGTGTCCCTATGCGCTGAAGCCGCTACCCGCCTCCAGCGGGGAGGGTATGTGTGAGATGTCCCTGGGGGGCTCAGGCAGGACTGAACAGTCACCACTTTCCTAGAGTGTCTCCCAGTGCTGAGAAGAGGTCGTGCATCATCCTGGGGCCCAGTTCTCTCTCCATAACCCCTCCTGAGGCCCCTGGAAGGCAGAGATGTGTGCACACTGTTGTCTCTGGGGCTGAGCTGGGCTGAAGCTTGGGTTCTGGCCTGGTGCACCGCCTCCCTTCTCCCGGGGGAGCACAAAACTATTCTTGCACACCTGTGGGTCAAGCTTGCCCCAAGCCAGTGTCTGCCTAGCAGATGGGGGCCAGCAGGAGAGGGTGTCTGAGTCCTAGAGGCAGGGCCCCCGACCGGCCTGACAAAGGGCAGTTTGTATTGGGGCTCACCTCCCACCAGAGTCCAGTCCTGCCCTGAGAGGGGAGTCCCCTGACAGTAGGAAGGAATTGGGGGTTCATTGGCAGGCCTATGCACCTGTCTTGAGCACTGGCTGTGTGCTGACCTCCCAATACAGTGATCCTAGCCGGCAAGGGGCGTTGGCCGGGGAGCCACTGTCCTGTGGTCCCAGGTCTCCTCAGGCTGCTGCTGGGGGCTGTGCTCCGGGGGCAGTGAGGAGGTGGTTGAGTCATGTGGCTGACACTGCAATGTCTCATCCTGAGCCCTCTGAGGTCAAGGCAAGATGGATTTTCCATCCACAGGCAACTTCATCAGATGGTTGCCAGCCACTTGCCTGGCCAGGGAGCATCAGGGAGGAGGAGGGTGAGTCTGTGCTTGACTTATCTCCTCTTCCAATGGCTCCAACAGTTCCTGTTCCATGTCATGGTCGTGAGCAAGGTTCATCTGCCCTCCGGGACTCAGCCATGCACACCAAGCAGGGCCCTCCAAGCCCCACCAAGCCAGTCCCTTCCTGCCCTCTGGCTGCCTGGCCCATCTCCCTGGGTGTCCAGGGTCTGGGCCAGTGATTTGGGGGCAGTGGCAACCATGTGGGCCAGCAGCCACACCCTGGGACCGGCACACACCCACTGGTCCAGGCTCTGGGGAGGCTCAGAGCTGGGTCACCAGCAGGACTATGGGGGAGTTACTGCTGACCTGGGAGGCCCTCCCAGCAGAAGAGTTGCAGAGGGTCCATTTCAGGAGCCAGAAGTTCAGCTTGTCTGGGGAAAGGGGAGCTGTTTGGGGCGGAGACTCAGTGCAGGAGGGGAAGGCAAGGGACGTTGGGATGTGAAGCCAGGTGGTTGGGTGGGTAGAGGGGTGGACAGGGCCTCCTCAGAGCTGGGTTCCACATGGCCTGAAGGAATAAAAGGGAGCTCCCCACCTGGTGGCCACAGGGAGGAGGGCTGCCCAGGAAGGTAACCTGGAGCTCGGGTCATCACTCCTCAGGGAGAGGGCAATCACAGTGTCAAACCAGATCCCCCTGTTCCTGCTGTGCTCCCCTTTACTTGTTTGCTTCCTATTCCTGGTCATCTGTCCTCAAGACGCTGTCGCCAAAGAGATGTTTGTGCTGAGGCCCCTGTCAGCCCTCCAGGGACCTCTCCGGCTCTGAGGGAACCACACTGTTTCTCAGGCAGGCAAGTTCCTCGTGCGTCTGTCCCTTCCCTGCCCCCTCTGTCCCTTCCCTACTCAGCCCTGCCCTTCGAGGTTCTCGCCCCACTTTCCCACCTGAGGCGGCCACCCCAGGCGCCAAGGGCTCTGGAGGCCAGGGCCCTGTCTGTGTCACTCATTCCTACCTGCTTGGAACAGAAAGGCACTCAGGCCACACAGACCTCATTAATTAGCTCGGTGAAAGGAACATCATCTTGGATTAGATTAGGGGAGTCTGAGGAAGCACAGCTGAAGCTGGGCCCCCTCCCCAGGCTACCCCTGGGCAGCTGAGGGCAGTATCCTGGCGTCTGCTGGGGGCGGAGCCATGGCCCTTTGCACACTCAGCCTGGACCCCTGCCTGGTCTTTGGAGAGCTGGGGTGGACTCTTCTTCCTCCCACCCTCCCCACTCTTCCACCCATTGCCTGTCCCTCCCTTGCCTCAGAGGGGCTCTGGGGAATTCCTCTGCACCGCCCCCCTCCCCAGCTATTTGTGTCTTGGCTTTTGTCTTGCAGACTTTCTTGATGAATAATAGAGGAAGCACCTTCTCTGGGCAAGCGTGCGGAGGGGGTGGGGAAGGAACCAGAACTTCCTCCTTCTGGGGGGAGGGTGTGGCCCCTTTCCCCCTCCACTGGCAGGTGGAGCTGCGTTCCTCTGTGGCCTCCGTCCAGCCCAGTTCCTGGCGGAGACCAAGGGTCAGTGAATGTTTGCTGAATTCCTGTGTGCAGTCAGGTGCTCTGCCCGCCTCTGTGGGTGTCTAAGCCCTGTGGAACCCTGTGACTCTGGGTCCCTCTTTTTTGCCTGTGAGGTCAGGGCTTGGGGACCAGACGATGACAGCAAATCATAGGTGTTTGAAATCTGGAGAAAGAGTTAGTCCTAATGGTGACAGCAGTCAGCCTTACCAGGCCCATAAAACTGCAGGCACTTGGGAATTTGAAGTGGGGTAGGACCTGGGGCTCCTGGGAGCCTTGACTTTAGAAAGGTGGGCCTCAGCTTCCCCACCAGAGCCCTGTGATCGCCTGATTATCTCCAGGACCCAACAGCCTCCTCTAGGCTCCAGGACCTGCTCCCCATTCCCCCGAGAAAGAAGCTGAGCCCAGAGGGTTCTGGAGCTGTGCCTGGCTGCTCTCTGCCCCTTGAAGGTCTAGGGGCCATACCTATCCTGGGAGGCAACATTGGGCAAGGAAACAGGCCCTGGGGTTGACAGCTTTCCAAGAGGCCCCCCAAGAGCCCCGACCTTGGTACTCTACCTCTGAATGTACTGAGGTTGAACTGCATCAGCAGTAAGGTCATGTAGAAGATGAGGTCGCAGGGGCATCCTGGCATGTCTCTCTCTGTCTCTTAACATCCTCCACTGTGGGGGAGGCCAACTGTCTTTTGCTATGGAGAGGCCAACAGAGTGTGGGGTTTATAAGCTGGTCTCCAGCCTTCAGATGGGACCCCAGTTGCTGCCGACATCTCAACAGCAATCCGAAGAGACTGAGAGCCAGGACCACCCAGCTGAGCAGTTCCTGGACTCCTATCCCTCAGAAGTTGTGTGAGATAATAAGTGTTTGTTGTTTTAAACTGGTAAATTATAGGTTAATTTGTTGTACAGCTGTAATTAACAATAATGTTTTACGTAAAATTAAAGTAATTGTAAGTAACAATAGCAACATACAACTAATGTGCCCACGGTCACCCAGGGCCACCAGCACCACGTGCCCAGCACTTGATGATGGGGTTGTGGAAGAGGTTGGGTGGAGCGAGGCCCAGAGACAGCCCTTGCAGTGGTGGTGATGAGCAGAGCAGACTGGACTCATGTCCATTGAGAAGCATTTCTCCTCTAAGTGCCAGCTGGGGGTGCAGGGACAGGCCAGCCCCCTGTCCCCTTCCACTCCCATCCTGGGCTGACCAGCCACAGCCCAGGCCCATCCCTGTGGCATGTGGGCAGGGCAGGGGCCATTGCTGTTTCAGTAACTGAGGGGGCACAGAACATGTATCAGAACATGGTGTTGGGGGTTCCGGGGCCCCAGATTTCAAACAAAAACAGGCGAGGGCAATACTCCATGCTGGGAACCACAGAGCTGACTGGGTTGCCCAGGGAGGCCTGTTCCCATCAGCCCTGCCATTCCCAGCACGAACCCTGCAGCCTGCCCCAGGGCCACACTGACCTGTCCCCAGTGGGCACATCAACCCAGTTTGTAGTCTAGTGTCCATGGTGACCAAGAGGCAACTGGCTACTGCTGCTTCAGAGGTGTCCTGCCTGACCCTGACACCCACCCGGTGACTTTGGGCTCACCTTCTGGGCTCCTGCTTCAAACAAAAAGTCTGCATGTCTGTGTGGGGACATGGGGGCCAATTCCTGCCTTCCCATCTTTACCCACAAGTGGGTCAGAGGCTGGTGAAGAGAAGCACTTCCCTTTGCTAGGATCCCCCAGCACTCCTTACTCTGTCTAGTACATGGGATAGGGCTCAGCAGCTCCAGGTGTGGGGAGGCACCGCAGTCTTCTGGCCGCCATGTCCATTCCCTGACATATGAGCTGACCATGACCTGGGCCATACATGACATCCAGGGGCCGGGCTCCAGCCAGGGCCCCTCTGCTCCTGACCCTCCCTTCACATGGCCTTTCTCTGCCAGTCCAGGGTCAGTAAAGTGTTAGGGAAGACCTGGCCGAACTTCTTCCTCTACCTGGATCAGGAGGCTGGTTCTGGACCAAACCCCAGGTGAGGCAGGGCATCATCTGGCTGTGTATACACAGGATTTTCTTCTCTCTGTGTCCCCTGAAGTTTGTTTTGTTTAATTAAGAGGTGAGAGTAACGTCCCAGGACTGAGCTGACCAGTCTGCCCAGTTGGAGCCTGAACTCTTTGGTCAGACTTTTCCAGAGTAGAACCCAGGTCCCATGGACTGAATATTTGTCTGCAAACTGCCCCTTGCCCTGCTAATTCATATGTTGAATACTACCCCCAAAGTGGTGGCTTTAGAAAGTGGGGCCCCTGGGAGGGAATTCGGTCACGGATGGGATTAGTGCCCTTCCTTTTCCAGAGAGACGAGAAGGGAGAGCTCATGCTCACTCTGCCCTGTGAGCACATGACTGGAAGGCAGGCTTTCACCGGGAAGAGGTCCTCATGGAACACACACCCGTGCTGGCATTTGCCTCTGGGTTCCTATTATTGATTTGTGCTGTTAGGGCAGCTCAGCTGACCAGGATGCCTGGGCTTGATGTTACTACACAGACAGGAGCCTGGAGGTGGCTGTTGATTGCCCTTCTCGGGACAGGAACAGGAGTTCTGGGTATTTGGGTTGGTGCTCCTTGTGCCCAGGTCCTTCCCTGCCACACAGATTTGACTCCTGTGCAAACCCAGAAATCGATGTCTTTCTGGGTCGGGAGGAGTTCCAGCCTGAGCCCCAGGGTCTTGGGGAAAGTTGGAGCCGCCCCAGCCTGGAGCTGGGGAGTGTTGTGTGGAGTGAATGAAATAAAGCCTGTAATGTGTCAATGAAATTTCATTTAACTATCAAAAAGAAAAAAAAGGGAATTTTATTTGAGCCAAACTGAGGATTATAACCTGAGAAGCAGATTCTCAGAGAGTTCTGAGGACTGTTTCACTTTTGGTGGTGTTCAGTTGCTCAGTTGTGTCCGAGTCTTTGCGACCCCGTGGACTACAGCATGCCTGGCTCCCGTGTCCTTTACCATTTCCCAGAGTTTGCTCAAATTCATGCCCGTTGAGTCGATGATGCTATCCAACTATCTCATCCTCTGTTGCCCCTTTCTCCTCCTGCCCTCAATCTTTCCCAGCATCAGGGTCTTTTCCAATGACATCAAAGACACAGTCTTATACTTTTTTTTTGGCCACACTGCACATCTCATGAAATATTGATTCCCTGATTAGGACTTGAACCTGGGCCACAGCAGTGAACACCCAGAATACTAACCACTAGGCCACCAGGGAACCCTCCTCATAGACATTTTTGAGACAAAGCATCTTATATCAAAATGACATAGTGATAATTTGCGTAACGGTCACCAAGGATACATAGTCCAGATAAGCACTCACATAGGAACAGCAAGTCCCCAGGAGCCCCTACAGAGCTGGGGAAGAACTCTTCTTTAAGAAGTTTCATTGCTGACATCTGAAGAAGACAAACCGATCTTCTCTGCAGATCAGGCACCTTTCTGAGGAGCTCTGGTTCCTGTGTGATGCCGGCGCACAGTGTGCATCGCCCGGGCCCACAGCAGTGAAAGCACTCAGTCCTAACCACTGAACAACCATGAAATTCCCAAAACATAGATTGAAAATTGAAAGGCTGGTCCTTGGGAAGTGGAAAAGAAGTGGAGTGAGCCCTACATGGCCCCAGCTGACAACTTGGAAACGGTTTTCAGGCCCCGGTGCAGGGCCCGAAGCCAGGCAGACTCCCTGAGTCGAGGAGATGGAGCTGATAGTCCTGAGGGACAGAGTTCATAGCACAGGGGTCCGAGAGAAGAGAGGTGCCAGGACAGAACTCCAGAAAGCTGCAGGGGACCCTCAGACCTGTTTAGAACACCCTGGTGTGGAAACTCTCCCAGGCCAGGGAAAGGACCCCCAGAGGGTTAGACAGCAACCCCTGAATTCACAGAGTTCTAGTCTTCACCTTCCAGAATAGAAACCCTGCAACTACAGGGCAGGTGGCAGAGTGACCAACAGGGTCTTGTCCAGCAGTGAGGAACGCTCAGCACAGGTGAAGCACTGTTTCAGGCCTGCCCAACCAAGTTTACCATCAAGATCTGAAAGGCTCAAGCTGTTTCCAAGTAACGCTGCACACAGAACAGCTCAAGATTGTTCATGGAAGAAAAAAATTAATATCTAGAACCAAACACATTGAAATTAATGTCTGGCAACCAGTAATAAAAAATTACTGGGCACGCAGGGAATCAGGAAAATCTGACCCATGATAAGGAGAAAGTTCAGTCAGTTGAAAGCACCCTAGACATATCACAGATGATAGACAAGGACAATGGAACAGTAGTTACAGCGGCACTTCCCAAGTTTGAGAAGCTAGAGGAAAGACTGAATGTGTTGGAGACACTGAAGCTATAAAAAACCCCAAATGAGCTTTTAGAAAATTTTGATGGGGGACATCCTTGGTAGTCCAGTGGCTAAGACTCCACACTCCCAATGCAGGGGTTCTGGATTTGATCCCTGGTCAGGGAACTGGATCCCAAATGCTGTAACTAAGAGTTCACATGCTGTAGCTGAAGATCCAGCATGCTGCAACTGACTCAGCATAGCCAAATAAATAAAAATTAAAAGAAAATAATGATGTCTGAGGTAAGTTTCACATAGAGTGGGAGTAATTGAAATTAGAGATTACTAATAATTTCCTCTTCTATGTCTAAACTGCAAACATAATAATAAAAACTATTGAAAATAAAACAGTTTTAAACTAGGAGTGGAGAAAAGAATATTAGTGAGCTGTGGTCAACATCAAGGACCTGACATACGTGTCATTGGCTTCTGGGGTGGGGGGAGGTGAGAAACATTTGAAGAAATAATGACTGGAAGCTTTAAAATCTTGACATAAAGGATAAGCCCACAGATCCAAGCACAAGAAGTTTGAAGAAAACTACGTTTAAAAACATCATAATCAGATAGCTGAAACCCAGCAATAAAACTGATTTCTGCTCTCACCAGTTCTAGTCAAAGATGTAAGCATAGTGAAGATGAAGATTCACCAAACAAGCTCTATACATTGGTTACCTATGTACATTCATCACTTTAAAAAAATCTACGGACAGTTAATGTGGATAAGCACTAATTGGTGATTGTCCAGTAAAGTTAGAGAACTGCCAAAACAAAAATGAAACAGACAAAACACTCCAAAAGGTGTGGGAAGTTCTAGCCAGGCCAATTAGGCAAGAAAATGAAATAAAATGCATCTATATTGAAGAACAGAAGTAAAACTCTTTATTTTCAAATGATATGATCTTATATGCAGAAAATTCCATGAATGCACTAAGAAAAACCATCAAAATTAATAAATGAGTTAAGCAAGTTTCCTGGGTACAAGATCAATATTTTAAAATCAATTATATTTCCAGGCACTATTAACAATCTGAAAATGAAATAAGAAATCTATTCAATCTATAACATCAAAAAGAATAGAAATCTTATGAATAAATTTACTAAAAGAACAAAGCATATTTTGAAAACTACACAACATTGTTGACAGAAATTAATTATTTAGAAATGCTAAATTCATTTAGAAAAAAATTTAAAAAGACCTAAATAAACAAAAAGATATTCCACATTCATGGATTGGAATGTTTAACATTGTTAAGGTGACAGTACTTCCTAAATTGAGCTATAGATTCAATACAACCTCTTCGAAGTTCCAGTTAACATAGAAATTGACAAGGTGCTCCTAAAATTTATATGGAAATCCAAGGGATCCAGAATATCTAAAACAATCTTGAAAAAGAACAAAGTTGTAGGGCTCAAACTTGCTGATTTCAAAGGTTACTACACAGCTATGATAACCAAGACAATCTGGTATTAGCACGAGGTTGAACATATTGATTTGATGGAATAGAATTGAGAGTTCACTCTGTGACACTGTAAGGGTGGAATGGGGAGGGAGATGGAAGCGAGGTTTGGGAGGGAGGGGACATGGGTGCACCTATGGTTGATTCTTGATGTATGACAGAAAACCACAAAATTTTGTAAAGCAAATATCCTTCAATTAAAAAAATAATAAAGTGGCCCCCCCAAAAAAATAAAAAGAATTGACAGTTCAGAAACAAACCTTCACTTTTAGTCACTTGCTTTTCAATAAGTATGTCAAAACAATCCAGTAGAGGAAAGAATAGTCTTTCAACAAATTGTGCTAGGGTATCTGAATTTGTTGTTGTTGTTGTTCAGTTGCTTAGTCGTGCCTGACTCTTTCCAACCCCATGGACTGTAGCACTCAAGGCTTCCTTGTCCTTCACCATCTCCCTGAGCTTGCTCAAACTCATGTCCATTGAGTCAGTAATGCCATCCAACCATCTCATCATCTGTCGTCCTGCCTTCAATCTTTCCTAGCATCAGAGTCTTTTCTAATGAGTTGGCTCTTTGCATCAGGTGGCCAAAGTACTGGAGCTTCAGCTTCAGCATCAGTTCTTCCAATGAATATTCAGGATTGATTTCCTTTAGGATTGATTGGTTGGATCTCCTTGCTGTCCAAGGGATTTTCAAGAGTTGTCTCCATCACCACAATTTGAAAGCATCAGTTATTCAGCACTCAGCCTTCTTTATGGTTCAACTCTTGCATGCATACATGACTACTGGAAAAAAAATAGCATTGATGATATGGCTCTTTTGTTGGCAAAATGATGTCTCTGCTTTTTAATATGATATCTAGGTTTATCATAGCTTTTCTTCCAAGGAACAAGTGTCTTTTAATTTCATGTCTGCTGTCAATGTCCACAGTGACTTTGGAGCCCAATAAAATCTGTCACTGTTTCCACTTTTTCTCCTATTTGCCATGAAGTGATGGGACCAGATGCCATGATCTTAGTGTTTTTAATGCTGAGTTTTAAGCCAGCTTTTTCACTCTTCTCTTTCATCCTCAACAAAAAGCTTTAATTTTTCTTCACTTTCCGCCATTAGAGTGGTATCATCTGCATATCTGAGGTTGTTACTATTTCTCTGGGCAGTCTTGATTCCAGCTTGTGATTCATCCAGCCTGGTATTTCACATAGTGTATTCTGCATATAAGTTAAATAAGCAGGGTGACAATATACAGCTTGTCCTACTCCTTTCCCAATTTCGAACCACTCAGGTGTTCCATGTCTGGTTCTAACTGTTGCTTGACTCCCTTACAAGTTTCTCAGCAGACAGGTAAGGTGGTTTGATAATTCCATCTCTCTAAGAATTTTCCACAGTTTGTTGTGATTCACACAGTCAAAGGCTTTAGTGTAGTCAGTGAAGCAGTAGTTTTCCAGTATGGTTATCATTTTTCATCTCCATCTGGAGTGCATAAGAGTTCCAGTTGTGCTCCACATCCTCACCAGCTCTACGTCTGGTCAGACTTTTAAACTTTACTGCTCCAGTAGACGGTTAGTAGTGTCTCATTTTGGTTTTGATTTGCACTTCCTCAATGACTAACGATGTCGAGCATCTTTATATGTTTAAATCCATCTATATATCTTCTTCCACAAAATAACTGGTCAAATCTTTTGCCTATTATCTTCACTGGGTAATTTGTTTTCTTTCTTTTTAAGGAAATTTTGGCTGTGATGGGTCTTCATTGCTGCATGTGTGCTTCCTCTAGTTGCAGAGAGCAAGGGCTACTCTTCATTGTGGTGCATGGGCTTCTCACTCCTGTGGCTTCTCTTATTGTGGAGCACAGGCTCTAAAGTGTGGGCTCCAATAGTTGTGGCGTATGGGTTTTGTTGCCACGCGGCATATGGAATCTTCCTAGACCAGGGATCAAGCTTGTGTCCCCTGCATTGGCAGGTGGATTCTTCACCACTGGACCACCAGGGGAGTACTATTTGTTTTCTTATTGGTGAGTCTTAAGAGTTCTTTGTTGTTGTTTAGTCGCTAAATCATTTCCAACTCTTTGCTACCCTCTGTCCATGGGATTTCCCAGGCAAGAATACCGGAGTGGGTATTGGATCGAACCTGGGTCTCCTACATTGCAGGCAGATTCTTTACTGCTGAGCCACCATGGAAGCCCAAGAGTTCTTTATATATTATTTTTGTAAGTTCACAAAAAGACTTAAACAAGAATATTCTAGCAGCTTTACATATAATAGTCCCAAACATGTAAAAGGATAAACAAATCTTGGCATGTCCAACAATGGAACACTTATTAATTATAAAAAGATCCAGAGACTTCTATGGTGGTCCAGTGGTTAACAATCTGCCTGTCAATTCAGAGAACATGGGTTCAATGCCTGGTCCAGGAAGATTCCACATGCCACCAGGTAACCAAGCCCACAAGATGCAACTGCTACAGGGAAGAGCAAATTTAGACTCCATATTGGATCTGTTTCTTTGACTTTCAGTTCAGTTCAGTTGCTCAGTTGTCTCCGACTCTTTGCAGCCCTATGATAGACTGCAGCACTCCAAGCTTCCCTGTCCATCACCAACTCCCGGAGCTTACTCAAACCCATGTCCATTGAGTCAGTGATGCTATCCAAACATCTCATCCTCTGTTGTCCCCTTCTCCTCCCGCCTTCAATCTTTCCCAGCATCAGGGTCTTTCCAGATGAGTCAGTTGTTCGCATCAGGTGGCCAAAGTATTGGAGCTTCAGCTTCAGCATCAGTCCTTCCAATGAATATTCAGGACTGATTTCCTTTAGGATGGACTGGTTGGATCTCCTTGTGGTCCAAGGGACTCTCAAGAATCTTCTCCAACACCATAGTTCAAAAGCATCAATTCTTTGGCACTCAGCTTCTTTATGGTCCAACTCTCACATCCATACATGACTACTGGAAAAACCATAGCTTTGACTAGACAAATATTTGTCAGCAATGTCTCTTCTTCTTCATATGCTGTCTAGGTTGGTCATAGCTTTTCTTCCAAGGAGTAAGCATCTTTTAATTTCATGGTTGCAGTCACCATCTGCAGTGATTTTGGAGCCCAAGAAAATAAAGTCTCTCACTGTTTCCACTGTCTCCCCATCTATTTGCCATTAAGTGATGGAAATGGATATCATGATCTTTGTTTTTTGAATGTTGAGTTTTAAGCCAGTTTTTTCACTCTTCTTTCACCTTCATCAAGAGGTTCTTTAGTTCCTCTTTGCTTTCTGCTGTAAGGGTGGTGTCATCTGCATATCTGAGGTTATTCTACCAGCAATTTGATTCCAGCTTGTGCTTCATCCAGCCTGGCATTTCGCATGAAATACTCTGCATATAAATTAAATAAGGAGGGTAACAATATACAACTTTGATGTACTACTTTACCAATGTGGAACCAGTCCGTTGTTCCATGTCTGATTCTAACTGTTGTTTCTTTACCTGCATACAGTTTTCTCAGGAGGCAGGTCAGGTGGTCCGGTATTCCCATCTCTTTAAGAATTCTCCAGTTTGTTGTGATCCACACAGTCAAAGGCTTTAGCATAGTCAATGAAGCAGAAGTAGATGTTTTTCTGGAACTCTCTTGCTTTTCCTTTGATCCAATGGATGTTGGCATTTTGATCTCTGGTTTCTCTGCCTTTTCTAGATCCAGCTTGAACATCTGGGGGTTCTCAATTCATTTGAAGCCTAGCTTGGAGAATATTGAGCATTACTTTGCTAGCATGTGAAATGAGTGCAATTTGTGTGGTAATTTGAACATTCTTTGTTATTGCCTTTCTTTGGGATTGTAATGAAAACTGACCTTTTCCATTCCTGTGACCATTGCTGAGTTTTCCAAATTTGCTGGCATATTGAGTGCATCACTTTAACAGCATCATCTTTTGAATTTTAAATAGCTCAGCTGGAATTCCATCACTTCTGCTCACTTTCCTTGTAGCAGTGCTTCCTAAGGCCCACTTGACTTCCTACTCCAGGATGTCAGGCTCTAGGTGAGTATCTATCGAGGTTGTTTGCGTCATTAACATCTTTTTGTGTAGTTCTTCTGTGTATTCTTGCCACCTCTTCTTAATATCTTCTGCTTCCATTAGGTCTCAGTTCAGTTCAATCACTCAGTCGTGTCCGACTCTTTGTGACCCCATGAATCCCAGCACACCAGGCCTCCCTGTCCATCACCAACTCCCGGAGTTTACTCAAACTCATGTCCAACAAGTCGGTGATGCCATCCAGCCATCTCATCTTCTGTCGTCCCCTTCTCCTCCTGCCCCCAATCCCTCCCAGCATCAGGGTCTTTTCCAATGAGTCAACTCTTCGCATGAGGAGGCCAAAGTTTTGGAGTTTCAGCTTCAGCATCAGTCCTTCCAATGAACACCCAAGGCTGATCTCCTTTAGGATGGACTGGTTGGATCTCCTTGCAGTCCAAGGGACTCTCAAGAGTCTTCTCCAACACCACAGTTCAAAAGCATAAATTTTTCGGCGCTCAGCTTTCTTCACAGTCCAATTCTCACATCCATACATGACCACTGGAAAAACCATACCCTTGACTAGACGAATCTTTGTTGGCAAAGTAATGTCTCTGCTTTTTAATATGCTATCTAGGTTGGTCATAACTTTCCTTCCAAGGAGTAAGCATCTTTTAATTTCATGGCTGCAATCACCATCTGCAGTGATTTTGGAGCCCAAAAATTAAAGTCTGACACTGTTTCCACTGTTTCCCCATCTATTTCTCATGAAGCGATGGGAAGTCTGCTGCTGCTGCTGCTAAGTCGCTTCAGTCGTGTCCGACTCTGTGCGACCCCATAGACAGCGGCCCACCAGGCTCTGCCGTCTCTGGGATTCTCCAGGCAAAAACTCTGGAGTGGGTTGCCATTTCCTTCTCCAATGCGTGAAAGTGAAAAGTGAAAGTGAAGTCGCTCAGTCGTGTCTGACTCATAGCGACCCCATGGACTGCAGCCTACCAGGCTCCTCCGTCCATGGGATTTTCCAGGCAAAAGTACTGGAGTGAGGTGCCATTGCCTTCTCCGGAAAGTGAAGTCTAGCGCCCCCGAAATGTTACCTTACCCACCACGGCCCGGAACCGCGCACTAGGTTGACTTCCGGTGGAGCCCGCGCGCCCTCTGGTGGCAGCTGACGGTACCGCTGGCCGCGTACCAGATGGCCCCATTCTCCGTACTCCTTGTTGGTATCCCAGGAGACCTAAGGCCCCCTGCTTCAGAAGTGCGTACTTGCCCAAGTTCTCCAGAGCCCTTCCCACAAAGAGGCCCATGATTGAGGAGGGGGAGTGGAAGGGAACACTTCGGGTAATTCCAGCCACAGGAACCAGGCACCTCAGCCTCCCTGCAGAACCTTACTTTCTCCCAGGGCAGTCATGACAACTGTTGAAAAACTCCTGCCCCACTCCCGCCTCCAAACCTCCTTACTGTGTGGATCCCATGGGTGAGGGGGGGGCGGGGGGCGCTCCACTGCTGTGCTTTTGTAGACACACGCGCGCGCGCGCGCACACACACACACACACACACACACACACACACACACACACACACACACCTGGGCCATGGAGTCCTGCTGTGATGCTAGGCCAACTGGTGCCCATCTGGAAACAAAATTGTGACAGAACTTCCATCACCCACTGCCCACTGAAATCAGTTCCCACCGCCCACTGATATGAGACTACGTGGGCTGTATTCCCAGTGAGCTTTAAAAACGTGCAAGGACATTGTGAAATCTTCATGATTTGGCGGGGTAGGCAAAGAGTTCTGTAAAAAGACAGAAACAGTGATAAGCATAAAGGAAACTGTTGATAACTTGGACTATTTTAAAATTTAAAACTGTTGTTCAGTTGCTCAGTCGTGTCTGACTCTTTGCGATTCCATGGACTACAGCACACCAGGCCTCCCCGTCTTTCACCATCTCCCGGAGCTTGCTCAAACTCATGTTCATCCAATCAGTAATGCCATCCAACCATCTCATCCTCTGTTGTCCCCTTCTCCTGCCTTCAATCTTTCCCTGTATCAGGGTCTTTTCCAATGAGTCGATGCTTCTCATCAGGTGGCCAAAATGTTGGAGCTTCAGCTTCAGCATCAGTCCTTCCAATGAATATTCAGGACTGATTTCCTTTAGGCTGGACTGGTTGGATCTACTTGCAGTCCAAGGGACTCTCAAGAGTCTTCTCCAACACCACAGTTCAAAAGCATCAATTCTTTGGCACTCAGCTTCTTTATGGTCCAACTCTCACATCCATACATGACTACTGGAAAAACCATAGCTTTGACTAGACAGATCTTTGTCAGCAAAGTGATGTCTCTGCTTTGTCATATGCTGTCAAAGTTGGTCATAGCTTTTCTTCCAAGGAGTATCTTTAAATTTCATGGCTGCAGTCACCATCTGCAGTGATTTTGGAGCCCAAGAAAATAAAGTCTCTCACTGTTTCCATTATCTCCCCATCTATTTGCCATTAAGTGATAGAAATGGATATCATGATCTTTGTTTTTTGAATGTTGAGTTTTAAGCCAGTTTTTTCACTCTCCTCTTTCACCTTCATCAAAAGGCTTTTTAGTTCTTCTTTGCTTTTTGCCATAAGGGTGCAGTCATCTGCATATCCGAAGTTATTGATATTTCTCCCAGCATTCTTGATTCCAGCTTGTGCTTTATCCAGCCTGACATTTTGTATTATGTACTCTGCATTTAAGTTAAATAAGCAGGGTGATAATATACAACTTTAACGTACTGCTTTCCCAATTTGGAACCAGTTCGTTGTTCCATGTCCAGTTCTAATTGTTGTGTCTTTACCTGCACACAAGTTTTGCAGGAGGCAGGTCAGGTGGTCTGGTATTCCCATCTCTAAGAATTTTCCAGTTTGTTGTGATCCGCACAGTCAAAGGCTTTAAAGTAGTCAATGAAACAGTAGATGTTTTTATGGAATTTTCTTGCTTTTTCTTTGATCCAGTGGATGTTGGCAATTTGATCTCTGGTTTCTCTGTCTTTTCTAGATCAAGCTTGAACGTCTGGGAATTCAGTTCACCTACTGTTGAAGCCTAGTTTGGAGAATTTTGAGCATTACTTTGCTTGCATGTGAAGTGAGTGCAATTTGTGTGGTAGTTTGAACATTCTTTGTTATTGTCTTTCTTTGGGATTGGAATGAAAACTGACCTTTTCCAGTCCTGTGGCCACTGTTGAGTTTTCCAAATTTGCTGATCAATAGGAAAAGACAGAAGCACTGAAGAGATACACGTCCTCACTAAAGATGATGCCAAAGGCCAATAACTTTATTATTAAGGAAAATGCTTCACCAGGCCATGTGGGCGCAGACATGTTGGAGCAGTGTTGGGCAGTGTCCTCTAGAGCTGGATAAACACTCCAAGACTGCCACGAGAAAGATTCCAGAATGTTCATAGCATCACTCTTTGTAATAGCTGCAAACTGCAAACGACCCACATGTCCTTCCACAGGAAGTGATGCAGTGGGACCTCCCTCCACAGCGAAGCGACCAACAGGGCCCCAGTGCAGAGCCTGGTGAGGAGCAGGGAGTGGATGGTGGGATGAAAGGAACATGGACAGCAGGGGTCCCGCTGTCTGCCCTGCTCCGGCGCAGAGCTCCTGAAAGCCTGGGAATTTCTTCTGAGAGCACAGGGCCATCTTTTGTTCTAATGAGGCTCCTGTAAGGGGTGGTCACCAGAAAGACCAAGCCTGATTAGAAGCTTCGACTTTTCAGCCCCACCCCCATTCTCTTGAGAAGGGAGAGGAGCTGAAAATGGGGCTAACAAGAGATTATGCCTTTATGAGGAAGCCTCTGCAAAATCCCACACTGACGCATGGAGGCGTCCTTGCCCCCTGCCACCCAGCCCTGCCCATCCCCCATTTGGACCTCATCCATATCCTTCATCGTGTAGATGTGTGTGTCCTCAGTCATGTCCGACTCTTTGTGACCCCATGGACTGTAGCCCGCCAGACTCCTCTGTCCATGGGATTATCCTTCAGCAAATCACCAAATTTTATAATGAACTGGTGAGTGTTAGTGATGGTTTCACTGAATTCTGTGAGCTCCTCTAGCAAATCAATTGAATGCAAGGGACAGGGAGTCGTGGGAGCCTCTGATTTGCACCCAAGTTAGACAGAAGTGGTGGGTGATTTGGGGACCACTCTTTGCCATTGGCACCTGAAGTTGAGGGCAGTCTATGGGACTGAGCCCCCTACCCAAGAATCTCCAGATACTATCAGAATTAACCTGTGGGACACCCAGCTGGTGTCACCAAATTGCCTGGCATAGGAACCTCCCCCACCACTTTTGGTGACCAGAGTGTTGTGGTCTGTGTGTGGATTGGAAAAGAATTTTCAGACATGAGGCAGAATGAGAGGAAAATAAAGTTTATTAGAGTGGGAGATGCTGTTAGATCAGCGGGCTGGCTCAAGGGAGAGCTGATGTTGAGCAGGGCTCCTTAGCCCATTTTTATAGCCAGGGTTAAGGAGCGGGATAGGGGTCTTGTGGGTCATTTGATTGGATGAGGCAAATGGAGTCCTTAGGTCCTCAGGAGGACCTGAATTTGTTAATAGTTACTACATGGGGGAGGGAAGGATGATAAGGGCCTGTCCGCTCCCGCATTCCAAGGCCCTCCTTGGTTTTTTTTATCTGTCCTTTCGTGGCACAGAGCAGTGTTTTGCGTGAGCAGTCTGGCAGGAGAGACACAGAAGGGTAACCTGGGTTTTCTCCACACTCAGTGATGAGGAAATGCCCCGGGCCAGGCTTGCCCACCTGGGGTGGCCGGGGCAGCCAAGAATGCCACCTGACCTTGCTTTTCCTGGGTGTCTTGGTCTCCTTCACTCAAAGACTCAGTCCTCATGTTCCCCACACCCCATCTTCCCCCCCATCCCCAACCTGCAGACCCTCCTAAGAGGGCCCCCTCCTCTCCACTCTAGATCTTTCTTATGATGTGTTGCTGTCAGAAATGATCCCGTTTACCCATCCAGATGTTTACTGTCCGACCCCCTTACTCCCTCCTCTGTCCCCCAGCAGGAGGGGTGTGTGTCACTGTTCCTGCCTGGGGATAGGCAACACTAGCCTTGAGGGCAGGACGGATCTGTTCAGTTCAGTCGCTCAGTTGTGTCTGACTCTGCAACCCCATGAACCGCAGCATGCCAGGCCTCCCTGTCCATCACCAACTCCCAGAGTCCACCCAAACCCACGTCCATTGAGTCGGTGATGCCATCCAACCATCTCATCCTCTGTCGTCCCCTTCTTCTCCTGCCCTCAATCTTTCCCAACATCAGGGTCTTTTCAAATGAGTCAGCTCTTCGCATCAGGTGGCCAAAGTATTGGAGTTTCAGCTTCAACATCAGTCCTACCAGTGAACACCCAGGACTGATCTCCTTTAGGATGGACTGGTTGGATCTCCTTGCAGTCCAAGGGACTCCCAAGAGTCTTCTCCAACACCACAGTTCAAAAGCATCAATTCTTTGGCTCTCAGCTTTCTTTATAGTCCAACTCTATATAGTCCAACTTTATAGTCCAACATCCATACATGACCCCAGGTTTGCCACTTAACTAGCTGTGTGGTTACGGACCAGTCACTCACCCTCTCTGTATCTTACCAAGCTCAACAGTGAAAGAGGGTCCTCCTGGCACCCCTCTCAGGACAGACACATTTTGGAAAAGTGCTCAGAGGGCTGAGCAGGGTGGTGACTGCAAGGGGCTGTTGTTCCCAGAAGCCATGTCTCCTGCCCAGCTCCTCCTGGTGACCTGTGGGTGGCAGCACTAGACCCCGTTCTTAGAGAGACAGCCTGCTTGCCACCCCCATCTTGGGCTCTGCCTGTAGGAGCCTAGGTCAGGAGAGGTGCTGGCAGGAGTGACTGACTCCCCCTGACCGCTCGCAACCACTTCCATGTGGGTGTTCTACTGAAAGCCCACCCCGGCAGGTTCACGACACTGCCAGGGGACAGGCCGGATCAGGGAGGTGCCAGCCCTGACCCAGGTCAGCGGTGGCCACGTCCAAATGACCTCTAGGAACATTCCGGGACCCTCATTTCTGGGTTCATCACTCTCTCACTCCCTCTGTTCCCCAAAGGCATCAGGGTAAAGCCCTAAGACCCAGAAGCTTTCGGATTGGTCTTGGGGGGCTGCCAGCAGGTGAGGAGGCAGGAGGAGCAGGGGTCTGAGTCTTCACAGTGGGTGGGGCCACTTTAGGAGGAGAGAGCTGCCTTCAGCCAAGATGGACTACAGAGTGGCCTTCAGTTTGGGAAAGGGAGGCCCCGGCGAGCCAGACTGTTGGTCAGCATTCTCTGACCGGCATTTGACCTGACCAGGAAGGCATCCCTCACGTAGCTGGAAGCCCCTCAAATGCCATCTATTTGTGGCCTGGACCCTGCTGCCTGGCAGGGACATGTGACCATGGGGCTGTGGTATTTTTGGCAATGGGGGTGGGGCCTGAGCAGCAAGCCCTGCACCATGCCGCTCTGGGACAGGCAGCTCGGACGCCCAGCTCCGCTGCCCCGGCTGGCTGTGGGGTCCCAGGTACAGTACTGTCAGCCCCTCATTCCCATCCTACGGGGTCCCAAAGGGGACACCCCTACGGGGGGCTTCCCTAGGACCAGAGAAAGGACAAGGGGCAACGGGTCAGGAAGCCATGGTGCCCTGGTCTCAAGGCACCTCCATCGCAGGACTGGTCTGGCCAGTGGCCTCCCACGCCCTGGGTCCAGCGGTACCTGACCAAGGGCCAAAGGGCAGCCCCTTATCGGGGGCTGAGAGGTTAGGGGCTCCCAACCAACAGGGTTGCCTTGGTTCAGTGAGACGCAGGGAGGAGGGCTTTGACAGCTGGGCAGGTCTGGGTCAGGGGCACAGACTCTGATGGTGGCCCTAGGGGGCTGGTGGGAACCAGGAGGCTCATTCTGGTCTGGGACCTCCTGCTCAGGCAGGGGCAGAGCCAGCTTTCCCTGATGACCCCTGAGTAGGGTCTGGCAGCACTGGTGTGACCTTGGTAGGCTCAGAAGAAGCCCGGCAGCCTGTCCCAGCCAAGGCTGGTAGAAGGTCATCCCTAAAGACTGGTCACCTGCTGGACACCACGGCCCTTCCTCCCGTGGCCAGTTGCCACCTGGGGCATGTTGGGACAGTCCAGGACTATCACTCAGGTGAACTGAACCCTAGTGGGTGGTCCTTGAAATGGGCTTTGCTGCGTCGAGTTGGCCTTGGTACTAGCAGCTCTGCAGGAAAGCTGGAGGCTGCCTCAGCTGAACAGAAAACACACACATTGAGGAGGGAAACTTCTCCTGGGGATGAGGAGCCCTGCGTTTTAGTAAACTTCACTGACTCTAATGCAGGACTGTAGCAACATGTCCTTGTAACGTTACCATTTGCGCTGAATTCGGAAGCAGGGAAAGCAGGAGTTTTGGATGCTCCAACTCCAGGAAACAGTACAGCTTCTCTCCGGACTCTGTTTGTTCTGCTCTCTTTCAGGACAGAAATGGAGGGCTGGCCTCTGGGCCACGGAAACCCGAGGGGGCAGGTGGGGTGTTGGCAGTGAGTGCGGGCCGGGGCCCCGGGCCTGGGTCTGTGAAGAACCTGGTCTGTGGCTCACGTGCCTCTGCTGACCCAGAATGGAGAACTTCCAGTACAGCGTCCAGCTGAGCGACCAGGACTGGGCTGAGTTTTCAGCCACCGCCGAAGAGTGTGGCCTCCTGCAGGCCGGCCTGGCCTCTGGGGATGAACCCTTGTCTAGCGACACTGACCAAAGGGACAGCAGTGGCAGCAGCCCCCCAGGACCCTCACCCCTTCTCGAGGGGCAGCTGGCTCACGGAGGAAGTAGCTGTCCCAGCTTTGAGGAGGAGGACAAGGCCGCCACCCGGCAGCTGGTCAGCAGATCTTGGCATGAGCCCATGCTGGCCCCAGAGGCCGGTCAGCAGACGCCCAGCACGTCCGCACGGTCAGAAGCTCGGCTGTCCCTCAGCTCTGGTGCCGCCCCTCTCATCCAGGGCTCATCCCTCCCGGGGCCAGTGTCTTCCAGAGACGAGATGCAGAGGCTTCTGCAGGGGCCAGCCCCCCGGGGCCCTGCCCCTACTCCCGTTGGTGAGCCCGCTGGGAGTCCTGAGTCCCCTGGCCGCAGTGCTGCCCCCCAGAGGTCCCCTGGCAGCCCTGGAGCCCCGCCAAGAAGCCCTGGCCGAAAGAAGAGGCGCACTGCAGGCACCAAAGCAGGTGGGCGCTCGGGTGGCCCAGGCCCTGCTGCCACCCAGCTGGGTTCCCCACTGCTCACAGAGGCCAGGCCTGAGGACAGCCTCGGCCCTGCTGGGTCCAGGGGGAAGGGTCTCCCAGCAGGAGCAGCAAAGCAGGCAGCAGGAACTGGGCAGATTGAGCTGGGGCCAGAATCTGCAGGAGCCCCCGAGCAGGTGGCCAGACAAGGGCCAGGTGTGGATCTGTCTATGTCTGTCCCTACTACTGAGCAGGGAACAGACCGACTTGGAATGAGCCCCAGAGCTGAGCCATGCGCTGTGTCCATGTCTGACCCAGAGGCTCCTCTAGATGTCACGATTAAGTCAGACGTGGCTCTATCCACACCTGCCTCCGAACCTCTACCCGCCGAGTCTCAGTCTACACCTGCCTTCAAGCCTCAACCCGATGAACCTCAGTCTACACCTGCCTTCAAGCCTCAATCCGATGAACCTCAGTCTACACCCGCCTTCAACGCTCAACCCAATGAGCCTCAGTCCACATCCACCTTCAGTCCTCAACCCAATGAGCCTCAGCCCACACCCGCCTCTGAACCTCAACCCAATGAGCCTCAGTCTACGCCCGCCTCTGAACCTCAACCCGATAAGCCTCAGTCTACACCCGCCTCTGAACCTCAACCCACTGAGCCTCAGTCTACGCCCGCCTCTGAACCTCAACCCGATAAGCCTCAGTCTACACCCGCCTCTGAACCTCAACCCAATGAGCCTCAGTCTACAGCCACCTTCAAGCCTAGACTGGATGTGGACCTGCTTGTGCCGGGCCCAGTGGTCCAGCCAGAGGTGGATTCATCTATGCCTGCCTCAAAGTCTATACCATGCACAGCTCTGCCTCATCTTATGCTTGAGGCTGGATCTGATGTGGGTGTGTCTACACCACCTGCTCCCACACCCCAGGCTGGGCCTGACACGGTGGAAGCAGAGGTTGTTCCCGTGGCCATGCTGGCTTTGAGCCCTGTTCGGTCTCTAGAGGTGCACCAACAGAAGCCCAGAGGGGAGCCCTCAATAGATGCCCCTAGACACCACACTGGGGAGCCCGCTCTAGGCCCCATCCAAGCACCCAAGAAGAAGAAAGTGCGATTCTCCATGGCTGTGCCCGGCTCCGAAGAGCCAGGGTCAGGAGAGGCCTCAGGCCCACCCTCTCCAGCCACAGCCCCCAGGATGGCAGCTGGGGGCCACAGAGGCTCTGGAGCCTGGGACTCTGTGGCAGTTGGGCCCCGGAGCCCCCAGCCTCGGATTCTGAAGCACCTGCCCCCCCCTGCCCCCTCTGCCTCTGTGGGGACAGGGCCCAGGAGCTGCTTTGCGGTGACCCTCCCGGAAGCCTATGACTTCTTCTTTTGTGACACCATTGAGGAGGAAGACGAAGAGAATGAGGGGGCAGCAGAGGCTGCCCAGGCTCCAGCTGAAGTCCAGTGGCCGGATGTGTGTGAGTTCTTCTTCCAAGACAGCCAAGCCCAGAGGTCGAAGCACCAGGAGGGCTGCTCCGAGGCCCCACCCCTACAGGCTGGGCCTGTGCCGGCCCCTCCACCTGGAGACCCCATGCCAATCTCCATCCCTGAGGCCTATGAACACTTCCTCGAGGAGGAGAGGTCAGGGGGCACGCTGGGGCCAGCCACCCTTCTCCAGGTGCAGGCCACAGAGCCCCCCAGGTCAGTCCTCTGGGGAGTGGGGACTGGCGCCCCACCGGAGTCCAGCCCAGCCACAGTGGAACAGCTCACCCTGGCCATCAGGGAAGCAGGTGTGTGTTGCGGGGGCCTCCTGGTCTGTCTAGGACCTGGGAACACACTGTCCAGGGAGTTCAGCCAAGAGGGCCATCAGGGAGGGACAGACCAGGATCCTGGGTTGGGAGCTGGTGGGGGGGCCTCAGGGATGATCTCTCAGGAGGGGCTCCTCCCCCTGCCCCTCCCCCACTCCCAGGAGACAGTCCAGGTGGGGCAGCCCCAGCCGGGCAGGGGTTGGCTCCTAAGTGGCTGTCACCTTGGGTTCAGCCCCAGACAACTTGGGGCAACCCCAGCTCCGTCTGCACTGCCTGCAGGTCAGGCTCACATTCCCTCTAGAAGATATTTTACAAACCAGGAAACAGCGTGCCAGATGCACTCGCCCAAGTCAGCCTGACTCAACTATGCCACACACTGCCCTGGGTCTTGGGACAGAGGTGTCACAGGAAGGACATGACTCAGGATAGATGTGACCAGGGCAGGTGTGTCTGAGTGGGGCAGCAGGAGCTCAGGCCATGCTTCTCTTTCCCAGTGGCACCCCGGGGTCCCCTCACCTCGTTCACCTTCAGTCAGAAAGACATGTGCATGGTGTTTGTAGCCTTTGCTACCTGGGCTGTGAGAACGTCAGACCTGCATGCCCCAGACGCTTGGAAAACAGGTTTGTGGGGCCGGGGTGGGGTGGGCTGTTGTCCAGAAGTCCAGTGGAGGGGCAGTGGTGTCCAGTCCCAGCTTCTGGGCTAGCAGGGATGAGAGGCCCATGGGGAGGTGCAGGTTTCTCCCTTGACTGATTTCCTGTGTTGTGGACCCACCCTCGCTCTGCCAGCCTGCCCTCATCCTTCGAGAGTCAGCCTGTGTGGATGGAGAGTGGTGACCAGGCCAGAACAGAGCCGGCACTCAGGAGGTCTGTGCTTCTCTTGCAGTTCTGCTGGCCAACATTGGCACCATCTCTGCCATCCGATATTTCCGCCGGCAGGTGGAGCGGGGGCGCCACAGCCGCAGTCGCAGCCCCAGTCCCAGCTCCAGCCCCAGCCCCTAGGACCCAGGCTCGGCCCAGGAAGACGCAGGACAAGGAAATGTCCACAGGTGCTCAGGACAAGGCACTGCCCTCAGGCATTGCCCTCTGACTGTTTGTGTTCTGCAGTGTCTAAGAAGGAGACTGCGTCCTTGGTCCCGGCTCCCCTGGACTCCACTGAGGGTCTGACCAGTGGCCGAGGCCAAGGCTGTGCTCCACACTTGGGAGCGGGGAGATTCTGGAAGGCTGGGTAGGTAGGGGCTGAGCGGGAAGCTGGTTAGTAAGGTGGCCAGGTTAGCAATAAAAAACACAGGGCGTCCGATGAAACTTGAATCTCAGACACTCAGGATGAGTCCCACTTATGCTAAGGAACTGTTTGTGGTTTATCTGAAACCGGAATTAACTGGAATCCTCATCCTATGTGGTTATGCTTCTGGAGGGAGGGCCACGACAGGGCACTGGAAGTTAGAGGGGTTCAGAGAAGCAGCAAGGCCCCAGCAGGAGATCCGGGCAGGGGGAAAGAGCAAGGAGGCAGAGGGCCTCAAGGCTGGGGGGTTGGGCGGTGTCCCAGCCTCTGCCCTATTTACAAGAGGCTGGGCCGGTGGAGGCCTCTGAGGCTTCTCCGACCCTGGAGCCCCAATGGTCTGGTCAAGGCCTCCTTGGCTCCTGCCCGAGATAGTGAGCAGGTACCCAGAGAGATAGGGGTCTATAGGCAGGGCCTGGAGCCCCGCCTCTGGGGCGCCCTGGAGGAGCTACAGAGATGGAAGACAAGGGTATTGGGAGGAGGGACTGGACACCTGGCTTCGCCCAGGGCTGAGAGGAGCTGGAGATGGAACAGGAAAGTGGGCGGGGCACAGGCAGTGGTGGAGCAAGGGGGGCTGGGGGGGTGTCCAGCCCTGGAAGCAGCACATGCAGGGTCCCCAGGACGCAGGAGACTGCTGGCTGCTGAGGACAGGATGCATGGACACACAGCACCAATAAAACCTCCTCTTTCCTTCCTGTTTGGTCTCTTGCCAGTTTCTCCGGACCAGTTCATCCCACTCACATACACCCAGGCCACCCTCCTCCCTCTGCTCGTCATGTCTCAGACCTTGCTGACCTCCGACTCTTGTGCCCTCTGATTTCACATACTCTGACCCTCGCTAACCTGACTTTCTCAGCCCTCCGACCTTTATGCTTGTGCCATCCTTCTTCTTCCAGGTGAAGCTGCTGCCCCACGTCCCCTCCCTCATTCCTTCCTTGAGAGGCAGGCTGAGGTGTGGCCCCTCTGGGTGTCCAGTCACCTCAGCCAAGGTGTCCAGAGCCCAGGGTAACTCAGGGTTCTTGAGGCTCCCTCCACCTGCTGGGGTCAGACCCAGACTCAACACTGCCTGTGGCCCCACAGACAAGTCCCAGGTCCTATTGTGGCCCCTCCTCCAGGGTCAATGCAGGCAGGTGGTCCCCAGAAGCAGCTGCTGGGGGCCATCAGATCCACTGGATGAGCCCCCGTTCAGGCTCTGGTGCTCCTCGAGGCCCCTGCCGCTGGGAGGGTGACAGAGCTTCGTCCTGGACACTGCTGTAGCCCCTGGGGGGGCCGCCATCTGGTGGGGAGGACAGACATGCATGTGTCTTCAGGAGGTGACATCCCAAACTCTCCCAGAAGGGGGCAGGGCCCTCACTCACCTGGAGGAGGTGGTGAGGGGTCAGGCGAAGCTTCTTTCTCAGGGGAGACCTGGGGACCCCAACCACAGGTCTGAGAGATGGGCCCCAGGAAAGGGGGCTTGGAGACCAGTCCACAAATCTGCCCGACCCCACCCCCTCCTTTTCCTTTTGGCCCCCACTTCCTCCCCACTGCTCCCTTCCTCCCACCAAGCCCAGTCCCTGGTTTCCACCCACCCGCCTCTTCCCCTGTTTCCAGCTCTTCTGCTCCCTCAGGGTCCCAGAAGGCTCCATGCGGTTTCCTCTCCCCCACAGAACCCCATGCCCAGGGTGGGAGCTGCTACTCACATGCTGAGGAGAGTCTGGGGGCCGGGGCCCCCAGCCCTTGCTGGAGGCACGATGGTGCCGAGAAGCTCGGGCCCGCGGGACTGCCTTCTCAGAGAGGAAGTGGGGGCCGGAGAGTCCACAGCTGGAGTCAGAGACAGGCATGGACACGGGGACCGAGCGGAATGGGCTGGAGGGCTCAGGTCCAAGCGAGCTCTGCAGCGCGCTGAGGAACTGTGGGGAGAGCACTGGTGACCAGGGCCCCCTGAGAGGCCCCCGCCCCAGAACCCCCTCAGCCTCCCACAGTGGCCTGAGCAGACCTCAGGCTTCGGGTACCCTCTCAGCCTCAGGCTGTGGGCACACCAGCTCTTTCTGTCACCCAGCAGGGGACTGACCTCATCCAGGCTCTGGACATCTGTGATCTTGCGGTGGGAAGTGGCAGGTGGCGTGTAGGGGTCAGCGTAGAGTGGGGAGTGGGGTGTCTCCAGAGAATGTTCTGGAGCCTCAGGGCTGCCGTCCAGGCTCAACTACCGGCAAGAGACAGGAGACACAGCTTCCTGGGGCTGGAAGCAGCCAGGCCCTTCCTTCTCTGTGCCAGAGGCTTCTGGTGGTTTCAGGACTGAGAAGGCCAGGGAAGTGGAGGGTGGGAGGGAGGGGAGGGTCATGCCCAGAGCCGGGGTCAACATGCTGGCCCACCTTGGTCAGGTCCAGGTGTAGTAGGGCGGCTGGGCCAGGCTTCGCAGCCCGGGCCTTGTTCCTGGGTGACCGGCTGCTGCCGCCCCGTCTCAGCTTTGCCCTGTGCCCACTGCCGCTGGTGCAGCCAGGGTCGGCTTGCTCCTGTGGGGACCAAGGACCCTCCAGAAGGTTTCCTGGGGCCCTCTCCCACACAACGATCTGAAGCTACACAGAGTCCCTTCCCCTGAGGAACTAGGGTCCTACTTGCCATGAGGTCCCCAGCACAAATTTGCCTCATGGTCCCGTCCCCTCTGCCCAATACCCGCCCCCCCAGATACTCACCGGTGGGGGCCGGGCCGGGCAGCCTGCAGTGGATGCTGCTGAGGACTCAGGGAGGGAGTGGGTGGTGCAAGTGGAGGGGGGCGCCGGGCACCCTGAGTCCCAGCTGGTCCGTGCATCAGAGGAGAGTGAGCCTCGGCCACTGACCACAACCTGGGCAGCCGGCGAGGGGTAGGGGTGAGCCAGGTGGCAGGAACCCCTTCCCACCTCCCCGTGCCCAGGCCCACCCATCTGTTTTATTGTGGCCCGGCAGCACCTGCCCTGCTGACTCCTTACCTGTGTGGATGCCCGCAGCCCCGGGAGGCTCTCAGGGCCGGGTGGTGGGGAGGCCCTGTCCCCCTGGCAGACTGTCTGCAGGCAGAGCAGCCAGTGGCTGTAGTCCTCATAGCTGGCACACACCACACGGATGGTGTTGATGAGACGGCCTGGTGCATGGATGCTGTGAGGGGGCCTGGCAGGCAGGGTGCTCCCTACAAGGCCCTGGTGCAGAGCTGGGTGCCCACCCGGGGGCCACAGCCCCTCTCCCAGGCCTGGCTCTCACCCACCTTCAATCAGGAAAGAGCGGATCTGCTTCTCCCTCTCTTCTAGGTTGATGTGGATGGCGCTGAGCGGGAGCTCCCCCTGCAGGGCGTCAGCGGGACAGGGCCTGAGTCAGGGAACAATCCCTGACCCACCACCCCGGCGAGCCCGCCCGAGTTGGGTGGGCAAGTGGACGCCAGGCAGAGGGCAAAGCAGGGCTGAGGCCAACACCTTGATGGAGGCCAGGCACATCCTGTCTGTCCTAGAGGGGTGTCTTCACACAGGCTCCAGGTGGGGCTTTCTCCAGCCAATGTCTGACTCAGGACTGGTCGGGGACTGGTCCCCTGGGCCACCCACTAAGATGGGGGTGGGTGGGAAGGGATCACGAGGAAGCCCCCTGTGTTTCTCGATGACTGAAGGCCATGATCACCCCCAGAGTAGGAGGTACCCTGATGCACAGGATGGACCTTCACGCCATACCTACACCGACGCACGCACACACACACACAAGGTTCAGGCACCAGGAAGATGCCTGCTCAGAGGTATAGGCCTTCCAGGAGCACTGTGGGCCCCATGCCACCCCCAGGTGACTGGCCTGCTGGTGGCTGTGGACTTGCTAGCATGATACAGGGTGCTGAGGCAAGGTGCCCACCCTCCTTGCCCACGTCAGGCTGAGACCAGACTGACCAGGACAGCAGGCTGGGTGGGTGGGGCCACCTGTCCCAGCAGGCCCTGACATACAGGTTCCTCCTGAGCCGCTGCCCCCTCCCACCCCCACGTGCAGGGCGCCTCCCTGGGGCGGGTCTGCAGCGGGGAGGGACCTACCTTAAAGCAAAGCCCATCTACTTCCTCGGAGAAGATGGCCAGGGAGGTTGGGTACAGGACAAGAAGCCGGTCCCACTGCTCCTGCAGGGAGGTCACAGGGCGCAGTGGGGTCTCCGCTGGCATGCGCCCAGGGCCTGGCCCCACCTGGAGCCTGCACCCCGCCCCCACCTCCTCCCACCTCTGTGCCCCCACCTGTAAGGGCAGATGCTGCAGCTTGACCCTTGAGGCACAGATGGCACTGCCCATCACCTGGCGCCCTGATGCTGTCCGCAGCCGGGTTAGCCTGCGCTGCAGAGTCCGGGGGAGCGCGTCCTCAGCGGGGCCCTGGGAGGAAAGGGTCAGGGGCAGGCAGAGGAGGCGGAAGGGGAAAGGGGTGCAGGCTTCCCAGCACTGACCTGCAGGGGCTCTGGGGGGCAGCGAGGCACCCCTCCCACAAGGGCTATCTGCTTCTCCAGGTGGTAGAGCCAGTGGTCCAGCTCGGCCTGGCTGGGGCAGAGCACGAGAAGTGGGGCGGGCAGCGGGCCTGTGGGGGAGAGACAGATCCTAGGGCTTAGCCCACTAAGCCAGGGGCCCACAGGAGAGGCCCCTCAAGGGTTGGCAGGAGCCACTGGTGACCACATGCACAGCTCTGGAGGCCCCCAGTCCACTGTCTTCCACCTCAGCCTGGCACTGCACACGAACCCATCAGAGGAAAAGCCAGGACCCCACAACGTGCTCAGCGTCCCGCCAAGGTCCCAGGCTGGGTCAACAGTCAGGCTCACTGAGGGTCTTAGGCTGTCGCCTTGTCCCGAAGGCAAGGTCAGCACAGGCAGCACCACCCGTGCCCCACACACCTGTGATCTGGAAGGCGTGCTCTCTAGACCCCTCGAGGGGGCAGACACTCAGCTCCATCAGTGGTAACAGCCCCTGCCAGAGCAGAGTGGGAGAGAAGGGCTAGGGCCCCTCTGCCTCCCAAGGGTCTGCTCTCCCCTTCCCCCAGCAGCTCCCTCTGCCCATCTCCCCGCACCTGGAAAGTGAGTCCTTCCGGACCATGGGCCTGGAAGTAGAGATGGGAGGGGAACAGCTCCAGGTAGCAGTCGCTGACATTCTAGGGGAGAGAGGGGCCAGCGTCTGAGGACTCGGGGGCAGGCTCCAGGGTGGCCCCCCAAGCACGCCCCCCTCCAGGCCGGCCCCCACCTGGCTGTGCTGGAAACGCAGCTGGACCTTGGCGTAGTGCACAACCTTGCCCAGACTCCTCACTGCTGCCTTTCGCCGCCCCTCCTTGAACACACTCAGGAAAGGCTGCTCCAGGATTTCTTGCTGGCTCTGCAAGCCTGGGATGTTCTAGAGTGGGGGAAAAGCTCAGGGGAGGGGGCCTGACTGGTGACGAGCAGCCTTGGCCCACAGTCTCACCATACACAGGTTAAGAACACACGCACAGCATCACATGTGTACAGAGCCCTGTACACACCCAGTCTCTTCACGTGACAATAGTGCAGAACACACACACACACACACACACACACACACACACACACAGCCTCTGCTGGTGACAGAACTCTGTGGTTTAGTGATGGAGCCAGCAACCTTTCAACTCATCGGAAATTCAACTCTTAGCTTCACTATTTCCTAACTGTGTTCCCTTATTTTGGTTACTGTGCTATTAAAAGTCCCTTCAGTCATGTCTGACTCTTTGCGACCCTATGGATTGTAGCCTGCCAGGCTCCTCTGTCTATGGGATTCTCCAGGCAAGAATACTAGAGTGGGTTGCCATGCCCTTCTCCAGGGGATCTTCCCAACCCAGGGATCCAACCCGCATCTCCTGCAGCTCCTGCATTGCAGGTGGATTCTTTACTGCTGAGCCACCAGGAAAGTCTTATTTTGGTTACTCAACCTTCCAAATCCTCCTGGTCAGAGGGGTTTTCAGGTGTTCGAATGAGACAATGCTCAAAACCCTCCCACACCTCAGCATCAGCAGGTATTGGCTTAAAACTTGGCTCTACGGAGTAAGGTTAGGGTTCATGGGGTCACAAAGAGTTCGACACAACTGAGTGACTGAACAACAAACCAAGAAGGGGGTGCCAATTTGCAGTATTTGCATTTGCCTGGTGTAAGTATTCTCATCACAGCCTGCTAAGCGCCACACTGCCGCATCCTCCATCTCCCTCTCAGCAGAGGCCAAGGTCCTGGCAATGGCCAAGGGGTCCTCTCCCCTCACTTCAGGCATTCACTTATCTCAGGATCTTTGCTCGTGCTGCCCTCTCTGACTGGACCACTCAGCCCAGCCCCTTCTCACCTAGTCCAGCGCTTGGCTCAGACCCCTTCTTTTGAGCTCCTATCTGGGTGCTCTTCCAACACTCCAGCCTCACTGACCCCTGTCCCTTGTCCTCCTTTACATTTCGCCTTAGTGCTAGCCACATCTGATGTACTGTCTTTTCCTTCTTTATCTTGTCATCTGGCTTTGTCATGGATGCAAATGACATGAGAACAGGGCCTTTGTCTATTTGCCCCTTTGCTGGACCAGGACCAAGGACAGTACTGCTGTACTAGGTGTAAGCCCTCGGTGTACTAGGGCTTCAACACCTGTCTGCTGAAGGGAGGGAGGGTCAGCGCCCACCAACAGCTGACTCTGGCATGTAGAGAATCCTCTATAGGCAGGGTTTTGATGATCAGAAAGGGAGCCAGATCAGGTGCCCAACTGGGGCTGGAGGGGCTGAAGTCTGGGGATCAGGGCACACTGGGGAGCTGGAAGGGGCTGCTGTGCCTTGGCCAAGCTGAGCCACCCCTTGGGCAAGCCCAGGAATGTGAACAGACAGACTCAGAGCTTCCGGGCCTCTCTGTCTCTGGGTGGGGCCTCCTGTACCCACACCCAGTGTGGGGAACGATGCTGGGATGGGACCCATGAAAAACAGGCCACGGAGCAGGACGGGCCACACCACTGGCCGGTGGCCTGCGCTCAGGCTTGGGGCCGTGGGAGCAGAGCCCACCTCCTGACAGGGAAGGGGCATGCTGGCTCCTCTCCTGGCCCCACCCCCCGAGGTTCAGCAAGCCCAGTCCCCTCTCTAGCTGCCACGTCCTGGCACATCTGAGATGTGGCCACATGGAGGGATTCCGGCCAGGGCCTTGTCAGAAGTGCCCTGTCCACTTCTCTGAAGTAGCCTGGTTTCCGAAGGCAGCACAGGGAGCCCAGGGAACCCCAGGGAGCAGGAGAGGGGACCGGCCCGGGCTTCCCAGCCTGACAGGAACACTTGGAAAGGTTGCCTGGGAGCTGACACCAGCAGCTGTGAGGATGGGTGCTGGCCAGTGCTCCCCGCACAGTCACAGACATTGCTCCTAGGGCAATAGCCTAGAGGCTCATTTCCCTCACACGCCAGGGCCTCTGCATACAGCAGAGCCTCACTCCAGCCCCTGGAGGCTGCGCCGGCTTAAAGGGCAGGTGTCTCTCCCCCTTGGTGGGCAGGCATTCAGCTCAAAGGTGGCCCAGCATATGCTTGGGAGCCCTCCTTGCTGTGTGGCGTGGGGGTACAGGATGACGCAGTGGTGGACCCCAAGGGGACGTCTCTTGGAGAAACCAGGGCCAAGGGTAGTGGAGAGGCTGGCTCACTGAATACAAGAAGTCCCTTACTCTCTTGGAGCGACAGTGGGGGGCGGTGATTCACAGCCCCATTGCCCGCCTGACACCCATGCCCACACGGCTGCACAGACACACGTGCTTGTCCAGCTTCAACGTGCCCACACACGCTGTCCTGCACCAGGGCGTGGGGTGGGGGCTGGACACCAGGGCCCCGGGCAGGGCTGGCACGTGGCTGGGCACGGAGGCCCCGCCCTGCCGCTCCACTGACTCAGTGCCGGGGCTCAGTTTCGCTCTCCGCTCAGACTCTCGGCCTATGAGCTCCCCAGGGCGGGGCTGCACCTACTTCCTTGCTGTGCTCTGGACTTGACTCTCCTGGGGCCGACAGGAAGACCCTGGGCCCAGTACAGATGGGACACACACGCAGTCACACGCAGACCACCACTACCACACCCCTCCAAGCCAGGGCACGCTACCCAGTTGCTCACCGTCCCTGGGATGTAGTGGAAGATCTTGTCAGCAGTGGTGTTCCCGTCCGCACCAGCCTCGGTGCCAAACAGGCCAGCCAGCTTCCGTGCGCCATCCTCTCTGGGGACAAGGGAGGGGGGCGCTCACAGCCTGGCCCCTGAGGCAGATTGAGGGAGACCCTGTGACCAAGGGGCCATGGCCATACCCCGCCCCCCTCACCTATTTCCCTTCAGCGAGGGCTTTCTGGAAAAGGAGGCCCGGAGCCTCCTAGGGGCCTGAGGGACGCAGTGGCTGTTCCCCATGGGTGGCAGTGGCAGCTGACCTGAGTAGAGCAGGTAGACAGGTCTGGGTCCTTCAGTCCCCAGCCTCCTGCCCCACCCCCTGGGGCGGGGCTCTGGGCCAGCCAGCCCTGCACCTAAGGGCTGGGGAGGCGGAGTCTTTCTAGGAGGGAACTGGCCCCTACCAGAGGCTGAGCTGAGCCTTTCAGCTCCCTGCCCAAGGTCCTCCACACATCAGCCAGCCTGGGGCGTAGGGAAGGGGAGGAGAGATGCTCCCCACTCACAGCCCAGTCAAAAGCCCCCAGTCTGTACAGGACAGGGCTCAAAGGCCATTGCATCAGACTGGAGGTTGCCTAGGGTCAGAGAGCCGGAATGGAGTTCCCTGAGTCCAGTGACCCCCCTCCAGACATGTGAGCGCACATCCTGTTTCCACGTAAATACCAGCCTCTGAGTCACCAGTGACTGTACGGGACGTGTACTCACTCTCAGCTGTTGAAGCGGGACTCTGCAACTGGGGAAGGAGGAACTAGGACCCTCCTGCAGCCTCCTTTCTGCCTCCATCCAACCCTCACCCCAGGTCAAGATAAATGGTCCTGAGGCTTAACCAGAATCCAGATCCAGAGAGGGCATAACCCTCCCAGGTGTACCTGGGACCGGTGAGATCAGGGGGTATGCCATGCAGAGCCTGGGTAAGACATGGGCCAGCACAGCCCTGCCCCTGGACGTGATGGCGCTGTCTCAAAGCCCCCAGATGCCAACACGGAGCCTTGACTCGGGCACACAGCCACCCCAGGCCCCTCCGGTCACCCCAGACATGACCCTGAGAGGCAGAGATGGACACTCAGCCACAGGCCCGCAGAGCCCAAGAAACATGTTTATTGTTCAAGTGGCTCATATTGCTGTGTGGGGTTGGCAGCGGACAGTGCCCAGCTCAGTGCAGGATCCAGAAGTGACACCACAGCCATGGGAAGGAAGCCCAATTTGTGCCCTCCCTGGGAGAGTGCCTGGCTGGGCGAGGCAAGGGTGGTGTGCAAAGCACAGGCTGGGGGGTCTGCACCTGACTCAGAAAGCCGCCCCCCACAACTGCTCTGCATCACCCCTCGGTCCCTCCAGGTCTGCAGAGTCCAAGTTGGCTCCTCACCCACGGGGAATGCCAGTGTCCACCCCATTGCTCCCCCAGGGCCCTCAGTAGGGTGGGAGGACACCCAGGAGAGCAGCTTGGCCCCAGAGATAGGACACTTCAAGAGTAAACGAAGAAACGGGTAGCTGCAGCCTGCTCAACATCAATCAATAAATTAATGAGTGAATAAATAAATGGCACACACAAACACTGAGAAAGAAACACAGTAACGCCCGGACTAGACGCACGGTGGACAGACGGCGCCGCGATGTCCCTGGTGGGGGCCAAGCCCCGCCCCACGAGCAGGGGAGGGAGGTGCTGGGCCCTGGGGGCTTAAGGCACGAGGGAGGCCGCCGGCCGGCCTCTGTGCAGCCGTGCCACTGGGTCAGAGGCTGGTGGACGACACGGACAGCGTGGGCGAAGAGGGCGGAGGGAAGTTGAGCAGCTCCAGCACCGCCACGCCCACGCTGCTACGCCGCGTGAACATGCAGGACGCGGCCACCCACTTGTTGGTCCTCGGGTTGTACTTCTCGATGGAGTTGAGGCTGGAACTGCCGTCGTTGCCCCCCACAGCGTACAGCCATCCATCCATGGCCACCAGGTCGTGTGTGCTCCTAGGGGCAGGGTGGAAGGAGAGGAGCAGTAGGTGAGGGTGGGGGGCTGAAGAGGGGGCAGGGCCAGGGCTGTGGCCACTGGAGAAGCCTGGGGGCGCTGCCTGGGGAGGCGTCTTTGGGGCGGGGCCTTGGTGATGGGGGGCGGGGCCCTGAAAGGGGAGACTCAGGAGAGAGGTGGTGGACAAGCTGTGCAGGGGTGAGGCCCTGTCAGTTGGGGGAACAGAGGACAATGGTGGTGACAGTTCTGAGGGCCCGTGCACCTTCTGATGTTCATGGGCGCCACACTCTCCCAGGCGCCTGCCTTGGGGCTGTATCTCTCCACAGAGTTGAGGCAGCTGGTTCCATCATTGCCACCAGCCACGTAGAGGGCCCCCTCCAGCACCGCCACGCCTGCTGAGCTGCGCCGGCTCAGCATGGAGGCCACGGGCGTCCAGGAGTTCACCTGAGGTAGAGGGATGGGCTGGGGGCAGACCCACCACCAGCCTCCCTCCACCTCCACCTGCAGACCTCTACTCCAGGGTGGGGAGTCTGTGAGACAATGTGGACATCGAGGGATGACCCTCTAGGGGGTAGGGGTGGCCAGAGTGTTGACCTCAAGCACCTCTGGGGAACAGGGATATGTGATTGGGGAATTTCACACCTGGGGCTCATACTTCTCCACGGTGGCCAGGTGTGATGAGCTGTCATAACCACCCACGGCATACAGGTTTCCATCTGCAGGGAATCAACACACTCATGGCGCACCTGTTATGTGTGAGAGTCTCTGGGGCTAGGTGCTACACAATGCAGTCACCCACCAAGCATGGCCACGCGCACGTATCGCCTCCGTGTGCTCATGGCGGCGATGGATGTCCATGTTCCCGTCAGGGGGTCATAGCGCTCAGCACTGCAGACACCAGGACTGCGGCTGACCTTGAGCAGTGGAGGAAAGGCAGTCCCGGCCCCAGGACCTGCCCTCCCCTGAAGAATGACTAAAATTCCGTGCTAGGCAGTCATAAAGGCTGACCCCACAATCCCACTGGAGCTGGAAGCAGGGCCATGCTGCCACATGGGCCACAGGCTGCCTGGACAATGCTGGGCAGCCCCTGCCCTGGGGGAAGGGCCCCAGAGAGGAAAGAACCTGTCACTAGGCTGGTCAAGGTATTGGGGACCCTGGTGACCTCAGGCAGGGTGCCCCTTGGCTCCTCTCAGGCAGGACTCCTGCAGTTCTGGTGCAGCCACAGCTGTTGAGCCAACTCTGAAAGGCCACCCGGCCCTGACCCCAGCCACTACCTGTTGAGGCAAGAGGCCCCATCGTAGCCACCAGCTGCATACAGGAGCCCGTGCAGGGCAGCCACACCCAGGCAGCTGCGCCTCGTGCCCATGGACACCTCCGGCTGCCAGGTGTTGGTCACGGGGTCGTAGGACTCTACGGTGGCCAGATCTGAAGTCCCATCGTAACTAGGGGAGGGTCCACTGCTGGTCAGGGCTGGCCCAGTGGGCACACGCCAAGCCCCCGACCTGAGACCAGCCTCTAGTCTTACCCGCCCACAGCATACAGCCGGTTCCCCACTGCCGCCACGCCCACCCGGGCTCGGCGTGTGGACATGGAGGCCACCACGTGCCAGCGGTCAGTGCGCGTGTCGTATGCTTCACAGTCCCCGTGGATGGCGAACAAGCTCCCACCACCTAGGGATGGGAAGGTGACGGGGCAGGACGAGGGCCCAGGGAGGTAGTTGGCTAGGAGGCTCTATCACATCTCAAGACTGAGGGCCTGGAGGCTCCCAGGGTGAGTGGGGCGGGGACTGGTGAGTGGGTCACACCATGGGGAATGGAAGAGCAGATGTGGGGTGAGTGCAGGATGGAACTGGCACAGGGTTGGGGAGTAGGGCTTGTGCTGGGCTCATGGGTAGGGACATGGGGCAGGGCTTGGGGGACAGGATAGGATGGGACAGGTGGGCATACCCACAGCAAAGAGCACAGGGCCAGCGCCTTCGCAGCGCCGGGGCCGGGTGCGGCTTGTGCCCAGGACGCCCCTCTGCTCGGGCAGCAGGTGGAACTTGAGGGCCTCGATGAGTAGGTCTTTGCAATCTGGGTGGTGCCGCACCAGGCTCTCAGCGTCCACATGGCCCAGCAGGAAGTCCCGGCTCAGCAGGGGCAGGCGGACACACTTCATCAGCTGGGGTGTGGATGCTATAGTCAGGTAGCAGGCCCTGCCCTGAGACCCTCTTGAGACACATGCCTGCATCACTCCTGTGGGGTTTGTGGGCACAGAAGAGCCCAGGCACAGCTGGGTCCTCAGCCATTGCATCCCCTCCTGAGCACCGGGCGAGGGGTTGGGGGGGGGTCCCGCCCACCCCTCCCCCACCCCCCGGGCCTGGCCTCACCCGAGGAACGTGCTGCCTCCGGGCATCCACATCATGCTTGACCCAGCTCAGGACGGCACGGTAGACGTCCTCCTCTGAAGGCACGTTCAGGCTGTCGCTAGAGACCAGTTCCAGCACCTGGGGGTGGGGACCCTCAGACCTGAGATCTGGGGAGGATCTTGGGGCCCATGAAGCCCTGAAGGTGCCTGGGAGGGAGAGTCCAAGGGGCCCAGTGTTCCTATGAGGATGGGCCAAGCAGGGTCAGGAGCCACAGGTCCAGTTCCTGGGGACCAATTCCAGGGTCGTTCTGGGGATGTGGAACCAGGGACCACTGGGGTAGTAGGTAGAATGTGATCAAGACGAGAGAGCGTCAGGAATCAATGGTGAGTGCTTGGGTGGAGTTAGATAATGGGGGTGGTTGTGCCCAAGGGACGGTGGTTGGGTTGGAATGTGGGTCAGAAACTGGGGATAAAGGTTGAAAGACAAAGGACCAGGTCTTTAGGGTGCAGATGATGGAGCCAGGGACCAAGGCTGGCTCTGGGGTCCAGGAACTGGGTCAGGGTCAGAATCCGGGTCAAGGTCCAGGCTGTTCCCCAGCTACCACGTTACCTGCTTCAGCGGCAACAGCATGAACTCCTCGGTCTTGGCCACGTCCACGAAGTGCTGCAGCACGTACCTGTGTGCCGCCTTGAGCAGGTCACCGCAAGAGTGCGTGTCGGCGAAGCCCCGGATGCCCAGGCAGTTGGAGGGGTCCAGCTGGCTCAGCAGGAACTTGCAGCAGGCGTCTCGGACGCCATTCAGCTGCAGGAGGCTGGCGGCTGGGAGCAGAGTCTGTGAGGCAAGGTGGGAGAGAGGGCCAGGGGAACAGGGGCAGAGAAACAGACGTGAAGACTGAAGGAATGGCCACACTACAAGAGGAGGCTGGGGGCATGGGGTGAGCGGAGGCACCGGCACCGCAGCAGCACGGGCCGTGAGGCTGAGGCCGCCACACCTGCACGTTGCCTTCTCCCACCACAATTTCGGCTGTATATGCAAACTGCACCAACTGGTCCAGGGCCTGAGGGTCGATGTCGTGCAGTGTCACGTGTGTCTGACGGCTCTCACTCATCTCGTCTGGGGGAGGGGGTGGGTATGGGACAGCGAGTCAGGCTGGGCCCACTTCAGAGCTGCAGAGCCCCCCAGCACCCGGACCTGATGGGCTGTACTTGCTTGTGAACATGGCGTGGAAGTAGGGGCTGCAGGAGGCTAGCACCACCTTGTGTGCCCGGATCTCCTTGGCGGCTACATGCAGGACGATGTCACACAAGAGGCCGCGCTGTCGCATGCGGCTCATGGCCACGAAGGCATCGTGGTAGTGCCGCTTGGAGTTGTGGGACACAGCGTGGCCCTCACGGCTCAGTAGCTGCATTGTGCCTTCCATGGGGGCTGTGGGCCGGGCCTGCCGGGGCCGGGCACGCTCTGCTTCAGGGCTGCATGTGGGCAGTGAGCCATCAGGGTGCACTCTGCATAGAACTGCTCACCCCCCTAGAGACTTTGGTTAGGGCCTGGGCACCCAGGAAGCCACCTTCTCCCCAAGAAGCCCGAACCAAGTTTCCATGAAGGACCCATGCTCCTGGGGACCCCATGTGCTCTCCAAGCAGCCACCCACTCTGCTGCCTCACGGCCAGGGAGCCTCCTCGGAGTCCAGCCAGACTCTGCTCCAACCTGCTCCCCGCTGGAGGTCGGCTCCCACACCATACCCGGGTCGTTGAACCTGTACAGCTTCCTCTAACACGATCCCTGCTCAGGCACATACTTCCCTCCCACGAGGAGCACCCCCAGCTCCCTAGGCCCTCCTTTGGGACTAGGCTGTCTGTCCATTGCTGGCCACCCTTCCCGCGCCCCCGTCGGAGTCCGGTATTCTCCGCACGGGCTGCGGGAAGTGCACGAGTTGAACTGATGCGTACTGGCCGGTAGCCCTGAAGCGGACCCCTACACCGACAGGCAATGTAACCTCTTTGACCCTTAACCCCTCATTCTGCAGACAGGCCGCGCTAGTCTTTGAGCGGCACGGCCGGAATTCAAGGGCGGCGGGTGGGGTCAGACCTCCGGGAGCAGCCACCTCGAGATGCCCTGCCCCGCGCCGGCTGTGTGCGCGGATAACGCAGGGGCCCTGGACCCTCCACGGTCCGACGAACCGGCAGGGCGCCAGGCCGCCCCCTCCCAGCAGCCTGCTAGGTTGGGCGCGCCCCTCCTTCCCTCCTACTCGGCCCAGGCCAGTCACTAACCCTAACCCCTGGCCCACTCACGCTGGCGGCTGCGGCGGCGGCGGCGGCGGCGGAGCCTCCGGCGCGGGCCCGGGGCTGCCGTGCTCCGGACTTTGCGTCCTGCCGGCCGGGCGCTCGCTGCGCGGCTGCATGGGCTCGGCCGCTGGCCCGCCGCCGATCCGCGGAGGGCGCACAGACCAGCCGATGCCGGGAGGCTGAAGGGCTGCTCCGCGGTGGCGACCGGCTCGGCGTCCCTCGATCCCGCCGCTTGCCCGCAGCCGCTGTTTCTCGGCGCCGCCCGCCCGGACTCCCGAGCTCTCCCGCGGTTTCGGGGACGCTGCCTAGAGGGCGAAATCCTCTCAATGTTTTGGGGCTCCGTCCGCCTCTTCTTCCAGGAAGCCCCCCGGGCCGCGCCCGTCGCCTATATCTGAGAAGCCTCCAAGATCTGCCCGCGTCACCTCATTCAAGCCTTCTCGTCCCCGGAATCTTCTGGGGGCCGAACGGCCCAACGTGATTGCCCAGGCTGCGTCTGCTTGCCTCTCTCCAACGCCACGCAGTCCCCTTTGCCCGTCTGGCCTTGACTGGACGCTGGCTGAGGAGTGGGAGAGCGGGTGGGGTGCACGCCCTTAGGGCTGTGAGGTCCCCCCTGTCTTGGGATCTGGCTGTCCAGGCCCGCGGACCTCTGCCATTAGACGGGTGGAGGGAGGGGAGGGCATAGTTTAAGTTTTCCATCGCCTTCCTTCCCTAAGGCAACCTTCCAGCCTCAGGGTCTTTGCACCGGCAGGCTGTTCCACAGACCAGGCAGAGGAAAAGTGGCTGGCCCTGCCCGGGCGGGCCTGGAGACTTAGGCAGATGCCTTAGTAACTGGGATCCCAGGAGCGGACTCACTGGACTGAAGTATCGGGCATCCTCTTTCAGGGAGATTTAGCCAAACTGGCTTCAATAACGATGCTTGAATCTTTCCGCTGTCTGCCCGTTCCCGCCCTTCAGTCCCGCCCAGCGCAGGTGCTACGGGACTATTCAGTGAAGTGGTTTCGCAAACTGCTCATCCATAGCATCTCCGTTTCTGTTTTCGTTTGTTTTCCGATCTGCGGAAAACTAGATTGTTGCCTTTTTTTAATTATTATTATTGATTTGGAAAAGCTCTTTGTATAAGAGTCCTCTCTGACGCATGGTTCCCCTCACCCTCATGCATTTTTTCCCGCGGTCGATGTATTGACATCCTCACTGGCATGTGTTCACATAGCTCTGGGAGGCTGTGGGCAGGGCTGGGCGAGGGCGACGCGGGCCCCAATCCCACCTTCCGCCAGGTCGATGTCGTTATTAGTGCCTTTTTTGGAGAAAAAGGTTTGTAAGCGGAACAGCGGGATTCCGCCCTATGCAGTTCTGCCGGGTCCTGGAGCTCTGCAGTCCGTCCCTCAACAGAAGCGTGCGGGAGCCGTGACAGAACCAGGCCTGAGCCGGAAGCTCGAGTCCCGCTTGCCACCCTGGGAGTAGGGGCGCCGCCCGCCTAAAAAAAGAGAGGTGAACGCGCCCTCCCGCCTAGATGCCGCCACAGCCACCGTTGTAGAACCCTAAAGCCACCTGAGGGGCGGGGCCAGGGGCGGGGTCGGCCTGCAGGAAGTTCTCCTGGCGCAAGGGCTGCTGGGACCGGAAGTAGGGCGCACGTTGAGGTCCGGCGGTCATGGCGGCGGCGCTGAGCCGCAAGCGGTGAGTTGAGCCTCCTATGTAGCCTCCCGGAGGGTGCTTACGTCCAAAGGGGCTCCCCTTGCGCCTCTCTGTGTCCCTGGGGAGGCCGGACTGGGCACACCGGGCTGGCGGGAAGTCGTGACTCCAACGGCATGGCCCGCAGGCGCCTTGAGGAGCTGACGGTGGATGAGTTTCTGGCCTCGGGCTTTGATTCCGAGTCCGAATCGGAGCCCGAAGGAACCCCAGAGGCGGAGACGCAGGCGGTGCGCGCGGCAGCCCGGGGCCCGGATGAACCAGGTGGGAGTCGCTTGGCCAGGTGAGTGGGAGCATCCTTCATGGGCTGTGTGTAAGCCGACTCCCCTTAGTCTTCCTGGCCCGCCCTACCGTAAGTGTGATTACTCCTCTTGGCGCCTAATAACCGAGGCCTAGGGATTTCTGACTCCTCCCCCAGACCCTTCGGCTTATTTATTCCTCCATCGGTATTTATGGGGCGTCTGTTTTGTGCCAAATCATCCAGATGATGAGCCAACATTAGAGAATAGTCTTCTTTTCTGGCCTCGGAGAGCTTACCCGGCCTTGGATAAACGACAGTGTGTAGGGTGGTAGAAGCGAAAAGTGCTGCAGACAAGAAGGAAAAGCAGAAGGGGATGAAAAGAGAAAAGAATAGGGATCCTAGCTGGGAGCGCCTGCGGCAGCGTTCAGTAAAATAGATAAAACTGTTAAGGTGGTGTTAATTTAGCAAAACCTGAGGTAGTAAACTGCAGCGGTAGGGGAAGAATGGCAGCAGGAGCAGAAAAGGTCCTGCGGTGAGAGTGCTCACTCATAGGTGAGCACGGGCTGTGGCAGAAATGAGGGGGAAAGTAGCAGGAGGTGTATCAGGAGACATGATGGCGGGGTCTTGTAGACTTTACTTGCCTTTCAGTACAGCTGTAAGTTATCCCAAGGTTTTAAGTAGTGATGTAATGTCATGTAACTGGTAACAGAATAGGTCCCTTAGGTTGCTGTGCTAAGAGCAGCTGTAAGGGGCAGGGATGGACAAGGAAATTGAGAGATGTTGCTGGCTGGAGAGGAGTCATGAGAATTTTGAAAGTATTGATGGTGAGATCTCATGACAGATTGCATGCTCAATGTGAGAGTCAGAGAGGGTTTACTTTTCACCTAAGTACCTGAAAAAGGGGAATTTTCAACAACTGAGGTGTTGTTGTTCATCACTAATTCATGTCTGATTCTTCTGCCACCCTGTGGACTGTAGCCCACCAGACTCCTCGGTCCATGATATTTGCCAGGCAAGAATACTGGAGTGGGTTCTCCAAGAGCAGGGTGTGGGCAGAGCAAGTTTGGAGGAAATCCAAGTTCAGCGTCATATGTTTTGGGATTGAAACAAGTGCATTGAAACATGTAGAGAGACTGTTGAGTGTATGAGTTTGGGTTTTGGAGGGAGAGAGGTCTACTGAAAACCTAGTCTGTGGAAATTCCCCTGCCTTGGTTGTTGGCATCTGCTATGGAGGGAGCAGACTAAACCTTGTAGATTCTCTGAGGAGGACAGGAAGCCTCATTTCCCCCCGACTCATTTCCCCTCGGCCTTGGCTGTGGCTGCCAATCAGACTTGAAGACCCCCACCTTCTCAGTCGGCGTAAAGGTGGTGCATCTGAGCACAAGGACCAGCTCTCTCGGCTGAAGGACAAAGACCCCGAGTTCTACAAGTTCCTGCAGGAGAATGACCAGAGCCTGCTGAACTTTAGCGATTCAGACAGCTCTGAGGATGAAGAGGAGCAGCTCCACTCCCTGCCAAACATGCTGGAAGTGAGGCCCTACGCAAAGTTGGTGGGGGACAGGGACATATTTGTGGCCTCTGCATCCCATGCAGCCTGACCCCCTGTGTTTGGCGCAGGAAGCAAGTGAAGAGGAGGAGGAGGATGAGGAGGAGGACGGGGTCCCCAGAGGACCTAAGGGGAAGAGGAGGGATTCTGTCCCTGTGACCCTCACCATGGTTGAGAAATGGAAGCAGGCAGCAAAGGTGAGAAGTGGCGGGGGTGGGGGGCAGCTGACCCCCCCTTCTCTGAGTCTGCCCTTGCTTCATTTCAGTAATTTGGGGCTGTGCAGGCTCAGGACTTCATTCTCTCATTCAGAGACTAGGGCTTCTGCCTGTCCCCTTCTTCTCAGTTTTTCTCCAGGGCTCCCTGAAGTCCACTGTGGGGAGGATGTGGTCTCTCTGTGTCTTTGCTAGTTGGTGGAGGCAGGGCCATTTTGAGGGCCTTGCAGTGGTTTCTGCAGGGAAAAGAAAGGACAGAAAGGGAGGACTCCAGATACCACTTGGAGTGGGTCATTGTTCAGATCCGGGACCCTCCACCCCTCCCCTGTGCCCCTTCCAGGAGGATTCTGGATTCTCTTTGTTCCCTACATGTGGCTGAGTAACACTGCTCCCACTTCTGCTCTTGGTCTGAAGACATGGGTGAGGGGTGCCTTTCTTTCAAGGCAATTCCTGGAGCTCTAGCTAGCTGCCTTTTGCTTTGCTAAGCACAACTGACAGCACCCCCAACATCTGGGTCCTTCTGCCCCTTTAGCAGCACCTTACACCAAAGTTGTTCCATGAAGTTGTGCAGGCGTTCCGAGCGGCTGTGGCCACCACCCAAGGAGACGAGGAAGGCGCTGAGACTAGTAAATTCCAGGTCACGGACAGTGCTGGTGAGCTGGGGCAAGGGGACCAGGCATACAGGCTCTCTATTTGATTCTCTGTTCTGAGAATGTTATCTCTGGACCCGTTGTTGCAGTGTTCAATGCTCTGGTCACCTTCTGCATCAGAGATCTTTTTGGCTGTCTCCAGAAGCTGTTGTTCAGAAAAGCCCCAAAAGACAGCAGCAGGTAAGAGAAAAGAGGACGGCACCGGGACATGGTCAGGGGCCTGCCCTGTGAACAGTAGTGGCACTGGGATTTAGTGGCCCCACCTGACCCAGAAGGATGTTGAGGACAGAGCCAGGCTCTTTGCAGGGCTCTTGGCAGAGGCGGGACACTTGGGGCCCTGTGGGGGTAGCTCTGTCCTTCCTCCTCCAGATTCCTTAAGAGCTACAGAGTGTGTGCTTGACTCTGGTCCACCATCTTCTTGGGTCAGGATTCTCTCTTTTCTTCTTTGGACTAATCAGTCTCGCCTACTCTCCTTGGTTTTTGCTCTGTGGCATGTGTGTGCGTGCGTGTGTGTGTGTGTGTGTGTGTGTGTGTGTGTCTGGCTAAGCAGGGGCCTCATCCATGCAGGTTCCAGGCCTTGACTTCCATATTAGAGGTTGCTTGTGCAGAGAATGCTGTGGAAGGGCTTCAGAGGGCAGAGATGAGTAGCTGACATGACAGGTTGTGGGTTATATTGGGGCTCAGAGGAGTCTGGGAAGCTCCAAGGAGAGGTCTTGCTGTGACCATCTGAACGGGAGGTGGGGGAGGCCAGGATTCGGGGGTGGGAATACCTAGGTCTCATGGTGGTGGGGGCTGGACTGATGGGTCAGGAAGTCACGGCCATGTGGAAGTGGCTCTGTCTGAGGGGACCAGGGAAGCTGATAGACCCGTGAAGGTGGAGGGAGCCAGGCAGCGAGTGAACGGGCAGCAAATATGCAGTACAGGTGGTGCTGGATGTGGGCTCCCATGGGGGCCGCTACCCTACGCAGAGCAGTCTCCATGGAGGATGGCGGGTCTTGGAGGAGGTGGCACCACCTCCTGGGTTGTGGCTTTAGGTGCCCAGTAACTGGCATTAGCCAGCAGACTTTCAGGGGCCCCTGTCCTTTATTCTTTCGCATGCATGCTACGTCCTGAGTTCTGTGAGTGTTGAGGGATGATGCCTTTGAGAAACTTGCAGAAGTATCTGCCACTGTTGCTGAAGTTAATTTGTAAGTGGCCTGGTTTCTCTAAAATGTATGTAACCGAGGGAGTTTCCTAGTGGTCTAAGTGGTTAGGATTCTGTACTTTCACTACCATGGCTCAAGTTCAGTCTCTGGTTAGGAGACCAAGATCCTGTAAGCCAGTGGTCCCAACCTTTTTGGAACCAGGGATGGGTTTCATGGAAAACAATTTTTCCACGGAGTGGGGTGGGAGTATGGTTCAGGCAAGAATTCAAGCGATGGGGAGCACAGATGAAGCTTAGATCACTCACCCACCGCTTACCTGCTATGAGGCCTGGTTCCTAACAGGCCATGGACCAGTACTGGTCCATTGCCCAGGAATTGAGGAACCCTCCCAAAAGCCATGAGGCATGGCCAACAACAAGACAAAATAGTAACCCAAAGGAAGCCAGCTTGTGGTTCTCGTTTGTGATGCCTGGATCAGATCTGGGACTGCAGAATGGATGCTTAAGCGTGTGGGAGCTAGAGGCCAGAGGTCCATCTGGAGATTCTGGGGGAAGTGACTGGCCCCAGCTCAGACAGGGAGGACGTTTAACCCTCTGGCCATGTGGTGGGAGTTTGAGACTTGATGGTACCCCACCTGAAGCGTAGCTAGGGGCTACCCTTGAGAGAGTCCTAGTGTGTTTCTTGTGTCTATCCAGCTGGAGGAGCCCCTGAACTTCTCATGGGGAGGATGGGGGAGCGGGGGCGGTGTCTCTCTCTACAGGGTCCTCGTGCCCTTGTGCTTTGGACACTGGCCTCTGCCTCCTAGTGGCCTCCTGAGCTGGGGGATGCCGTCTCTACAGGGTGCTGCAGCCGTCCAGTAGCCCGCTGTGGCCCAAGCTCCGGCTGGATGTCAAGGCTTACCTGAGCTCCGTCATCCAGGTGCACTTCTGGGAGGTGGGGCCTACAGTCACATGGTGGCCTGGCTACTCACATCCTGGGCCTCACTGACCTCTCTTTCCTCCCCAGCTGGTGGCCTGTGTGGCAGAGGCGACAGTGGCAGCAGCTGTCCTTCAGCACGTGGGCAGCTCTGTGCCCTACTACCTGACCTTTCCCAAGCAGTGCCGCATGCTGCTAAAGGTGCGCTGGGGTGGGCACTGCTGGGCGGTGTGCAGGTGGCACCTGTGCTACCCCATGGGGTTCTGTGTGAGCACACTTGGGGTGGGCTGCCCTGGTGGTGGGCCAGCTTTCTGTCACCCTGTGCATACATGTGTGGATGACAGGTCCATTCTCACTGTGCGGCCTTCAGGAGGGGTGGCGTGCTGTGTTTTTGCTCCTGCTTGATGGAGCTCTATCTTGTGGCTCCCCCTGGGCGCTGTGGGAAGGGCTGCCTCTGGTTGGGCTCTGGGGGGCCGGGGCAGGTGATGACAGCTTGCCTCTGCAGAGGATGGTGGTCCTGTGGAGCACTGGTGAGGAGACACTGCGGGTGCTGGCCTTCGTGGTCCTCATCAAGGTCTGCCGGCAGAAGAAGGATGTCTTCCTGAGCCCCGTCCTCAAGGTAGCGGTGCCCCCAGGTCTTCCCTTGGGGTCTGGGTTGAAAGTCTTGACCTGAGGGCTGGGCAGGCTGCCTTTGTGGTCAGGGCTCTTCACAGGCCAAGGGCACTGTGGCTCCTTGCCTGACCCCACGGTTATTCATGCTGCAGCTCTCTCCTTCCTGGGTCCCAGGCCTCCCAGTGAGACCCTTCCCTTCTGCGCTGCAGACCCTTCCCAGGGCTGGTGGACTCGAGGAGCAGGACCATGCTGAGGAGAGGGGTCTGCAGCAGACGTGTCTGGTCTGTGGTTCCTGCTGAGGCCAGCTCTGAGGGAAAGGCCCTAGTGTCTGGAGAGGGCTTAGAGCTGCGCGTTGGGAGCGCAGGGCACCAGGAGTTCAGAGGTAGCTCTGACTGAGGTGTTTCCGGCAGCAAATGTATATCACGTATGTGAGGAACTGCAAGTTCACCTCTCCTAGCACCCTGCCGCTCATCAACTTCATGCAGCGGACCCTGACGGAGCTGCTGGCTCTGGACACCGGCGTGGCCTACCAGCACGCCTTCCTCTACATCCGCCAGCTCGCCATCCACTTGCGCAACGCCATGACAACACGCAGGAAGGTGTGCAGGAGTGGAGCCTGACCCCCGTGGGCCCTGAGCCTTGTGGGAGAGACGGCTCAGCCCCTTGGCGGGGCAGGGGCCTTGGCGGTGGGGGCTGTGAAATAGATGGAAGGGACCCAGGGACTGACCGAGTGGGTTTCTCTGGCAGGAGACATACCAGTCAGTGTACAACTGGCAGTTCGTGCACTGCCTCTACCTGTGGTGCCGTGCCCTCAGCACCATCTGCCCCAGTGAGGCTCTGCAGCCCTTGATCTACCCGCTCTCCCAGGTTGTCGTCGGCTGCATCAAGTGAGTTGGGGATGGGGCAGGCCACCCTGGGGCCGAAGGAGGGAGGAGCCAGGGTTACGTAGGTGTCCTGGGGGTCAGGGCTAGGGTTACACAGGGCCTTCTGGGAACAAGGATACAGGAGGCTGTCCTGGAGGTCAGGATAGGGTCAGGTCACCCAAGGGAGGCATCCGGGAAGGCCAGGAGCAGCGAATTTTCCAGGAGGGTCTGGCCAGTGCCCCTGGTGACCAGGGCCTCCGGCGTGCGGTGCTGTGACTTGGCAGCACCTGCGGAAGGTCTGGGGTTAGGTCGTCTGTGGCCTCTGCCTACATTCCGGAATCCTTGTCAGCTGGGCTTCTGGTTGCCTGTGACCTTAGTCGAGGATGCAGCACACACATATATTTTGGGGTCACGGGGCAGAGGAGGTGGTGTGCAGTTTGAAGGGAACTTGGGCTTATTTGCCCAAGGCCAGTTGCACAGAGCAGATTTGGTGAGACGTGCCACGGTGTGCCTATGAATATTCAGTGTTGGTCTCTGGGAGCAGAGACTGGAGGAGCCACGTGTGGCCAGAAGAGGGCATCGCTGACCTCCTGAAGGGAAGAAAGAAAGGTTTTCACCGGAGGCTTCCACTACCCCACCATGTCACGCCTTGAAATGAAATTGAGTTGATAGGCAGGGAAGGTGTGCCCCGGTGTAACTGAGTAAGAAGGCAGGTCCTCACAACTTGGGTGGGGGCCTTTTTCTCTGCCCTTACTTGTCCGAGGCAGGCATGGCCACTGGCCTTGCCGGAGAAGAACCGTTCCTGAGATTGGAGCCCAGTGGGTGAGGAGAGGTTAGGGCAGCTGGGCCAAGAGGGTCTCTGAGGCTGGGCCTTTGTTTACTCCCTCCTTCCCATGTGCCCAGGTTGGTCCCCACGGCCCGCTTTTACCCGCTGCGCATGCACTGCGTGCGCGCCCTGACACTGCTCTCGGAGAGCACGGACACCTTCATCCCAGTGCTGCCCTTCATCCTCGAGGTGAGCCTGTGCCCAAGGTTGCCGGGGGGAGATGCCTTCTGTTGCATGTGGCCTGATCACCCCTCACGTTGGTACCGCTGTCCTGAGTGCTGGCTCCTCACCCGTAGCATATGGGTATGACATAGCACGTAGGTGTTGCGAGGGTGTTGCTCTGCGTGGAGCCTGCCTGTGAGTACTCTGCGTGGTGGGCAAGAGTGGCACTACAGGTGAGGACAGCTGCTCTGCAGGGCCGGCCCGAGAGCGCTGTTTTTAAGCCACAGACTTGGGTTGACCCGGGTGTTTGCCAGTATCACAGCGGCAGAGCTGGGCCGGAATTCCAAAACTGTGTTCCTGGGCTTGTCCTTGCACGTGTGCATCTGTGTGTACACGTGTGCACACAGCTCATGTCAGGAAAGGCTTCAGTCCAAACAACAAAGACCAGGACCAGGCTGTGGAGGTGTGGTTGTGGGTGAGGAAATCGCAGTGATGGTGATCCTGGGCTGGAGGGACCCTTTGTCTCCAAACACTGGTTCGCATGGTTTTCTGGTCCATTTGAGGAGGAGGGCAGCAGCAGTATATGAAGGTGTGCCCTGATCCTGCTTCCTCCACCAGGGACCTGCTCTGTGGCACAGGGACTCTGGGGGACCAGAGATCTGGAACTCAAGCTGATGGGGGAAAAGGCTGTGTTTGGGGGCCAAAGGGCTGGCACTGTGTCTTTTTTTTTTGGCACTGCGTCTTGTCCTTGGTTTCAAGAAGGGTCTCCAGGGACCCAGGGTCCCGTCATGTGCAGGAAGGGCTGACAGGTCCTTGGGACAGATTTTCCAGCAGGTTGACTTCAACAGGAGGCCAGGGCGCATGAGCTCCAGGCCCATCAACTTCGCTGTGATCCTGAAGCTGTCCAAGGTCAACCTGCAAGAGAAGGCATATCGGGTGAGCCCAGCCTCCGGGAGGGGCCTGGGAATGCCCTGGGCAGGGTCATGGCAGGATGTCGGAGGGCACTGTGTGTGGGATGCCTGGAGGCAGATGAGTGTGGACAGGAGAAGGCTCACTGCCCTCCAGAGTTGAACCTTGTGGGCCTCCTAGGGTTGGGGGAGCCTGGTGAGTCTGAGCCCCCATCTGCTCTGATGCTGACGGCTCCCTTACTGCCTCAGGATGGCCTGGTGGAGCAGCTGTATGACCTCACCCTGGAGTACCTACACAGTCAGGCCCACAGCATCGCGTTCCCTGAGCTGGTGCTGCCCGCTGTCCTGCAGGTGTGTGCCCGCTGCCTCCCGCCTGGATGCTTCCATGGGCCCAGACCCCTCAGCAGACCAGACCATCTCCTAACGGGCTGGCTCCCCTCATGTGGGGCTGGAGTGAGGCTTTGCAGTCCCAGCCACACTGGACGAGTGGCAGAGCCTGGCCAGTGCGGCGTCTGCTGACACTACCTGGCAGCTAGATCCCTGGCTGTGGAGCCTGAGGAGTGGGCTGGTATGGGTGCACCGTGAGGACCCCAGGACCTACCAGCGCTTCTCCACCCTGCCACAGCCCAGGGTCCAGACCAGCCATGAGGTTGCTTGCAGGTGCTGGGGCTGAGCAGGCTGGACCTGGCCCCCCAGCTCTGGGTTGGACTAGTCTGAGCGTGTGCTTTTCCAGCTGCTCCTGAGCTGGGTGATGCGATAGGAGAGGTTTGGGGTGGGAGCAAGCCCTGGCTGTCCACCTCAGCTTTTCTTCAGGCAATACTTGGGGAGGTGGGGGGACCCTCCCTCCCTAGAGCTCCTTCTGGGCCACTTCGAGGTCTGTTTACCCTCAGCCTAGGTACTTCCCATCTCAGGGAGGCCTGTGCTTGTCTGGGCCTGGTGGCGAGTGGGGCGGGGCTGCCCACACATAGTGTGTGTGCACCTGCTGTGTCTGAGTCCCAGGGATCGTGGTCTAGAAAAGGGTCAGCAAATGTTTTTGGTAAAAAGTCAGATGGTAAATATTTTAAGCTTTGCAGTCACATGGTTTCTCAAAACTGCTCAACTTTCCCACAGAAGGAAGGACAAAAAAACTCACAGAAATGCATGAACAAATGTGCCAGTACAACTTTATTTACAGAGACAGGCAGTGGGTGGGATGTAGCCTAGAGAGTAGATCCATGCTGTCCCCACCACTGCCCACCCCTCTGCCTGGTCTCCAGGCTTGATGCACATTCTCCCATCAGCCTTGCATAGGCCCCCAGGGGCTGGGCCATAGAGGTCACACAGCAACACCCTCTCACCCATGTGCACCAGGGCTCCCCTGTCACAGGAGCGTCCCCCAGGCCTGAAACACAGGAACCCATGACATCGCCCCACCCCCCACCCCTGCCTGTCTGCGGTCACTGCACACGGTACAGAACAGCCTTGTGCCTGGAGCTAGGCTGAGCCTCTTCTTCTGCAGCTGAAATCCTTCCTCCGGGAGTGCAAGGTGGCCAACTACTGCCGTCAGGTGCGCCAGCTGCTTGAGAAGGTGCAGGAGAACGCAGAGCACGTCCGCAGTGCCCGCCAGAGAGTCTCCTTCGGCGTGTCTGATCAGCGTGCAGTGGTCAGCGGGGGGCCAGAGCCCAGGCCCTGGGGGCACCAGTCAGTGTATGGCTGGTGTACGGGAGTTTGCCTAGGGTGGGACATGACCCTGGACTTCTGCACAGGATGCCTGGGAGAAGCGAACCCGAGAGGAGGGGACCCCGCTTACCAAGTACTACAGCCAGTGGCGAAAGCTGAGGGACCGCGAGATTCAGCTGGAGATTAGTGGCAAAGAACGAGTATGGCATGGGTTCTGGGATATGAGCTTGGCTGGGAGGATGTGAGTGGGGGTTGGTGGGTGCTGCCCCCAGCTGCTGCTGCTCTGACAGAGCAGATGGTGAGCAGAGCCAGGTAGAGTCTGGGGGCTTCTCCTGTGACCCCCAGGAGGAAAGGCCCCAAGGCTGTGCTGGGGCAGAGCATCTGCTGCCCCTTTTCAGGCCTGATGGGCTGGGACTTTTGTGGGGTGAGTTCTGGGCTGACCTTGTCATGTGGACCTGCAGGGAGGGCTGGAAGAGGTCTAGCTCTGTCTTTGGGTCTGGTCCTGAGCAGTGGGTGTGGATAGTGTGACCTGAGGGGATGGCTTCGTGCCAAGTGATATGGCTGTCTGCAACCGTGCCCTGGTGTCAGTGTGGGCTGCTGTCTGTTCTGGGGTAATGGCTGAAATTGGGGGGAACAGGAAGGTTGGAGCTTCAGTGGCACTTAGTGGCCTGCTAACTGGCCTGGTGAGGCCACTGTCCAGGAATCCTATCCAGTGATGCTGACCAATCGGCCCAAAAGTGGCCAGGCAGGGTCCTCACTTGGAGGGTTGACTGGAGGCTATTGGAGGGGTGTTCGGTGGGGAGGAGGGAGCAGGACTGGGTCTTGGTAAAGCCATCAGTGGGAATGTGAGTTGGGCTCTGGCTGTGGTGGGTGGGCTACTGCCCTCACCTGGTGCTCTTGGTCCCTGTCCTTCCAGCTGGAAGACTTGAACTTCCCAGAGGTAAAGCGCCGCAAGGTGGGGGACAGGAAGGATGAGGACAGGGCAGAATTCAAGGACCTCTTCGATCTGGATAGTGATGATCAGGATGATGCCCCGGACTTCACAAAGAGAGGTTTGGCCTGAGTGAGCTTCAGCTTGCGCTGGGGTCATGGGAGCAGGTGCGCCTAGCAGGCTTCCCACCTCATGGAACCACAGGAAGGGCACTTGTCATAACCCCTCTGCCCCTCCTGCCACGTGGCTGACTTTGAGGTGGGGGCCCTCCTGGAATTGGAACATGGACCCCTAAGCCTTGTGTCACCCCCTCCCACCACAACTTTTTGGGGGCAGTTCCGGGTCTTCTCCAGTTGAACAAAGGAGACTGAAGGGAAGGTGTGGTACAAGGCTGTGCCCCTAGCCTCCCTCCTGCTTTAGCGGCCACCTCTGCATTTGCTCGTGGGTCCACTCCCATGGGCACCTGTGCTTGGTTTTCAGGGATGCCTGGGTCCCCAGGAGCTTGGCAGAAAGTGGAGGAGGAGGACGATGACAGCAGCAGTAGCAACGGGGAGGAGGAAGTCAGCAAGTCAGAGGGTAAGTGGTTCCTAGAGTGAGGCCTGCTATGGTTTTTGAGTCCATGTCTGGAGCCCAGAGCTGCCTTGGGGGATCTTGTGGGTGGGCAGAGCCATTGGCTCTAAGCTGGGCCCCCGCCCCTCCCTGGGGACACCAGGCCAGCTGCTCCATCCTGGCTGGCTCTGGCAGCCGGCAACAGCAGCAGCGATAAATTAATTAGTGCTGTGATTAATTAGTGATGAGTAACCTCTGAGGCTGGCTTCTTCCTGATAAAGCAGAATTTATGTAGCTGTGCTCTCTCCCTGCAGATGGAAGCCCAGACACAGAGGCGGGGCTGGACCCCCAGGAGCTGTGGCAGCTGGCCCAGGGGCCAGAGGACGAGCTGCAGGATCTACAACTCTCTGAGGAGGACTGAGGACTGCCCATCTAGAGTCTTGCAGGGGCTGCTGTGTAGTGTTCCCACCTCCCCAGGCAGTCAAGCATGCTGCTTCTCCACTGGGGCTGAGCCCAGAGGCCCTGAGGTTAGCGCCCCTGCAGGGTGAAAGGGCAGTAGATGGTGGACAGACCTTTATTTTTACAACATAAAAGACCAGAAAGTACCAAATGCCGTCTGGTTCCTGGAGCTGCATCCGTAAACCACCGCGGGGCCCGCTTCCCGCCACAGCCCACGGTGGCGGGCAGGAATGCACCTACCCAATGTGGCGAGCTGATGCAGCCATGTGGTGGGGCCAGTGCCACGCACCTCTGTGGTTCCTTGGTCTCTGGCTTATTTGCAGCTCCTGGGATGCAGAGTACCGACCCCCAGGGTGTGCACCAGGCTCTGCAGTCACCCCCAGAGTCTGTGGAAACTGAATGTCATGTGTTTAAAATTGTTTTTGCATCCAAAACAAAAAGGGGATAAGCTGTGGGGGGAGTGGCCTTTGCCTGGGAGCAGCTGGCACTGAAGGCCTGGGTCTGACACCAGCTCAGCACAGAGGCTGGGAGGGGTCCGCAGGCCCTGGGAGCAGAGCCATGGTTCCATTCTCTTGCTTGGGTGAGGCGCGGCTGGCCGGGGGATGCACCCCCCCATAGGGGGAGGGGGCCAATGCTGGGGACAGGGGCTGCTCCCCTGAGCTGAGCTCCCGCTCAGGAGCCCGCACCGTCGGTGGCTGCAGTGGCAGAGCCACGGGGAAGCTGGCCATGTAGAAGACGCGGCCCAGGCGCTTGGCCACCTGTGGAAAGATGGCCCGATGGGGCCTGTGAGGCTGCTGGTGTGCAGCCACACGCAGAACCTCTGAGCTGCCCCTTGGCTGTCTGGAGACTACTGCCCCCTTCAGGTGCTCACCTGGGCCCGGATCTTGAGAGCAGGCCCCAGCTTCAGTCCCATGGTGGTCAGGAGGTGTTCTTCTGTCAGCAGGGGCAGGGTCTCCCCATCAATCCCCTGTTCTCTGAAAACCTGGGGAGGGCGAGGGGGCGCAGTATCAGGGCCTGAGTGCTGGGGCTGTGTCCTAGGGTGGCCCTGGCTCTCCAGAGAAAGCAGAGCCAAGAGAAGCTGGTGGTGCAACTTGGGGAAGATGTCAGAAGAAAGAAAACTCTCTGTTGGACATGTGCCCATGCTGGAGGCAGACATGCTGACAAGGGGAGGGGGAGCCTTCACCAGTACCTCCCTCCCCCAGTCTTTTGAGAAGTCTGGGGTGGGCAGTACAGCAGGGGAATGGGGGGGCTCAGAACCATCCTGGGCAGGTGGCCCCTCACCGGTGCATATTCTCCACAGCCAGACAGGCCCCCCACAAAGCTGCAGACGTCGTCCACTGTCCACTTGCTGACGTCCTCAGGGGCTGTGGCCTCCTCCCCATCCATGAAGAGGCCCCCCATGGTGCCTGAGTTGGGGGGAGGGTGTTACCAGGATTCTAGCCAGCTCTTTTCTATGACCCCACCTCTGTCTGCTGACCTTTGCCTGCCCTAATTATTCAGAAATGTTGGATTGATGGCTGAAAGGAACTTTTCTCCCCATGAAGACCCTCCGTGAGACCCTGGGTGGGACGTAGGGGGACTGGGCCTCCTTCCACCCCATGGAAAAAATGAAGGCATGGGGGACGGGTGCTGCCTACCTGTGTGGAAGAAGGGGCTGACGGTGTAGGGTAATCCCAGGGGCAGTGGAGGGGGCAGCATGGACCCTGAGAGAAGTCCCTTCCCCTCAGAGCTGGCCCCTCCAGGTGGGGCTTGGCCTGGGTGGGGGACCTGGCCTCCAGCAGCCACCATCTCGGAGTCCTCGCCGTCTGAGTCCTTGGGGGGTTCATCTTCAGAACCGTCTGGTGCCCAGAGTCCAGCTCCCGTTGTCTCTTTGGACTCACTGGGCCGGCCTGAGGCAGGGCTGGGGCCCCCTTTCCGAGGAGCTCGGCGGGCAGGCTCTCGGGGTGGGGTAGGGGGCCCGGGACCCGGGGGACCCTGGGGAGGCAGGGCCAGCAGCGGCGCGGAGCTGTGTCTCAGCACCAACATGGCCCCGCGCCGCTGCAGTTCCTCAGCACCGTCCGGCGGGCGCAGGGCGGCCTCGGGCGCCAGCAGTTGCGGCCGGTGCGCGCTCTCCAGCTCCTTCTGGCGCAAGAGCTCTGCTGACATCTCCAGCCTGGCCGTGGGGACAGCCCGCAGGGGGTCAGGCAGCTCGGCAGAGCCACTTCCCGCCCCCCAACCCCCCCAACCCCCCATCCAGAGCACATACCGGGCCAGATTCTGCTTCCGCAGGAGCTCCTGCTGCCGGGCGAACATCTCTGCCTGGGCAGGGGGCAGGAAGCCGTAACCTGCGGGTAAGGGGACAGACCACGAGGCCGGGTGGCCGAGTGGTCCAGGGCCAACCAAGCCGCCCTGGTCTGTCCTTGGCTTCAACAAGGGCAGGGGTGGGTTCGCCGGGAGCACTGATGGACACCGGTTCGGTGACACATACCCGATGGCCCCACACCAACAGCCCCTCCCCGCGCCCGGGGAACAGAATCGCACACCCGCCTACTGCTCACCTGGGGTCTGGCACAGGGCCGAGGGCACCCCCAAAAAGGGGGGCCTGAGGTGGGGGCCCAGAGCGATGTGTGGGGCATTCTGGGGCGACAGCAAGGGGGGCGGTTGCGACAGCTCCCTGTGGGCGGCAGGGCGATAGCTCCCTGTGGACTGCTGGGCCGCGCGCGCCGCAGGCTCGGGCCCCCTCCTTCCCGGAACTACCGCCCCAGCCCCCGCGGCCCCCGCTCTGGCCGCCTCTGCTAATTGCCGGCCCCGCGGGCGGTCGATGTGCGCCCGCCGCGGCTCCGGTCGTCCCTGCCCCCGCTGGCGGCGCCAATTAATCTCGGCGGCGGCGCGGAGGCGCTGGCCCGGCGGGCGGCGGCGACTGTGGCGGTAATTACCGCGCGGGAGCCCCTGGCCCCACGGCCCTGGCCCCCCTTTTACCGCCCCCGCCCAGCCCAGCCAACCCTGTGCAGACCAGGCGCAATTAGCCGTGGTCCGGGAGGCGGCGGCTGCCGCGAACACTGCCCGGGTGCAAGGCGGGGCGGGCGGAGGGGGGGGCGGGGGGTTGTCTCCCGGCGGGAGGGACGGGGAGCAGTCAAAGTCCTCCAGCCCCCGCCCCTGCCTGATGTCTCCCGGCCGCTACAAGCCTGGGGGGCTCTTCCGTGCAACCAGCAGCTCCAGTGTCTGAGTCGGTGCTGCTGCGGGGTTCTCCCCTTCCCCAGCCTCCTCCGACCTCGACCTCGGGGCTGCCAGACCTCGTGCTGCTCCCCCTCATCTGCCTCAAGCCCCCTCACCTCCCTGTTGGGGAAGCAAAGCCCTCAGCTGTCTCAGGGGCTCCTGGATTCAGGCCCACAGCTGCTCAATAGAAAGACACCCCACCCAGAGAGGTGGTCATCCCCACAGTCTACCCCACGAATGTTTCCCTGGGCCTCTGCCCGACTCAGGGGGAATTACATTGTTGCTGCAGAGCAGGCTGCCAACCTAGGCCCGACCACAGCGCCAGGTCCACTGAGGACCCTGTGGCTGTGTGGCTGGGATGGGAAGATGCGGGCTGTGGACTTGACCTGCAGACACCAGCTGATGGGTCTGCCACCTGCAGCTCTGTAGCCCAGAAGCCAACACAGGAAATGTAGGGGCCTCTCTGAAATGCAGGCACCCTGATACCTCTCTGAGAAGGATGGGGCGCCAGCTGGGCCAGTGCCGTCTCTGTGCTGAGCCAGGCTCTGCTTCCGACGCTGACTTGCTGTGGATGAGGGCAGGTGGACCTCCAGGCCACTGGGGCTCCTCGCGGCTGCTGCTGCCACCTCCTGTCGGACCCTCAGGAGATCTGGGGAGTGTAGGCACCAGCAGTGACCCAGAGGCCAGCCCCCACCAGACTCTCATGTCCCTCACCCTGTTGAGCATAGGACATTGGCCAAGGACGCAGAATGAGAGCTTATTCTCCCAGATCCTGCTGGTTGGTCACTGGGACAGAAAGATGAGCAGGCCCAAGGGGAGGGCAGACACCAGACATCCCTAGGCAAGGTGCCTGGCTGCACCGACTGGTCTTGGGAGGGGGCCCAGGTGAGCATTTATAAGGGATGTGGAGATGTTAGGAACCAAAACATGGTTGGGATGGAGAAAGGGAAAGGCCCGGACAGGGAAGGCTGGTGGTACAGGAACCTTGACTTCGACAGGAACTGACACTGCCAAGAGCCAAACTGCAGGGCCCAAGAGGGGAGGGGTCACGCAAAGGCTAGAGTGTGGGTGCAGCGGGGCTGGAGTCCAGGGGCTGGGCCAGGTCTCCAGCCCTCTCCTAGGTAACACCTGGGCTCACTGCGCAGTCTAGGCACTCTGCTCTCCACCCCCAGCCCTCCGTCCTGCTCAGGCCCGGACTTCAGAGTTCCCTGCCCCGCAGCCCCCCTGCTGTGCCGGCTCCGCTGCCACCGCCTGTTTATAAATTAATTACCCGAAAAGCGGAGGTGGGTCCTGCCCTGGGCTGGGTGCCAGCCCGCAGAGCCCAGCCGGCGCGGCCGCCCGCATCGATCTCGGCAGGGCCCTGCGCCCCCGCCCGCCCGCGGCCTCGGTTATTTACCGTCGGCTCCCGGCGGGGGCGGCAGGCGGAGGCCTGATTGACAGCCCGGCTCCGCGCCGCTCCTGGCGGCCGGCGCCCCTCCCCCGCACAGCCACCGGAGCCGGCCCCAGGCAGGGCAGGGAAAGCAATTAAAAAGGAAGATTTTTAAATTATTAACATTTGGTGAATTATTCAGGCTCTCGGTGCCTGACTGCCCTGGGGGACAGTGCCTGTGTAAGGAGAGGAAATCCAGCCCCTTTTCCCAGCAAGTATCCCTCACCCAGCTCCAGCCAGGAAAGGCAAGCTACTCCCCCTGGGCTGGGTTCTGCAAGATCAGGGTGCAGCTGGTCAGGGTGCCAGACGGTGCCCCTGTGGTGGTAGGGGGACTTCCAGGTGTCCGGTCTGGGAGTGGTGTTTCTGGCTGGAGCTCCTCCTGAGCACCAGCGAAAGCTGGGCCACCAAACCTGAACTGTCGCTTACCCTGCTTCTGGACAGACGTCCACGTGGACGTTCAGGGGGCTGACTGCTGCTCTGCTCCTGGCCCCACCCTCCTGAGAAGGGGTCTGGCACTGTCTCACAGAGTCTCTGCTCTGACTACAGTATCCAGGCCACACCATTCATGTGGGCACGGGGGAGGGGAGGCGGGGACCCACAAGGACCTGTATGTGCTGGAGACATGGGTGGGCCTGGTGAAACCCCCACCTCCCACTCTCCCTTCAGCTCCCCCAAGCAGCTTCCTCCTCTGTGAAATGGCAGTGAGCAGTGGCCATTTGAGGCCCTGCTGGGAGAGCCTTTGGGAGACTTATTGGTGAGGGACCGCCCTTCCAACCAGATCTACCCAAACAGGCCACTGTGTTGGGCACAAAGAAGGAGGTGGGCCTCACTGTCCATCTACAAGGGCTTTCAAGGTTTGAGGAGCCAAAAGACCTGCATCCAATCCCAGCCTTGGTGTCAGCAGCACGCTTTTCAGGGTGAGCAGAGGCCTAACAGGACAGGGAGAGTCCAAAGCACATTGTGGACACTCATGATGCCGTGGGGAGGGGCCACATACCATGGCTGGGGAGGCCCAGGTGGTAGAGACGCTGAGGGTCCTCAAAGGTGCTGGCCTCACTCAGGGCAGACACCAGCCGGCGGTAATGATCCTCAGGGGCCATGCTGGGCCCTAGTTCCGGAAGCAACAGAGTCTCTGGGTTGGGCAAACACAGGAGAGAGGGCTTCCCCTTTAGACACTGCTAAGAGAGAGAAACAGGGGCTCCCCTCTTAGAACCTGCTGCTGGCTGACTGTGCCCAGCAGAGGGTCCAGGCTGTCCCCCTCCCTCTCCAGCGGCTGTTCCCTCACCCCCGGGGTAAAGCCCACACCTTGAGGAGACTTGCTTCGGGCCTTCTTCTCCAAAGGGCAGTCACTGCTGATGTGGGGGGAGCGACCCAGCCTCTTGCCCAACAGGTCACCTGGGAGAGGGCAGAGTGAACCCCGTCCTGCGTTCAGGGCTTGTAGAGGCCAGGACAGGAACAGCTCCAGCCCACCCCAATACTGGCCTCAATTCCTGCCTCAGTGCCGGCCCAGCTCCAGCTCAGGCCAGAACCATAGCTCTCATCACTCAAAGGTGCCTATGGTTCAAGCCTTGCCCAGTCCAGCAGGGTTGGGTCAGAGTGAGGGAATGGGACAGTCCAAACCCTGGGCTCTGGGCTACATGTGTGTAGATGTGATGGGAGATGCATGGTTATGGCCTCAGGCAGCAACTCAGGACCTCACAGGCACCATGCTGCTCCCACCTGGCGGATGAGCCTCCTTTGCAGAGTAAGGAGCCTTCCTCCACACCTCACCACCCTCTCCTCCTGGGACAGGGGTGACTGACTACCAGCAGTGCAGGGTCACATGCCAGGGTAACCCAACCTTCTCCTAGAGGCCACAGGCCCTGGAGGTCAGGTGCATCTGCCCCCATCCATTCTTCCTGGGTTCCTCCCCCCAGGCCACATCCGTCATTGCCCCCAGAAAACCGGAGGACACTACCTGGGCTAAGCGCCCAAGGGCACCCCATCACCCGCTGTGCATAGCCCCTCATGTGGCCCAGAGCCCACCCCACCCCTATCCTAAAGTCCTCTTTCCGATCCCCTGGAGTCAGTCTTTCTCTACCCAAGCCTCTGGCACCCTGATGTCAGGCTCCCTCCTGAGCCCAAGGTCTGGGAGGTCTCTGTGGAACAGCTCAGCAATTGTGTCAGCTTCCAGTCCAAACCCTGCACTCCTGGCCCCACTCCCTCCTCATGAGGCCATCTGGGTGAAGGGGCCACCCCCTCAGTGACCCAGGCCCACCATGACACCTCAGCAAGGGGAGCTACTGAGAAACCCTGCGGTCAGCTCCAGAGCCTAATTCCTTTTTCTTATTCCCTTAATCTGTCATTTTTATCAGGCGAGGAAGTGCAGCAGTGGAGTGCCGATCAATCTCCACTTTACAGCTGACAGAATGGTGCTAATAACTTATTGATCTCAGCCACCTCCTGCCACTGGCCTGGGCCCAGTGGCCTAGCCCCAGACCTTGCCCTGAGAGGGATGAGGATGCAGTTCCCACTGCCCAGACAAAGGGTCCTACATTAGTGACCTGGTAGGATGGGTAGGGGTGCTCAACCAGCATGAAGCCCCTGAGGAAGGCAAAAGAGCCTCCGGCCAGCAGCACCACCAGGGCTGCAGCATCCAGCTGTGCCAAGCCTGGGGAGGGCTGAGTCTACATCTGCTGCCTGCACCCCACCCTGCACATACCGCCTAGGGACCCAGTGAATACCCCAGGGCTTCCACTTCCCTTGATCCAGTTCTCATTCTCCACAGTGGGAAGACCCCCTCCCCTTCCTCTTGGGGGGTGATGGCTCCTCTCTGCCTGGCAGAGGTGCTTGGGAGGGGGTGGCAGGTGGGCCCACAGTGAGACCCATGCCCACTGTCATAGAGAGGTCCTGCCATGGAGGTCCAGGGCTCACCAGTCCCTGATGAGGGCCGCATATACTCACAGACACACACACAGTAAGGAGATGTCTGCAGGGCCCACCGCGAGCCCAGTCCTCCCTGACCCCTCCTGCTCAGGTGAACACACAGCTGACACGTGCTCCTGGGGAGGAGGAGGTGAGCACCGGCCGAGGCCTCCACCCAGGGGCTGGCAGAAAGACATGGAAGCTGATGAGGACTAGAGTCCCAAGAAGAGGGCAGGACCTGGATGAAGCCCGGACACAGGACACACATGGCACTTCACACAGATCATGTGTGACCCGTGAAGTGCTCATATGTGGGTCCTGTACCTCCGCAGGAAGACAGTGAGGGCACTTTGACACACACGTGTCACACGGGCGTAAGTGGAAGCCCAAGCTTTTGGCCAGGCCAGGGGCACACACACACACTCAGGCCAGGCACCATGAGGAGGTCTCTGCGTATGCAGGCAGCAGGGGAGCCCGCTGGCTCCGAATATCTCAATCACTGTGGGACTCTGGAGGCTCACCCGATCGATGGGGCAATTAGATTTTTATCAGCCGCCTGCTCAGAGCCTCTAACTCGGCTCCAGAAGCAGCAGCCCCCCACCTCCCACAGAGGACTACCCAGCCATTGGCACACCTGGAAGGCCTGATGGGGGTACTCAGGGGTCCCAGGATGGACCACCCCCTGCCCAGCCTTCCTGAAAGCTGCAGCCACTGCTGGGAACTTCCTGGGTCTGCCCTGATCCATAGGGCAGCAAGGGACCCCTGCCAGCTCCTCTTGGCACTCAGAGCCCCCTTCAGCCAAAGCTCAGCAAGCTGCCCCCTCCCTCCGAGCTCTTGTCGCCTCCAGGAGCTAGCCCTCCACAGGGACAGAGCCCTGGGCGAGCACCCTCCTGCCCCAGCCCCTCTCCTCTCAGGACGTGGACCCTTCTCTCCCAGGGGCCCTGGTTCTGGGGTCGGTGTGTGCAGAGCACATCCCTGCCCATCCAGGAGCCATGCCCAGGTGTGTGCCTCCCTGAGGCCTGCGCTCCCTGACTGTCCTGCCTCCATCTGCCCCCTGAGAGCAGGCGGTAGCTGTGGCCTCCGGCCACTCCAAGCCCACCCCAGCAGCAGCCACAGTGGAGCCACCGCCTCCGCCTCCTGTCTGCCCGGCTGGCTGGGATTAACACAATTACCATCACACGGAGCCCCGGGGGACAGCCGGCTTCGCCACCTCCCGCCTCCTCCGCTGGCCTCCCTGGCTGCCCGCCAAGGCTGCTGGGGGTGGCGGCATCCAGAGCCGCTGAGCAGAGACACAGGGAGGCTGCGAAGCGGCTGTCCTCACGCTGCTCTGCGCAGCCTGGCAGCCCTGCTTCACCCAGCACTGCCCTGGCTCCTCACCTGCGGCTCCCAGGCCTATTTCCACGCTGCCTCTCTGGAATTCACAGCGACTCTGATGCTCAGGCATAACGAGGTGGCGGCTGCGATGCACGCTGGATATGAGGGTGGGAAGGTCGCTGTCCTGGCTGCAGCGAAGCAAGACAGGGAAGGTGAGACCCCTCAGGGCTCCTGGCTGAGCCTGAGTGTGAGCATGCATGGCCCAGGGGACACTGAGTGTGACAACACCTCGTGCACACCGTTTCTGTGAGCATCTCCATCTCCTCCTGGGTGCTGGAGTCTTACCCTGACCTACACAGGCCCCACCTGGGACCACCAGGACCTGCTAAGTGTCTGCTAAACACAGCAGCCTTGCACTTAGACCCCACTGCTGCTCCCAGGGAGGGTCTGTGTGGAGTGCAGGGCTGGCCCCATCTGGACTCTGTTCTCTGCAGAGAGACCAGCCACTGTCCTTGCTTCTTGCTCTGGGGGGGCAGCCAGGTCCCACCAGCAGAAGGCTGCCAGAGAGGACACGTGGACCCAGCGCTTGCTCCTGTGAACATGCTATTGCAACTAAAACTTTCAACCACCCATGGACTCTCAGTTTTTTCAAATACAGAAACCAAGGTTGAGACCAAAACCTGCAGCCAATGAGGTGTGTGCCATCCAGGGGCATACATGGGTGTGCACACACACACTCACACGGACCTGCAGACACACACAGACACAGATGCACACAGTAGTCACCAGTGTGCCTGTGCTAAGGACACTCTGCTCTTCCAGGGCTCCCCACCAAGAACCTTGGGATAAACAGGAATTTAATTTCGTTCTTTCTTTGCTCTTCCTGTTAAATCAGCTCACTGCCTATATCACAGAACCCCAGACAAAAGAGGGAGGGAATGGCCCCCACGGCATTTGCCCTTGGGGTTCTGAGAGCATCTCTGTTAGCACAGAGAAGGGCCCCTGCCACCTTGCAGACGCAGTTGGAATGGCAGGAAGTCGGTCGGACAGGACAGAAGAGGAGCAGGGAGGGACCCCAGCCCACCCTGCGGCACATCCCTCCCCAGCACCCTTGCTCCCCAGCCCACCTGTAATGGAGCAGCCTCCTGGCTGGGCCACCTCAAGGGGGGCCTCCACCAAGTGACCTGGGAACCAACCCTAAACCTCATTAAATAACCCCCAGGCACCCCGCCCCCCCTGCCCCCGCTCTGGCCGGGGTGGCTGGAGCAGGCTAATCCAGAGCTGGCCCCTAAGCAGATCAGTTTCAGCACCAAAGCCTCCAGGGCTGGGCTCTAGAGCCGCTGAGAGACCCTGATGCAAGCTCTCTCCCCACCCCCAACCCTTCTCCCAGGAGGAAAGAAGGCCCCCCCCCCACCCCCCCGCCATGCAAACAAGAGGGCAGGTGGGGTGGGAGTAAGTACTTTATGGGATTAATTGGCAGCAATTCTCATCCTCTCTATCATCCTCATCAATGCGGGGGGCGGGGGTAGAAGAGAGAAATGCTGTCCTCAGCATCAGGGAGGGGTAGGGGTGCCTAGTGCCAGGACTGCTGCTGCCACAGAGTTCTCCCTTGAGAGAACCTCCTTTTGGTGTCCCCAGGACTCTTGCAGGAGGTGGGCCAACCCCCAGAGACTTAAGGTGGGGTCAGGCCCGTTCATTTGTTTCCTGTGAATCCTCAGCTGAGTGCTTACACAGGGAGTGGGGCTCAGCGCTCACCACCGCTGTGGCCAATAACTCTTTGAGCTGGTCACTCAGACACTCAGGTGGTGCTGCCGCTCCACGGAGGTGATGCTGCAGCTCCGCGGAGGTGATGCCTTATGGGAATCAAGACACAGCCCACACATCAAACCTCCGCTTCCTGCCTTAGGGGCTTGCCCCATGAGCTCCAAGACAGCATGGCCTGGCCCCAGAAAACCTGTGTGGTCACTCGGTTGTTCACTGAACAAATTATGCGGGGTTTTATGTAAAGGACCATGAAGAGGGCTTCCCTGGTGGCTCAGTGGTAAAGAATCTGCCTGCCAATGCAGGAGACATAGGTTTGATCCTTGGTCTGGGAAGATCCCACATGCCATAGGCAACGTGTACCATAACTACTAAGCCTGTGCTCTGAAACCCAGGAACTACAACTGCTGAGCCCATATGTGGCAACTACTGAAGCCTGCACAGCCTAGAGCCCATGCTCTGTAGCAGGAGAAGCCACTGCACTGAGAAGCCCGAGCGCTACAACTAGAGAGTAGCTAGCCTGTATAACCAAGACCCAGCAGAGCCAGAAATAAGTAAATAAAATTATTTTTTTTTAAATGTGTGAACCATCAGACTCTTTCTCCCCGTGAGGGGCCCCTCCAGTGCCTGGTATACTGTCCAGCCCTTGTCCATCTCCTGGCCAGCTCAGGGGCCTCAGGAGAGCAGGGCCCACATCTCCTCCCTGCTGCTCTGGATGCACGGGGCTTAAAGGGGAGCTCCAACCAGGCAAGTGGTTACAGCAGACTCAGGCAGACAGAGGGATGGGGGCGAATGCATAGATGAGTAGAACTGAGGGACAGACAGACAGATGAAGACTGATGGATGAAGTCAGATGACTAGACAGATGAAGATGGACACACAAGGACAGGCACTACTGGATAGACAGAAAGGCTGGAAACAGCAGACAGACAGATGGACAGAGCCTGAAGGACAGACAGCAGACTCGAGACAGAAAGACACACGGACGGGGCCAACAAGAGCCGGGAAGAGACAGAGGCAGAGCTGAGGTGGGGGTGTGTGAAGCAGCTGCGCTGTGGGCTTGCTCAGCCCTCCTTGGCCAGACGCTGGGGTGCTGCAGCAGGGCGATATGGGGGGCAGATGGGCTATAAGTCTTCTTGGCTAACCTCCCAATCTCCCCTCTGGTAAAATCCAGACATCATCGCAGCTGTTTTGAGGGTCCGCCACACTCTGGGACCTGGCCTCTTACTGTGTCGGACACCCGGGCCCTCTCCCACATCCCATGGCCGACTGGGGTGAGCAGGGGGCTGCAGGCAGGGAAACAGCAGCCTGGGATTTCCCTACAGGCCTTACTGACAAATTTCTCATGTAGCTTCCCAAGTAAAAGGCTCATAAAATGTCATCAACGTTCATGACGGTTCATAAAAATGATCAGTTGAGCCGGCAACTTCAAAATGAGGTGGAAATAAGTTTAAAGACGTTTTCATTGTAATTTGGCTCCAGGACTGAGACATTCTCAGAAGTATAAATAATAACACATGTGGCACAGAGCCAGGCTGCAAGAGGGGCCCGAAGGCACTGGATGCCCACTGCTTGCTTGGCTGGGCCTGTCTTGTGCCTTCCCTGGAAGCCCTGGGCTAAGACTTGATCCCAATGACCAGACACCACAGCCAGGGCTCCATCCTACCCTTCTGAGACGGGGGACTTGGGTCTCCCCAACATCCCCAACCTCCACATCAGGTCTCCCCATTTTTATCTCCTTACTATGGCTTTAATTTACAGCCCCTCCACGGACTGGCGCAAACCCCCAACCTGCTGGATGGGGCCTACAGCAGGACCTTGTCAAAGCACACACCAACCACTTCTCTGCTCAAGAGCTTTCAGTGGCTCCCCATTGCCTGAAGGCAAATGCCCAACAGGCCCAGTATCTAAGGCCCTTTAGCACCCAGGTAAGCCAGGCCTGCCAGCTTCGCCTCCTCCCTTTCCACACCCCCTTCCCTCATTCCTCCATGTCTCTGTAGACACCCCCTTTCTCTAGTGAGCTCCTATGTATCCTTCAAGACCCCACTCACACATCACCATTCTCACATTCTGTTAGGTCTCTGGGAGAGTGGGAGGGGGCAGGCATGGCCTTATCTTTGGGCAGATGGGTTCCAATGTGAGAGGGGGAGCACACTCTGGCTTCAGGGCTGGGCCCAGAACCCATCTCTGCTGCTGTCACAGTTTAGGCACAAGTCAACAATAGACCATGGATCAAGGAGAGGAGGAGGGGAGGGAGGCTGGAGGGATTTAGAGTCAGAACCGAAGAACATGGAGCGACAAGGCTCTGTGCGGCCCACACACAACATGTAAGGGAAGCCGGGCCCAGGCCCGGCCCTACCTGCAGGACGTCTCTCGGAAGGAGATGTTCACGTCCCAGTGGGTGTGGACTCTGCAAGGAGAGAAGCAGAGGTTCAGTGTGGCCTCCAGGACTCAGCATGTGGACAGCAGAACATGTATGTGGCATGCCCTGTGTCTGCCCTGGAGTGCCAGCCTCAAGGGAACTGGGCTGGCTCAGAACCACCTCTAGCATCATCTGGTACCAGCTCAACATGTTGGCGGCTGCCGCCAGGACAGACCCACAGGGCAGGCACCTGCTCCAGGGCTTGCCAGACAAGGAATTGGGAAGGACAGAACTGAGGTCTCACTTCTCTGCATCTTGTTGTGGTGGAGCCAGCAGAGCCCCCACTTGTGCAGGGGTGGGGGCCGTGACTTCCTCTGACTGTGCCACTTCTGTGACTGAACCCTAATTCCTAGTTGCTAGAGCTGCTCCGGGGGTGCTGGGAACCGGTCAAGGAATGAGCCCCATGGACACCACCACTGGCTCCGATGGTGGCCCTTGGGTCCCAGCTGCTGCCAAGCCGCCTCCTGGAAGTGACAGTCACACAGCAGAGGTAGGAGGGGTCAAGCAAGGAAATAGCTCTGTGCTGTGCCCACCCTCTCACCCACAGCAGTGTCCCTGAGAAGACCCGTGGGCTGAGGGAGGGTGGTGGCAGGCCCACGTGGTGCTTTCCACCAGCACAGGCGGGAGTAGGGGCTGTGAGCGGGGCTCTCTGGTGTCCAAGAGGGTTAGGGTAGGAGAAACTAGAATATATTAAAAGCAGGAAAAAGGCCTGGAAATTCTGGGGATACATATGACATGCTGGACAGACAGACAATGGATGGACAGATGAATGGATGGATGGAAAAAGAGGTGAGTGGGCAGAGGGAGAAACTTCTGCCAGGAGGGAGGGGAGAAAGGAGGAGGTCAGGAATGGTGGCCCCAAACCTGAGGGAGGCAGTAAGGAGCCAAGGGAGTGGCCACTCCAAAGAGAGTGAGTGTGAGTGTCAGGGGTGCTCCCATGAGGATCCACGCAGCTCCCTCCTCCTTGCCTGGCTGTGGCGGCATGAGACTCTCCTCCAAGAGCCTTTCTCCTTCCTCAGCCCAGCAGTTCTGGCCCTCCCTGGCCCTTTCCCACACATGGACCCTCCCTGGCCTGCTCTGGCCATGACTATTGGTGGTGCCTGCTCCTCAATGCCACTGAATCCTGGCCTGGCACTTGGCCGCCAGGTGGGGGCAAGGCAGGTTCACAGTGGTCCTGAGGCATGTCCCTGGGAGTCCAGGCTTTGTTTCACCTGCGGCAGCTGTCAGTGGCCACGCAGAGGATAGAAGCTAAGCTGGGCCCCTGTCCTCAGAGCAAAGGCTCTCCACCTCTAGGTCTGACCTGGCCTTCCGCTGCCTGGAGACCCCAGTCCTGAAGTCCCCACCCACGCCAGAGCCCGCGGGCCCTCCCCTCCTGGTCCCTGAAGCACCTTCTCTTCATGATATGGACATGCGGCTCGTTCTCCTGCTTCAAGCCCAGCCGCTGCCCACAGGCCGAGCCACTCCCGTCACTGTCGCCATCACTGGCTGAGAAGCTGGGGGTCAGCTCCTTCTTCAGGATCCGGGCAGGGGGCAGGGCAACTGTCCTCTTGTCTGCCAGCCGCCCCCGGTTCTGGACAAGGAGGGAGGAGAGGAAGGTTAGGCCAAACCACGTGGCTCAGCCTCCTGGGCACCACCACCTACGGCAGAGAGGCCTCCGGCCCTCCAGGACACTCACAACTGGCCAGAGGCCAAGACAAGAGCAGAGAGGCAAGGCTTCCTTCACAAACCCGTCCAGAGACTGCCTTCCACTCCATCCTGGTGGGGGCCCAGGAGTAAGCGTATGGGCACTGCCCTATCCAGACTCCACACTCGGCCCAGCCCCTCCACAGGTGCTCGGCTTGTGTGTGGACGCTTGCTGGGGACCAACCCGGTGTTCCCAGCCCCAAAAGGGCTGCGAGCACCCGCAGGACGCGTGTGTCCTGACCGCATGCAGTTACCTCTGCATGCATGTCTGCCTGGCAATCCCACTCAGACTCTCTATGAACCCCTACCCATGCCAAGCCCACTTTCGATGCTCAGTGCCAAATGAAGCCCAGCTCAGGAGTGTCCGAAGCCTGGAGTCTGGGGCTGACCCCTTGTAAATTGCAGACCTTTGGCTCACAGGTCACCTGGCAGCCAAGGCCCTTTGTCCTATGCGTCCTGGGGGGACCCATCCCCTTGGTCAGGAACTATGAGATTCAGAATTTTTCTACGAGGGGCACCTTTCCCCTGCCCTGCACCCGCAGTGTGAGCAGGGAGGGCCACAGAAGGGCCCAGAGCCTGCACACATGCTGGCAGCTCATGCCAAGGGCCCTGCATAGCATGGCACCCGCTGGTGTCTGCAGGTCGCGCCACCCCAGGGAAGAAGAGCTCCCGTTTTCTGGTGGGCTGGAGGCTTTTTCTTATTTAATAACTACTGGTTCAGGATGGTGGCAGGGACCTTGGAATTATTTAATTCTCTCTCATCTTTTCAGTGACTGAGGCTTTCTAGGATTCCTCCCTCCTGTTGCCAGGACAATGTGTCCCCATCATATGCAGGAGCTTGGAGAGGAAGGTATCCAGGGGACTTTTGCCCCTCCCCACACAGTGTCCCCCTGGATCAGAAGGACAGCTGTGTGCGGCCGCCACAGCCCTAGTCTGCAGAGGAGAGGTTCTCTTCAGATCCAGACCAGCCCCACCTCCAGACACATGGCCCACCCCAGTCCCAGATTTGGGCAGTGCCCCTGACAGGGTTGGGGAGCCACAGTCTGCCACATCTGCCCTCACAAATCCACCCAGGATGGAGAAGGAAATGGCAACCCACTCCAGTATTCTTGCCTGGAAAAGTCCATGGACAGAGGAGCCTGGCGGGCTGCAGTCCATGGGGTTACATGACTGAGCATGTGTGCACAAGGGTGGACAGAGATGGGCTGGTAGCAATAAAGTGGTAAAACTAAAAAAAAAAGAAAAACAAATCCACCCAGGAGGTGCCCCAAGGTCCTCTCTTCAACACACGTCCAGTGAGAGACTGGCCAGCACTGGGGAAGGTGGGGTGGAGGGAGCAGTGAAGTTGGGGGTAGGCCTGCGAGACGAAGGGGGGTCCCCCCCCCACCCCGTGCTTCTAAGACCCTGGCCTTGGTTCCAAGCTAAACCAGTGGCAGCAGAGCTTCAGCGAGGCAGGGAGGTGGAGGGGGTGACCGACTGGCCCCCTGCCTCTTCCGGCCAGGCTCTGGGGGGCAGGGTTTTCAACAGCTCTGGCCTGTCTGGAGTGGGCTTGGCTGCAAAGCCCCTCAGCTCTGCCCTTCTCCAGCCTGCTGTAGGCCAAGGACCAGGACCTCCTTTCCTGCCTTTCTGCTTTAACTAAACTATTCTCTGAAGAAAAAGTTTTCAGTGCACTTCCCTTTCCTTCTCATCTATGGGACAAGGATGAGAGGGAAGCAGAGCAGTAAGGCTGCCACTTGGGTAAGGCCATACCAGGTATGGGGGCCTGGAACAGCTCTGGTAGTGGGGAGTTAAGGAAAAGGGACCAGGATGAGCAGTCCTGACCTGAACCAAGGACAGGGACACATCTGCCTCCCACACACACCACAGACCTCAGCTGCTGACCCCTGCTCAGCACACGGATTTCGGAATTGGGTGCTAAGCCCCTGTCCCAGCCAAGCACTGGCTCCTCAGACAGCAAGGGGGGGCATGGAGGCCGCAGCACGACGCCTATGCTGTGAGTACACACTCATATTCTGAGACTGTGGAGTGTGCACGTTATCTGTGGACCTGGCCATGGGCAGTAGTGGAAAACAGCCCGTGTGAAAAAGGTGGGGACTGAAAAGACAAGGGGGTCCGTGAAACCTTCCTAAGGGAGAGGCACGGGGATGGCCTGGGAGCGACCGGGTTCGGGAGAGGCAGGCCCAGGTCTGAGCCGTCCCTCATGCAGGGCAGGGGCCTGGGAGCCCCTGACAGGCCCTGACAGGTAGGCAGTCCTGGGCTATGGGCCCATCCTGGCCTTCCCGTCAGGAAATGTCTTAGAGGGGACTGATGCTGGGCTCAGGCCACCTGCCCACCCCTCCTGTAGGAGACCTTCAGAAGGCGATGGTGGGAGAGGCAGGGCTCCTCCCACCAGCAGAGGCCCCAGACCAGCCTGGAGGGTGTCCCCTCTGGCACCAGCTGCTTGAGAAGTGAAGGGGAGTTCAGCTTCCTGTCCCAGGCAGGTGTGGTGGCTTTGGGCAAGGTAGGCTGCCTGTGCACATGCTCTGTCTGGGGCGCTCTGCATGCAGGCTTGCCTGTGAGCACAATGAGCTCGAGCCAGACAGTGTGTGGGGTGGGCAAGTGGGGAGGCTCAGCTGTGTCCCCTTCCTCTGCCCAACCTGTGTGTCTTTACAGGTTTGTCTGTGACTTCCTGGCTTGCCCACCCCCAAGGCCCACCAGGAATCCAAGACTTCCCCACCCCCTCCCTACCACCAGTCCAAAGTAAACAAGCTGAAGGCTGCCTGCAGGGTCCTTTCAGGCCTTCCTGGCAGAGGGGGTTGCTGAATGGTGCCAGGAGCCGTGGTCCTCATGGGCTCTCCCACAGGAGCTCAGACTGTCCCTCTCAAGACAAGATTTTCAGATGGAGCCTCCAGCCACTGCTGCCTGGAGGGCATGCGAGAGGGAAGGCAGTGCTTCGGGGCAGGCACAGGCCCCAGCTCTCCTGCCCTCCTCACCCCTCCAGGCTAATAAGGTCTCAACAGACTTCTACACTGGGTTGGAAGTCCCACACCAGCTTCCAGCTGCAGTTCTCTTGACATCAAGGCCCACACTGCACCTACTGTGCCCCAGACCAGGCTGTATCCTCAGACACTCCTGGACATCCCTGGCCTTGTCCCACAGGGCTCCAGCGCTAGGCATCCAGACATGCAGGTCACTCACATCCAAGCCTGTGGCCACCCCAGAATGTCCATCCAGGCTGGCCGACACTGTCACGTCCTGTAACAAGTGTCCCCTTAGTATCAGCTCCTCTCCCAGGCTGGGCCAGCTGACATGGTGAAACCACATTCCCCCCACGCCCCCCACACACACCTGTAACAAGGCAAAGTCCCCAGGCCCCGATCAGATGACACTGTCCAGGGAGGAGTCCTTCACACCACGGGCTGTCCCCAGGACCTCAGGAGAAGCAGCTCCCGGGCTCCCAAAGAGAGGCTTCAGGATAGGCAGGACCCTGCCCTGAATCAAGGGGGACGGGGTCTGACACCCCAGCATACCCACCAAAGCCATCTCCTCTATTTGCCCCTGAGGGTTCCCTCCTGCCCACTGGCAGGGTTGAGGTTAGGACTGATTCTAGAAAACAGAGGCCAAGCTCCGCAGCGGAGAAACAAGACCCTGAAGCCCCAGGTTTTCTCCCACATCTCACCACCGGGGAGGATATTCGACAGCCGGGACAGTCGCAGATCGGAGGATGCACCTGCAGGATCCCCTTGGACATAAGCGTCTTCAGACTTTTCCCTGCGAGGAGAGCCGAGGCAGGACCGGTAAGGGAGCGGGACCAGGCACAGGTCGGGCCGGGCACGCGGGCATGCTTCCGGGGCGCTGTCAGGGGCAAGGCCGGGTTCCCTCCCGCCACGAGTATGAACACCCGCCTCCGTCCAACTTCCGAACCCACACCCGGCCTCGCTGCCCACCCCACCCTCGCAGACGTTGCGGGGATCTGCAGAGCTCGGAATTCGAGATCCGGCGAGCGCCCTCCCCTGACGCAGGGCGGTCTCTCCCCCCACCTCCCCCGCCTCCGCGCGCCCCTCCTCCCGCGCTCCACCCTCTCCTAGCAGGTCCGCGGGAATCAGGAGCTGGACCGTGGAGGTCGGGCCCGGCGCAGGTGAGCGGCGCGGTCAGGACCCGGGACTGCGCTTGACCCCGCGGAGCCACGAGCCCCAGAGTCGACGAGCGTGATTGGGTCCCTAACTTTCTAACTATCCCCCACCCCCCGCCTGGCGCTCACCCCCTCTCCCTCCGCATGCCCGCTCTGGCGCCCACACGTCGCGGCCTTGGAGCCAGACTCCTGCGGGAGCCCTCGAGACTGCTCCCAGCCCCGCCGCCACTCTGCTCCGCGCGCTCCCGCCCCGACGCGCGCCCCCGCAGCCCCCACCTGCCTGCGCCACCCATGCACCTTGCCGTTCTCTCTACCAGCGCGCGTCCGCACCCGGCCTCACTTGTGCCCCTCTACTCCCTCCAGAACCCGTGGCTCCTCGACCCCGGAGGGGAGTATCCTGCCGAGTCGGCCTCCCGCCCGCTCTCCCGAGTTCCCGTAAACTTCCCCGGAGCCTGAAGGCCCAGGAATCCCGCAAAGACCTTCCGGGCAGAAAGAGCCGCCGGCTCGTGCGGCCAGCGCTGGGGGGACCACGGAGGCCGAGGGCGCTCAGCCCGGGTCCAACAAGGCGACCGTGCTTGGGGGAAGGGGGTGTCCCTGCGGCGGCCCTAGAGTCGCAGCGCCCTCTCTAGGCAGAACTGGAGTCTCCCAGGTGGCAGAACGAGGGGGATCCGGACCCACGGGTCCTCAGGGAGCGGAGGGGAGGGACCGGAGCGGTCCGCGCCCCCACGGCGGCCGCACCTTTGTGGCGGATGCTGCGTTTCCAGTCCTTGGCCGTCTCGCGGCCGCTGACGAACTGGAACTCGTTGGGTGTGAGCCATTCGCCGCGGTGGCGGATGGACGGACCCTTGCTGCCCTGGCAGAGTTTGCGCACGTAGAGCAGCGCGCGGTTGGCGCCGCACTCCACCTCGATGCAGGGCTCGCCGTTGTCCAGCAGCGGCTGGAAATCCGGTGCCGCGGCCGCAGTGGCCGAAAAGCGCTCGAGGGCCAGAGGGTCTCTGGGCAGGTGGAGGTGCGGGGCGGCCTCATGCAGGCTCAGGTAGGCGCGAGGGGCACGGAGCGGCGGGGCCAACAGCGCCTCGTAGCCCGCTGTCGCGGCTGGTAGTGAGGCGGCCGGGGGCAGGGCGGCCGCGGCGGGCAGTGGCGCCAGGTAGCCAGGCAGCGGCGGCAGTGGCAACGCTGCCAGGGTCGGGTGGAAGGTGGCCAGAGCCAGAGCGAGGTCTTCACGGCCGGGTAGCTCCTTCTTGACCGCCGGCATGGTGGGTCTGTGTTCCTGCAGCCTGGCCCTCCGCCGCCGGCGCAACTTGTTCCGGCCCGGGCTGGAGTTGGGTCTCGAGGGCCGGGGCTCAGGAGCCTCCAGGCTGCACACCCGCCCTCCCCGCTACTGCGCCCCAGCCGGGCCACCTCGGACCGCTGCCCGTCCGGCTGGCAGGGCCTCTGCCGCCCGAGACATGGTGCTGCCGGAGCTCTATCGATCCCCGATCGACCTGCCCAGCGCCGCAGCTCCAGGGCCTTGGGGCTCCACCGGGCGCTGGGCCACCTGCGCCCGCGCCCCCTGGGGTGGCCCGGCGCCCGGCTCACTGCTGCGCCCGCGGGGCCGAGCCGGGCAGTGAGGAGTTGTGCAGCCTCCGGCCGCGTGCCCCGCCCCGCCCGAGGGTCCCAGGCCCCCGCCCCGCCCCACCGTCCCAGCCGCGCACCCGCGTACTCCAGCGCGCGCCCGCCCGGCGGGGACTTGGGAGACTCGCGCCGCCGCCGCCGCCACAACTTGGCCCATTTAAACGGCCCTGGCGCGGCGGGCGGGCGGCACGGGCTCCAGTAGGGGGTGCGTGACGGCCGACTGGGCTAAGACGGGGGCAACGGGACCTGGGTGCACCTCCTGCCTTATTCCCGGGTGGGCATTCTCGTTCAGGAGGAGAGGAGGCCGGTGGGGAGGCGGGGGGCGGGTAGGAGGTGGTGGTGCGGGGGACGGATGCCAGCGAGTCGCGGCGCACACAGCCGGCGACACTGCTGAGGGAGTCACTGTTTGGGCGCCCCAGTCAGAGTCCCGGAGTCCACGTGGGGCGAGGGCTGGCTCCTTGCGAAAGAGCGTATCCGGGATCGGAATTGCAGCTTTCCTGGCGGGTGCTTGTGAGCCAGCAGCTCTGGGTAGGTGGTAGGAATCAGTGCGGAGGGCGTGAGTGGTCTCCTCGGGCGTCTGCAGTGTGTGCGCTGTGGCTTTGTGGTGTGTGGTCGTGGAAAATGTGTTGGGGGAAGGTTTGTGGTCTGTGAATAACAACGATAATTCTATCAATAACTGCCCCCCTTACCATGCACTTCACAAGCCTTAGTTCACCTGATCACCTAATATGAGTTTATTTATTTTTTTAACACCCAAAGAGTCTTTATTTTACAGATGAGGGAGGGCGGGATACAAAACGGCCAAGTAACTGTCCTGATGTCACACGGTTGTTTCAAATCCAGGCTGTCTGCCTCCACAACAAACAGCATGGGGTAGGGCAAGGAAGTGGGGCTAGAGGCAATCTGGGTGGAGGGTGGGGTGTGTGGGGAGGAGGAGAGGCAGCTGAATGTGGGACTGTGCACTTGAGCATATTTCCGTTACCTGCCACGTGCGAGTCTGAGGATGAGGGACCTCTGCATCCATGTTCACCTCTTCCTCCAGCCTTGGTCTAGCCCTAGAATGAGGGGGGTTGTCCCCTGGGATCAACCCATACCTCCCTGCTGCAGTTTGGCATGGTGGCCCTTCGGTGGGATAATTAGGAAGAGAAACTGAGAAACTCAGTGGCTTTGATAGTACTTGGTGAGACCTTGTATTTCTCGGGTGTGCCATTTTGGACAAGCTGGAAAGTAGCCTCAGCTCCCAACTCTGCTCTCAGACCCCCTCTGAGATGTACCTGGTGGGGCACCCATATGACCAGGGGGTGGGTGGGGGTGGGAGTGAGCTGGATCATAGGAGTGCTTGCACCTTCTGCAAGGGTGGGCTGGGAGTGAGGGAACACTCCACCCCTACTCCCCAGGGGCCTCCTACCAGATGCCAGCACTCGCTGGGCATGTGGCTGACTATTGGGGACCCCTGTGCTGATGTACACTGCTCACCTCATTCTCAGCTGAGGTATCAGCCAGCCCCAAGACCAACCTGGGGAGTGAGGTCTGGGCTCAGACCAGGAATGTGTCTGGGAACTCCTTTATTTCTTGTATATTTATTTGTGGGGGTTTAAGGGGTGGGTGGCAAGACGGGTGTGAATGTGAGTGACCCCTCCTTACTTCACCACGCTTGGCCCCATTGCTCTCTCAGTAACCTGGACTCCTGCATATACCTGACCCCAGGAGTGACAGCTAGGGAGCTTCTCCCACACCCAGCCTCTGTGGTCTATGTCTTGTTCTCAGGTGTGATGTTCCATGTCTAATGGATGCAGGAGGCTGTCCTCACCTGAGCGTCAAGACCCACGGGGAGCTGTCATGTTAATCTGTGGTCATAGCTTGATATGGAGAGGCCACGTGGAATGAGCCTGTTTGGCTACAGCCCTGACCCAGCTGCCAAAAGACAGCCTCCGCCCAGCTCTTCTAATGTTTGCCTGCACCTGTCCGCTGAGCCTCAGGCCTCTTAACCCCTGACCTTCACACTGTGGTCTGGAGAAGGGAGGCTGAAAGCTCATCTCTAGATCTGAGAAGATACCAGGCAGCTGTCAGGCCCGGCCTCTCCTCTGTCCTGAGTCTGAGCAGGGGTCCTCCCAGGACCACCCTTCACTCATCCCTGGCCTCTTTCGTCACACATGTGCCCACAGTGGTCAGGAGTGGCACGGGGGACCCCACCTGTGGCTGTCAGGGAGAGGCCCAGCTGGCAAGGTGTGGGGCTGACCTACCAGGCCCAGCCTAACCTCCGTGCTGCCATCTGGCTCCAGCCTTCGTTGGAGGACCAGGGTTCCCTTCTGAAAACACCGTGACTGGGTCCAGAATTCCCCGCAGGACCCCGCTCCTCTCAGGGCCACTCTTGACTCCAAGGAGACATCTTCCAGGGGTTCTCCGGGGTCTCAACTGATCAGGGCAGTTCACCCCCGCCCCCACATATTTTCTCCTGTTCTTGGGAAATAGAGCCTTCTGCCCACGGGGCCTCAGAGCAGCTTTCCCCTGGGGGACCAGGCATCCTCACCCTGTCTGTCATAGCCTTCCCAGAAGGATCTGCTCCCTTCCTCCCGCCTGTCCACTTGTGTCCGTCTGGCGCCTGAGCCCTCACGTTCCTCTGCACTTCTCAGACTGGAATCAGGCCAGAGGGACAGAATTCTGGCGTTGGGATCCCCGCCACCTGGCCCTCGGGCTTGGCGACCCCGCGGAGAACGAAGGTGGGGTCGGCGGCTCCAGCTCCTCCTCTGGCCCGAGGAGGCCCCGCCCCCGCCCGCCGGCCTCCGCGGCACCATCGCTTCTCGAGGTTCCCCCGCGCGGGGCCCTCCGCTGCTGCTGCCGCCCGCCGCCGCCGCTGCCGCCGCCGCCGCCGCCGCCAGGGAGGGAGAGGGGGTCATAAATAACCCGCGGGGCGGCGCGGCCGGCGGTGCAGACGGTGACCCGAGACGTCCCCAGGGAGCGCGGGGGCGGCCCACAGACCCTGATGCCCCCAGCCCAGGCTCTGCCAGCCTTGATCGCCCGGCTGGCGCTGCCCGGCCGGTCCAAAGCTGGCGCTCGCTCCCATCCTGAAATGCCCGCCTTCCCCCACTCCAGACCACCCCCTCAGAGCCCCCTTTACATCCATTCCTTCACCAATCAATCGCTTATTGAGTACCAGATGTGGTAAAACCCCAGGAAGAGAGACCTAGAGGTGAGGCTGGAAGATGCAGAAGAAAGCAGTGGGTCGCTGAGACCACAGGTGCAGGGGTACCATCAGCCTTCAGTTTTCCTGTGCTCACCCCGGGTACCTTAGGGGGTAGGAGAGCAGGCCCAGACACGCCCAGACAGGAAGGCATGCCAGGACAGATCACAGGGGCCCCACAGGTGTGGGCACAGCCTCACACACATGCCCACACAAGCACCCACAGCAACCAACAGATCCATGCCTTCTCAAAGGCACACAGACAGCAGCCCACACGCGTGTTCACACCCACACGCGTGCTCACACCCACACGCACACACAGCAGCTTCCAAAGCTGCAGGCACAGGACAGGTGCAGACACGGATGCTGACATCCTCAGCTCAAATATGCACAGACGGTGTGTGTGCTAACTTATATGACAGCCAAGATGGAAGACACCACCAGGACCTATGCACGAAACATACATAGACACACGGGCCTGCAGCATGAGTGCCAGATGGATACCGTTGTCATGTCCAAGACAGCTTGTCCAGTTAAAGGGTCTGGTTTGCAGCACCATTCCGTCAGAAAGGGGTAGATGGGAGGTCAGAGGTGAGTGTCACAGTGGCTCCCTCAGACACCCCTGCAGAAATGGTCAGAACCTTCAGGAAGCATCTGTTCCTGGTTCCAGGTCAGATACAGGAGGGGCCACCCTGCTGGGACATGCCTCGCTGTTGGCCAGCTGTGAGCTGGCTGCAGGCCATGCTGTCTCTCTTTCAGGAAAGTAGGTGTTTCTGAGGCTGGTCTGTCCACTGACCTTTTGTTGTTGTTGTTCAGTCTCTAAGTTGCGTCCAACTCTGTGACCCCATGGATTGCAGCATACCAGGCCTCCCTGTTCCTCACCATCTCCCAGAGTTTGCCCAAGTTCATGTCCTTTGAATCAGTGTTGCTGTCCAAGCATCTCATCCTCTGCTGCCCTCTTCTCCTTTCACCTTCAATCTTTCCCAACATCAAGGTCTTTTCCAATGAGTCAGCTGTTCACATCAGGTGGCCAAAGTATTGGAGCTTCAGCCTGAGCATCAATCCTTCCGATGAGTATTCAGGGTTGATTTCCCTTAGGACTGACTGGTTTGATTTCCTTGCTGTCCAAGAGACTCTCAAGAGTCTTCTCCAGTACCACAATTCGAAAGCATCAGTTCTTCAGCATTCAGCCTTCTTTATGGTCCACTGACCTTAACTTAATGCCATTTAAAGAAGTAAAGAGTTAGGGCCTGGTGTCCCAACTCAGGGCACCCACAGGGTGCACACTGTCGGTTCCATGTGCCATGATATTCACCTGCTGTTTTACACATGCCGACATATGCACAGCTTCTCAGACAGATGAAGTGACCCCAGACACAAGGACACATGTGCTTGACAAACTACAGAATACACTGGGTGCACTGATGCCAGCACAGAGGGAGCTGTTGCCTGCTCACATGGGTGGGTGTCTTAGCTGCCACTGGCTCTGCATGCCTGGTCCCTCCCCAGGAGTGAAAACACTCACTTACTGGCATCACTGGGGCACCCTGCTCAGTGCTGTAGCCCGGCCTGGGCCTGAGCTGGGCTGCAGAGGCTGAAGCAGGCAGTGGAGAGAGCAGACCCTGCCATGTCCTGAGACTTGGGTCCTCCTGGCCAGCCACTGTGTGACATAGTTCCCTCTGCCCTTATCGTGACCTTGGTTTCCCCATCTAAAAATGAGAGAAGGGTTCAACATCTGTGGGGTCCCCTTTGGCTTAGAGCAGACAGTCAGGGTGAAATGTGGCTGCAGAGGCCCTGGTCAATACCGTGATGAGCCCTGGCATACCCTACATGTTTTCTCCATAAATGGTCTCAGAGTGCAGGAACTGGAGGCCTCCCTCAAAAGTGGGGCCAAGCGAAGGGATGGGAATCCTCAAGGACCCTTAGAGACACCTACTGTGCCATCCTCAAGGCATCAGTTAAAGACTCTGGGAGCAGTAAGAGGGGGCTTATGGAAGAGGGGACCAGGTAGGCTCTCTGCCAGGCTGCTGGGTGCAAGCTGAAGCAGAGAGGGCTTCCATGCAGGGACCCTGAAGACTGAGAGAAGCTGGAGCTGAGGCACTGGTTTGGGGGTGGTAGCAGAAGTCACTGCCTCCAGGTCCAGCTCTGCGAGGCTCCCAGGCTGTGCAGGGAGTCCAGACTGGCCCAGCAGTAACCATTTATATGATGGACTTCCTGCGGTATGTGAGCTCCTGGCAACAGCTCCTCAGACACACTCATGTGTCAGTGTGTGAGGACTGTTCTCCGGGGCGGTGTCTATGTGACCCACTCCCAGCACAGCTTGGCCTCCTGGCCTGGGACAGCTCCACCCCTGTTCACCTCTTCTCCCAGCACCTGCCCACCCTACTGTCCCAGAAGCTCCTCCTCACCAGAGCGAGAGAAAAAACTCTGGAGGCTGGGAGACCCTCCCGCAAGAGTCAGAGTGAGCACCCTTGGCAGGTGTTGCAGAGTGAGGGGGAGGTCAGAGCCCAAGGCCAGGTGTGGTCCACTGTTCTGAGGTCCTGGCAAGGCTTGCATCCACTCCTGCATGAAGAAGCAACCTGCATGAAGAAGAGGCATAGACTTTGGAGGAGGTCTCTGAGACAGGCTGTGACTGGCTGAGCCCTCCAGTCCCCTGTCTCACTTTCTTTCCACAAAGTGCCTTCTCTGTGCTACATAGAGGGGTCCACCAGCATTTTGTTCTCTGGGACCTTAGAGAGCAGAACTCAAGCACAGGGGAAGCAGACTAGAACCTCAAAGAGAAACAGCCAGAGGTACCTGGAAATGGCCTTCACTCTGTCCTGGGTAATGGGCTCCTTGACACCCCCTGTCACTCCCGGCTGCTCTCCAGAGTGCCTGTCTCATGGCCAGTAAGTGGGGCAGGGGTATTGAGGAACCTCATGCAAACCACTGTTGCTTTGGATTCCCATCCATTTTTCTTTCTTTAATGAAACTTGTACCCCAACAGAATTTACAGGGTTTCACTGGGTAGTTGGCCATATATTTTAGGATCTCATCCACCTGTGCCCTGGTGGGACTGCTGCTCTGCACCTGCCTGCACCAGGAGGAGGAGTGGGTGGTCTGAGCCTCTCATACACAGTCTCACCACAGGGTCACCTGGAGAGCCAGCAATCACTCTGTCACCATAGATTTGTCCGTTAGGGACTTTCAGAGGTAGAGAGCTTAGGTGGACAGTGAGTTTTAGTGTTTCTCCCCACAGCTCTGGCCCAGGCTGGTGTTCTGAGGTCATAGGTTTAGCCTGACCCCATCCCAGGGCAAGTCTTAGACTCCCGTTGCCAATGAGCCCATCTCTCCAGGACAGGTTGAATCAGTAACATCCTCTGGGGTGCTTTGATGTCTTTGTGGGCGCTGTCTGAGTGTGATCTGCTGAGCTCTCCATGAGCCCATCTTGTCTTCTGTGCTGATGTCTAGGGTGTCACAGTGGGTGGCCCTGGGACAGACATGCCCCTGGAGTTATGCGCAGTACCCCGCATGTGGACCCAGAAGTGGGTTGGCTGAAGGGCACAGCCTGCTACTGGCTGAGATCCTGAGTACAGCCCATGTGCCGAGGCCAGACCATAGACGTGGGAGGGCAGCAGATCCAGCCTCTGTCCAAGGCTACAACCTGATGCTTTCCTCAGAGCATTTAACAGAGTCCCAGGTTGGCACTAGGGGCTTCCTACCTGCAGATTGGGGAAGTGGGAAGACTGCTTGGAGGCCACTGAGAATGGGAGGAGAAGAAGCATTTGGCAGAGCTTAGGCTTATATAGGGTATTTTCACCTCTGTGTAGACAATTGTAGGCATCTCCAAATATGGGGTCCTCGTGCCCTGCCAGGACAGAGAACCCCAGTCTTTGATGCTCTGTGTACATGCCAACAGATTCTCCTTCCAGAAAAGACACACCACCTCCTAGATTAACTGGCCTTGTCAAAATCTGAGAGTTTGCCCCATGTCTGCAGTTGTGTAACTTTGTGTCTGAGATCCAGTGGTATGTGTGGGTTCCTGAGCACCTAAGGCCTCAGAGATGGGACAGATGATTCAAAATTGGTAAAGAGCGAAGCTATTACTTGGGCTGGGTCATCCCATCTTCCAGCCAGGAACATGGCCCTCAGGAAACTTGTCAGCTTCTGCTCAATGCAATATGCTGTCTAGGTTTGTCACAGTTTTCTTCCAAGGAGCAAGCACCTAGACAGCATATTAAAAAGCAGAGACATCACTTTGCCAACTGAGGTCCGTATACTCAAAGCTATGGCTTTTCCAGTAGTCGTGTACAGATGTGAGTGTTGGATCATAAAGACAGCTGAGTGCTGAAGAATTGATGGTATCAAACTGTGGTGCTGGAGAAGACTCTTGAGAGCCCCTTGGACAGCAAGGAGATCAAACCAGTCAATCCTAAAGGAAATCAACCCTGAATGTTCACTGGAAGGACTGATGCTGAAGCTAAAGCCCCAATACTTTGGCCACCTGTTTCGAGGAGCTGACTCACTAGAAAAGACCCTGATGCTGGGAAAGATTGAGGGCAGAAAAAGGGGGCAACAGAAGATGAGATAGTTGATTAGCATCACTGACTCAATGGTCATGAATTTGAGCAAGCTCTGGGAGATGGTGAAGGACAGGGAAGTCTGGCGTGCTACAGTCCATGGGGTCAGAAAAAGTGGATATGACTTAGTGACTGAACAACAACTACCTACTCACCTTCAAGACTCACAGCAGCATCCCCTCCTACAAGAAGCCTCCCAGGATTACCTCCTCTCCTGGTAGGGCCCCACTGTGCCCCTCAGAACACCAACATACATCCAGTCGCCCAGGTTTCCTGCTGTGCTGCCATGGCCCTGGGCAGGCCCAGGTACTCAGAAGTGCTCCAATCACAGAAAACTCAGAGTGGGTAGGAATACAGTGCTGGTGGCTTGAAAGGGCCAGGTGGAGCTCCTGCTGTGCTGATTTGGGTAGCTTCACTGAGTGGTGGTGCTGGCAGGCTGGGCCAGAAGTTGGGCTGGAAGTGTTGGGAGCAGAGGGAGAGAGTGTTGGCAGAGACTGAATTCTTGAAGAAGGACTTGTCCTCCAGGGAGGGACAGGCATGGTCAGCAGACATCATCCCCAATCCTGGGCAGTAGGAGCCCAGGCCCTGCTGGGTGGCCTGAAGGTGTCAAGACCTCCCCATATCCATCTTTGGGGATCCTGGTGGTTAGGCGTCTGCATCTTCTAACAGCCAGGTCAGGCCTCCATGTCTCTGGAGCTGCGTCCTGGATGCTCTTTCTCTGGGCCCCTCCTCCAGCCCTTTGTCCCTCAGGATGCCCAGGCATGTGCAGCTGCCTCCCCCACCCATGAACCTCATTCTGGCTCTGGCCAAGCTCTCGAAGCTCTACCACAGGGGGAGGGGCACTCATGGATACATGCCTGGGTGCACATGGGGTCTCCCTATTGACCTTCCAGTGCCTTGCCTGGGGGTCCAGCTGTGGCTGCTCATTCTGATGCTATGGGGATAGGGGTCTAGGAGATGCCGTACCCATGATGACAAAAAGCACCATCAGGCCCCTCTGAACAGCACAGGAGGATTCCAGAGACCTCCTTCCCCCACCCCACCTCCACTGCCTGCAGCACTGAGGCCAAGACTAATAAAACACCCACCTCACAGGAGACAGCTTTATCTTGTTGATCGGAAGTCTGCCAGCCCAATTTATGATGGAACATAAGCTCTCCAAATCTGAATTTATGTGCTGTAGTATAACGAGAGGTCAATGAGATTAAAAGTGGGCTCGTGAGAGGACCATAGGCAGCTCACTCCTCAGTGCCGAACAGAAAGCCTCATAGCCCCTGAACCCAAGGGAGGTGAGGGCCCAATCCAGCAGCAGGACAGGAAGAGGGAGGGCAGGGGAGAGGCCAGCCCATGAGGCAGGTGGTGACCGGGGGAGGAGGACCAGGAGGTTGCCGGAGAAGCAGAAGGAAAGGGGCAAAGGCCTGGGGCCGGAGGAAGCAGAGGTGCCCTGGAGTATCAGAGCCTCCTATGAGGAGTGAGGGTCTGGGGTGAAGGAGAAGCATAGGTAGGAGCGGGTCTCCCTCAGGGACTGGGAACCCTCTGGTCTGAGGACAGGTAGGAGGGGGCTCTGAGAGGGCTGAAGGACAGAATTCTGACCCTGGCCCAGGACCCATGGTCTGAGGAGGTCTCAGTGGGCACGTGGCAACTCAGGTCTTGCAGCTTAGGCCCATTCCCTGCCCCCTCCCCAACCCTCTCTGTCTTCAATACCCGCTTGGAGTCAAGGATGATGGTGAGGGAGGGGTGTGCTCTGGTGGGGACCTGGGCCCCGGCCAGAGTGAGGCTGGCTTTTGAGCTCAGGCTAGAGCCTGACTTCAGAATTTATACAAATAAATGAAATGAAAAGTGCTGGCAGCCCTGATCTGATTACAGAGTCATTCATTCTCTGGTCGTTAATAATTTGTGCAATAAAGGATTGCGGCCGCTCAGTGAGGAGGAGGCTGTGGCCCAGCCTTCCCTCGGCGCCGGAGCCGCGGGAACTGGAAACATAAATTATTAGTTTCTTATCGCTCAGCCCGCCATTGCTCATGCTGCCAAGGGCCTGGCAGGAGCCGGTGGCAGTCCTGCCGCCTGCCTGGGCCTGGCTCTCAGCTGCTGCTGGCTGTGGGGACTCTGGGGGGGCCCCTCATCCTCCCTCCCCCAACCCTTAATGGCAGGACCCTGGAACCTCAGCCTTGGAGAGTTTGCAGCCAAGGACAGGTGGAGCTATGGGGTTTAGCTCTCATGCCGTGGACCTCGGCCTTCCCCCCAGCCCTGTCTGTGCAGGCCTCTGTCAGTGAAGCCTCATCACTAGAGGCTGGTAAAGTTGCATGCTTGGACCCTGGTACTTGCCCAGTCAGTGCAGAGGTCACCATCATCAACACAACAGAGGCCCACGCTCCCCCTCCCCACAACATGCCACCAGGGTGAAGGAAAGAAGGAAAGATTGGTGTCTGGGTTCATATCACCTCTTCGAAGTGTGTCTGTGCCTCCCTGGGTGGAACTCAGGGCGGCACCTGTACGGAGTGTGATGCCTGCAGGCATGGCACCACTCACTCCCTGCTCATCCTGTCTTCCTGTGTCCAGCACTGGGCTCCTGGTCAGGCAGGTGTGGAGCAAATAGTCTAGATACGTGCATGGTGCTGATGGAGTTGCCCAGCGCTAAGCCATGGCAGGGTTGGGCTGGGTGGGGGTGACCCAGGGCTGTTCCCTGGGCTGTGCATCTGTGCCCCCAGGTGGAGCTGCTTAGGTGCACAGAGGTGAGGGCTGAATGCAGAGGCCAAAGACCCCAGAGTGCTCCAGCCTGAGTGGTGATTAAAGCAATTATGGGTGATTACAGAATTGTGGAAATGAGCACCCTCATGAAGCCGGGTTCCCACCCCCCAAGTTGAGGAGGCTGAGGGCAAGGCAAGGTCGGGGAGCTAGGGTGGGGGACACTGGGCTCCAACTATCCTGAATGGAGGATGTGGCAGGATCGGATGTGGGCATGGACATCTCTCTCCTGCTAGCTAATGTTGTTGGACCGAACACTGACATGCCTGCCCCTCCCAGCTTGCTTGCATGCTGGGAACCAGGGTTACCCAAAGCCCACCTTGAACCCACCAGGTTGGCAGGATGTGGGGGTCAGGGGTGTGCTCTTCAGAGTGCCCAAGGCCACATGCCCAGGGCACTGCACCCACACAAGGCCACATGGCTGTGTGGCCTTGGAAAGACCTTCACCCCTTCTGCTTCTGAATCTGTAAAAAGGGAGCATGAATTAAACAAGATTCGAGTGTATGTTTTGAGCATCTACTCTGTGCCAGGCATCCCAGGCCTGTGTGGGGTTGGGTACGTGTGCCTGGTGACCTCCATAGGGCCTGGCTGTGAGCCCACACCCCTTGAAGAGATCTTACTTGTTCAGATTTCAGATCCAAGTTTTTACCCTCCTCCCACGACAGATATGCCCCCCTCCCCTGCCTGCAGCATTCATTTTTGCTCCAGACACATTCATTGTGTCCTTCAGCTTCTTGAACACCTAGATATGGTGTAGGAAAAGCTTCCAGGTCCTCGAACACTCATCCTTTCATCACAGTCATTTCTGGGCTGTATCTTCCTGCCTCCATACACGTCTGCTGACTTTTGATTAGGTGATCACCACTGTGAGTTTTGTTGGGAGCTGAGTATTTCATAAATATCCTTGCACTTTGTTCTGGACACCGGGAAGTTACTTGGTAGCATTTCGGTCTGTTTAGGTCTTGCTTTTAAGCTTTGCTGGGAAAACTAGAGCAGCCTTTAGTCTTGGGTCCATTTTGTCCTACTTTACAGTGGCAAGACCCACTTGATACTCTGTCTCTTTTCCAGGTTTTCCGGCCTGGCTGTCAGAATGAGCCCACACTTTTCACATCCTGCTTGAGCTCTTGACATGACTTCCTTTGACCCTCTTGGTTGGTCTTTCCTGGCCTCCAGCACGATCCTCACATGCATAGGCTAATCTGTGCCCGGCAGATTCTGGGAGTCCCTCCTCTCCAGGGCTCCATCCTGCAAACTCTTTCTGCCTTGGCTTTCCAGGCCCTCGAGTTCTGTGTCTCCCCTCCGGTGCACCCCTGAACCTGCCTGGGTCCCCTTCTTGCTCCACAGCTGGATACTCTGGGGGCAGCATACTGAGGGTTCCAAGGACTCACTGCGATGGTTCCTGCCTCTTAGGCGTCTGTCCTTGGACATCTAATGTCATGTTTCGAGGGCTGTTGTGTCCTGAATTTTGTCTGGTCTTTGAGTTGTTCTGGCAGGAGGGTAGGTCTGGCTGCTCTGTCTTGTCAGAGTGGCTGTCCCAGGAGTTCACAAGGTGCCCCGCACTGGTGCAGGGCCTGGTATAAGGGAGTCTCTTGGCAGGTGTTTTCGGGGTGTCTGGGCCCCATGGCCTGTACAACCTGCTGCACAAAAGACCTCTGTTGCTGTACAACCCTCTGCCCCGTCACTTGCCAACTCACCACAGCCTGGTAAAGGCTGGGATATCCCAGGGCAAGGGCATCAGAGGGGGCTCCATAGTCAAGGGCCTGGAAGCCATGCTCTCTGCAGCACCCTTAGCCTGTCCTCTGTTGGCCACTTCCAGCTCCAGGCCCTCAGGCCCACCCCTGCTGCCATGGGTGGCTGGTGGCTTTACTAAGTGGACCAGGAGAACATGGGAGGAGGGAGTTGGCTATAGCATGTTAGCTGGGTACGTGCACCCTGTGTCTGGAGCAGCGAGAGCTAGGAGAGAGGCTGAGTCCACTCTGGGGAGAAGCCAGCAGGCCCAGGACCAGGGTTCCATCCATCAGTGGGGAAGACTGCATCACCAGCACCCCAGTGATAGTCACTGGGAGAAGAAATTTAATCTTGGAAAACCCCGGTTTATCCACAGGTGCACTCTGTGGACTGTATGAGCAGCAGCCTGGCTATGAACACACACCTGTCACACACGAGACACAGGGAGGGCTGGTGGCACCAGGCTTTGGCTTGGAGTGGCCGCTGTCGGAAACATAGGTGGGTTTGGATCTCAATGTGTCACTGCCCAGGGGCTCCAAGGACAGGGTGCTCCTGACAGAGGGAGCTCAGGGAGAATTCTCTCAGGCTGGTCCTCTGGCCACAGGAGCACTCTGGGGCATGGTTCCCAGCGGAGGCAGACGTCCGACCTGCAGGCAGCCCTGGGCCTTGGCTCCCAGTTCTGCAGATGGATGGGCTGTTCCCGAGCAGCGTGGAAGGTGGTGGACCAGAGTGGAGTGGAAGGGACGGTGCCATCCATATGAGTTTTGGTCATGAAAGGGGCTATGTTTCTTCTGTCTGTGGGATAGGTAAAACTCATAGAGTGGTAGGTAAAACTCCCAGAGAGAGCATGGGAAAAGGGCCTAGTTCAAAATGCCACCCATGTTCCACACAGCCAGCTACAAGTTAGAGCCTCTGAGGATGCTTTCTGGTGGGAGGATGCTGCTTCCACCCACCCCTGTGGACCAAGAAAGCCAGTGTGACTCCTGGGAGACACTGTCCTCAAAGGCAGTGGCTTTGAGACCCTCGGCACCCAAACAGCACAGGCACCACAGACTCTGCCCTGGTGTTTCTTCCAGCTCCAAGCTGGCTCTCAGGTGGGACCCTGCCTTGTCCTATGCTTGCTCCCTTGTTAGAGGCTTAGGCCTCCTTGGCTGGGCAGCTCCCCAGGCCCTGCTGTTTCCCTGCTCCCCTCTTGGGTACTGCTGAAGCATTTGACTTGTTATTTCCCGACTCACTAACTCCACAGCTCCTGAGTTGTTCAGCCAGCACTGAGCCTGCCTCTGTGCCACATAGTGTTGTACCCCCCGGGACAAAGTGGGTGGTTCACATAGCCCTTTCTTCCCCAAGTGGGAATCAGAGAAAAGAAACTCTGGCCCTCCTCTTGGAGCAGGCAGAGACCCACATGTCAGAGCCCCGCAGGAGCTGAGGGACCGTGCACATCCCAGAACATCCCCTCCATCTACTCCTACTCATCTTTTGATGCCAGTTCAAATGCCACTTCCTCTATGAAGCCTTCTGGATCTCTCCAGACCGACAAGGACATCGTCACTTGAGCTTGTGAGCACACATGTCTGCATTTCCAGAACTCAGACTCTGACTTGCGTAGGAATCCAATATTCCCACCTGAACTGTAAGCCCCAGAGGGGTCTCCTCTCCTGGCCCCAGCTGGCAGTCAGGAGGCCTTAGAAATACGTGTCATAATGACTCAGTATCTCACAAGCGTAATCTCAGGTGCCTTGAGGGCGACCTATGACGTAGATGCTCTTTTTACCTCCTTTTACAGGTGACAGCTGGCAAGTGGCAGAATAGCTTTGTGGTCCCATGCTCTGGACCTCCGGGCTTTGATCAAACAAACCCTCAGCTGCTCTGGGTCAAGCTTGCTCCAGCTCATCACTTTGATTATTAATTAACTCCTTAGTTATTAGCTTAAGGACTTCTCATGGATTCCTGGGCTAACAGCAGAAGAAAGGAGGGGACCCAGAGGAGCCATTGGCCATCATCTTGCTGTCAGGGACTGGTGCTGAGAGTTGCCTGAGGTCTGGATACCTAAAGGCCTGGAGGCTCCTGTTTGGAGGACTAGGGGCTCATCTGACACCTGGAGCTGCTAGAGGTGCTCTTTCCCGTCATCCTGCCTGTAAGCCCACGAGCTGCCTGCTTCCCTCCCTCGGCAGCAGGCTGGGCTCTGACACCCAGCCCCTCCTCCTGTCTGCCCTAGCACCCTGTGGCTTACCCCATTTTTCTGATTCCTCTAGCTGAAACAGGAGGGAAGGGGGCAGGGCCTGAGGACATGACATAAACTGATTGGAACCAAATAGGTTCAAGATGGCGGACAAGTCAACTTCCACTAGACCAGGAGCCTCAGTATACACTCACTCTAATATATCAGCAAGCTAAATGACACGCCCACAGGTGCCATGACAGTTCCAAGGCCAACCTAAAGGTCAAAACGTGAGCAGTGGCCCAACTTCTGGAAATCCCCACCCCATTCCCCAAACAGCTGGAATGAAAGAGTCGTGTCCAACTCTTTGCGACCCCATGTACTATACAGTCCATGGAATTCTCCAGGCTAGAATACTGGGGTGGGTAGCCATTCCCTTCTCCAGGAGATCTTCCTAACCCAGGGATCAAACCCAGGTCTCCGGCATTGCCAGCAGATTCTTTACCAAGCCACTCCCCACCCTCCCCCTGCCCTGCCCCATCACTTTGAAGGGCTAACAAGCTGGTTCAGAGCTCACAAAATCGCATATGCATGTCTTCTTACCAACACTACACTCATTAGCCTATGAAATTATTCAACTCTAAGTGGGCAACAGAGGATGAGATGGTTAGCATTACTGACTCAATGGACATGAATTTGAGATAATTCCGGAAGATAGTGGAGGACAGAGGAGCCTAGCATGTTGCAGTCCATGGGGTTGCAAAGAGTCAGACACAACCTAGCAATTGAACTAGCAATTGAACAACAACATAAAAGTTGACAACTCCTAAACTCTGGTGCTGCTCTTGCCTTCTGAGATAGCCCACACTGTCTGTGGAGTGTGTTTCTCTTTAAATAAATCTACTTCTTACTTATCACTTTGTCTCTCCCTGAATTCTTTCTGCAATGAGACATTAAGAACCTGAGCTTCATTAAGTCCTGAGACCAGGTGTATGATCTCAGTTGGAAGACCGTGGGTTCAAGTTCCAACCCGAGTTACACAGTTTCACAGCAGCTTCCATTGGGGATATAGCTTCTCTGCTCTGGGGTCTTATTTAGTACCCACCTGGCTACCATGCCCGTATTCTGAATCCCTACTGCTTTCCCTCCTAGGCTTGGCCTCCACACACCACGCCCTCAGCCCTGCGCCATCACTCTGCAGGGTTAACGAGCTGGTTCAGAGCACACAGAATCACATATGCATGGCTTCTTACCAACAGTACAGATCAGGTCACACAAATCCACTACCTTGGCTCTTTCCAGGCTGTGTGTTAACACAGAGAAACAATTTACCTGGGTTTCCCTCACCCAGGCCCAGAAACCCTGAATGAGGCATCCCCACCCCTCCCACCCCCACCCGGTATGGTCTCCTCTGGGCTGATTCCATTTATCACTGGCTGTGGATGAGAAATTTTATCATGAAACACAGTTCAGGGTGATAGATGAGGGAGCAGGGCAGGTGATTGCCTCACTGCCTCCCTGTCCAAGGAAATTCCTCCCCTTTTACAAAGGCAAGGCAGCTGGGGGGCTGAAGAGGTAGGAGCCACACACAGGGTAGTAGGCTAGGGCAGAGTGGGACGGGAGTGGAGGAGGCAGAGGACACAGACTAGGCCAGGTCTCCCATGGGAACCCAGGAAGGAAGACAGGCATGATCTCCCCTAACCATATCCAGGGCTGAGGTTCAGAGGGTCCTACATAGAAGGTAGAGCAGGGGCAATGTCCAGACCAAAAAAAGGTAGAGAGACTTTTCTCTGAAAACTGCCATAGTCTTTCCCAGGAGCATCAGCTCCATCTTCTATTCGAAATGAAATTCACTATGAATTATATCTTTTTCAACACTGCTTATCTCACCAGCATGAGCAAACCAATACTTTTCAAAATGACAACTGAGACTTTATCAACTCTTGGTGGCTGGTTTAGGGTTTTCTAGAGCCTCTTCCAGGAGTTCCTGTTAGGATTCTAGCCTGAACAGCTGCGGGTGGGCCTGGGAGGGGGTGCTGACCTGCGCATCCACCATTAAGATCCCTGGCCACAGTGTGAAACCTTGCGGGGCTCTGTGAGGCTCTCCAGCACAGAACCCTTTTTTTTTTTTTTTGTCCACCATTTCTCATAAGCAAGACTCTAGCCTTCATGACCTTCCCTGAGTTCCAAAGGGCAGATTAGAACAGTTGCTTCAGAAACCACCTGAGGCAAGATTAAAAGGACCAGAGAAACTCACCAAGACTCTGCACACACCTTAATCTTGTCAACAGCCCTGCCCTTGGGAAGTATTGTTATAAAGTGAAAGTCTCAGTCCTGTTTCGACTCTTTGCAACCCCATGGACTATACAGTCCATGGAATTCTCCAGGCCAGAATAAACTGCTTATCAACTCCTCCTGGGTGGGATGCATAGCTTTTTGAAGCAGGATTCCACCATGTCCCCCTTTGCCTGGTCTGTGTCTTTTCATGGGAGACCTGTGCTAGCCTGTGTCCTTTTCTACTGCACCCAATACTCTCTCTCCGAGATTTCAGACCCCATCTAACCCCCGTGTACAGAGAAGCTGAGCTTTAGCATCAAGTTGGGTGCTGTCAGACGGGCTGGAGGGTGTTGGGGAGCAAATTCACCCCCTCATCTGTTATGCAATATGAGGTCCTGGAGCTTCCAGAACCAGCCCCCTCCCCGCTGCAGGTATGGTCAGCCAAAGCGATCTGCTAAAGAGGGGCTCACCCGCTTGGCTCCACGGGGCCAGCGGCTTGCCCCGCGGATGGACCTCTGGACACATTCGGCCCTGTTAGGGGAGAGGTGCTGGTTGGTTGGTGGGCATCAGCCCTAGCAGCACGCGTGGGCGGCGCCGGCGGCGACGCTGTCACTGTGGTTGACAAGCCCCTAGAGAGAGAGTCCCCGCCGCCCGCCAGCCGCGGGCGGGGTTAGGGGCCGGCGCGGGAGCGGAGCTGTCCCCGGGCAGCCGGCGGCACGTCCCCCGAGGTCGCCAGCGGCGGCGCGGCGGAGGCGCCAGGCGCGTCCAGGAAGTCTGGGCGGCCATCCGCCCGCAGCTGCCCCCGGGCATGTGCCCCAGCCAATCGCGGCCACGCGCCTGCGGCTCCCCCCGCCTCACACCCCTGGGCCCCGAGGCCGCGCGGCTTAACCCTTCTCTTCCCGGCCCTCTGGCCTGGCCTGGCGCGCAGATACCAGGCGATTCCGCTGGACCCAGGCCTGAGTCCGGCCTGCAGAGCCTGGGTGTCCCTGGCTTTGGTTCTGCCGCCCGGGTTCTGCCGGTCCCAGTGGGCTGCTCCGGAGCTGCAGGTCTGGGACGCGTGGCTGGCTCCTCCGGGATCACTGAGGAAACAGCCCGTCCCTGCCCAGGCCCCAGACCCACCAGGTTCTCTGCAGCCACATCGGCTCTCCTGCCCTTCCTCCCAACGTCACAGGGATGAAAATGACTATGACTATGACTACTTTTTGTATTATTACTGTGCCAGGTACCGTACTGTTCAGAGAGGTCCTGAAGCTAACAATTGCTGTGTTGCCTCTGGGTGCGGATGAAACGATGGAGGCCCAGAGAGGCAAGGCCTTGGCTAAAGTCACCAAGAAGGACTTCCAGGGTCCTGCCTCCTGCCTCAGGGCTAAGGCCCCCACTAACCCCGCCTGCACCTTCCACTGCTCCACCTGCCCCCTGTCTTCAGACTCTTCTTCCTTTGCAGCTGCTTCTTCCCCAACCCCACAGCCTTACACAGCATCACAACACACAAACCTTTCATTTCAGCCACACCTTGTCTTGTCCCCGCTTCAGCAAAACTTCTAAAGAACTGTCTGTAGAGGACTGACCGTATCCTCTTCTCTGTACCCTTCACTCTCCAGCTTTCACCCTTACCAGCCAGGAAACCACTTTGCAATGCGCTGCCAGAACTCCACCCACACTTCCCTGCAAGCAGGTTCTAAGTGTTGGGTCCCTGCTCACCCATCCATGACCCTTTTTGTACTACACCTACTGTTGGGCAGCTTTAACAGCCCCATATGTTGAACATGCTAAGCAGTTTTTATTGAGCTCCTAAATACTTTGGCCACCTGGTGCAAAGAGCTGAGTTATTGGAAAAGACCCTGGTGCTGGCAAAGATTGAAGGCAAAAGAAGAAGGGGGAGGCAGAGGATGAGATGGTTGGATACCATCACCGACTCAATGGACATGAGTGTGAGCAAACTCCAGGAGATGGTGAAGGACAGGGAAGCCTGGCGTGCTGCAGTCCATGGGGTCTCAAAGAGTCAGACACGACTTAGCAACTGAACAACGACTGTGTGCAGAGCGCTGCTAAGTGCCGGGAGCTTGTATTCCACTAGGGCTGGGGCATATAATGAACAAACAAACTAATTAATAAATAGGAAAAACACTTGACAGTCATATGTGGAGGATTGAGAAAGAGTGGTTTTAACAAGGTCAGTGCTTCTGTGCTGGTTTTTGACTGGATGTCTGTCTTGACCAGAGGAAAGCCCCTTCAGGTAGAAAGAGGATACCCAGGAAGTCCCAAGGCAAGACTGAGCTAAGTGGGTGGGTAGTGCAGGGATCATGGTGATCTCCACACTGGGGTCTGCATTCCCATTGCTGGTCAGGATGGAGGGTGTTCAAGGCTCCTTAATGCCTAGGAAAGAGAGCTGACATGGGGCTTCTTGGTTCTCCAGATGGACTGTGCCAGAGGTGATGTGGCCCACAGGTAGGTGACCGTGGGATTCCTGGGGCTCAGGATGAGGGTCACACACAATGATCCCTGGGGGGAGGGGAGGGTAAGAGGACGTGTCAGCTCCAAACACTTGCGAAGCACAGAGAATGTGGATTTCAGCAGTTTTAATCGGGTGAGAACCCCATATCCAGCTCTTTCCTCCTTGACTCTTTGAAGACTGAAGAAATGCATGCAGAACCAATCCCTTCTGCCCATTGCAAGAGGTCACCTTGACCATTCACACAGGACTGGGCATTCTGATCACTGAAATGAGACTTTTATTTATTTATTTACTTTCAGTCAGTCACCAGATATTTATTAAGCACCTACAATATGCCAGATTCTATTCCAGGCACTGGGAAATGCTCCAGAGAGCAAAATAAAATGTCCTGAAGGCGAGAGGAGTTGGGGACAACAGAGGATGAGATGGTTGGATGGCATCACCGATGTGATGGACATGAGTTTCAGTAGGCTCCGGGAGTTGGACAGGGAAGCCTAGCGTGCTGTTGTCCATGGGGTCGCAAAGAGTCTGACTTGGCTGAGTGACTGACTAACTAACCCTCTCACAGCTTACATTCTAATGGAGAAAATTACTCAGTGAGTATATCCATCCATTTAACAATTTTTTTGTGTGTATCTACCTATACAAGCACTCTTGTCAGCACTGGAAATACAGTGATGAGTAGGACAAAGTCCCTACCCTTAGACAGTTTCTACATGAAAAATCTGATGAAGTCTACAAAAAAGAAGTACTAGATTAAATGGAATTAAGAAGCTTGCAGAAAGAAGAACAATATACAAAATCAATTGTATTTCCTTTGTTTTTATTCTTATTGTTTAGTCACTAAGTCATGTCTGACTCTTTTGGGACCCCATGAATGTTCCTTTGTTCATGGGATTTCCCAGGCAAGAATACCGGAGTGGGCTGCCATTTCCTTCTCCATGAAATGAAACTTTTAATAATGACTTTAAGGAACAGCAGACTTTGATTACTGAAGAATGATGGAAATGTTTTGGGACTTTAGATTGCATATACAATGGTGAAAATGAGACTCCACAAATTGGGGCTCCCCCAGCTGTTTCTGTGGGCCCAGCTTCTTCACATAGAGGCCCTGTAACCTGTGATCCCCCAGACCTGGGGCTAGATGTCGGAGCACAGAAAACTGTAGAGTGAGTGTGTTTAACCTGGAGATGGCTGCAGACCCAGGAGGCACTGAGCTGTCTGTCTGCAGATAAAGGGAATGATCTGAGGGGAGATACTGCCTGCAGGTTGTGGCAGAGGTGCTGCTGACCCCCAGAAGTTCCTCTCCACCCACCCTGGAGTGTAGGGTCCCACAGGAAGACGGCTCAGCCCCACTGTCTTCCTGGCCTCTGTGCATTGGCTGGGGTGAGAGACTGAGTGGTGGCTGAGTTTTCAGTGCCTTCCGGAGGGCCTCACTCTCCTCGAGCGTGGATGGTGCTATCACAGGTGGAAGGACCTTGCTCCCTCAAGTCAGGTAGAAACTCATCCAGGGGATACCACACAACTTTGTCAAGTGAGAAAGGACCTCAGTGACTGTGAAGTGAGCCTCCAGTCCTGGGTTATGTGTCCCCAGATGTCTCCCCATCCTGATGAATACAAGGCAGCTATAAGTGTCCCCTCTTCCCCCCCTCAAGGTGGACCAAGAAGAGAAATCCAGGGCGGCTTGAAGGAGTGAGAGGAAGCAGGAGTGGGGTTAGCGAGGTGGAGGGCCACCAACCCTCAGAAAGGCCTTGGAGAAGCTGGGAAGACAGTGCTGAAGGTGCTCCTTGGAGCTTCCACCTGGGCTGGGAGGCTGGGATGAGGCTGGGAACACAGGGCAAGTAGAGATACGCCTGTGAGCTACACTTCCTAGAGGTCTGACCAGAAGTGTCAGAGAGAGGAGCAGAGTGGAAGGGACAGTTAGAGGCATGGAAAGTTAATTCCTCCTCCTTCAATGTGGGAGAGACGAACTGTGGATGTAACTGGTGATGGAAGTAAAGTCCGGTGCTGTAAAGAACAGTATTGCATAGGAACCTGGAATGTTAGGTCCGTGAATCAAGGTAAATTGGAAGTGGTCAAAGAGGAGATGGCAAGAGTGAACATTGACATTTTAGGGATCGGTGAACTAAAATGGACCGGAATGGGTGAATTTAACTCAGATGATCATTATATTTACTAATGAGAACAAGAATCCCTTAGAAAAAATGAAGTAACCCTCATAGTCAACAAGAGTCTGAAATGCAGTACTTGGATGCAATCTCAAAAACGACAGAATGGTCTCTGTTCATTGCCAAGGCAAACCATTCAATATCACAGTAATCCAAGACTATGCCCCAACCACTAATGCTGAAGAAGCTAAAGTTGAACGGTTCTATGAAAACCTACAAGACCTTCTAGAACTAACACCAAAAAAAGATGTCCTTTTCATCACAGGGAACTGGAATGCAAAAGTAGGAAGTCAAGAAATACCTGGAGTAATAGACAAGTTTGGCCTTGGGGTACAAAAATGAAGTAGGGCAAAGGCTAACAGAGTTTTGCCAAGAGAATGCACCAGTCATAGCAAACACTCTCTTCCAACAACACAAGAGAAGACTCTATACATGGACATCACCAGATGGTCAATACCAAAATCAGATTAATTATATTCTCTGCAGCCAAAGATGGAGCCGCTCTAAACAGTCAGCAAAAACAAGACTGGGATCTGACTGTGGCTCAGATCATGACCTCCTTATTGCATAATTCAGACTTAAATTAAAGAAAGTAGGGAAAGCCACTAGACCATTCAGATATGACTTAAATCAAATCCCTTACAGATTAAACAGTAGAAGTGACAAATAGATTCAAGGGATTAGACCTGATACAGTGCCTGAAGAACTATGGATGGATGTTTGTAAAATTGTAGAGGAGGCGGTGATCAAAACCATCCCCAAGAAAAAGAAAAGCAATAAGGCAAAATGGTTGTCTGAGGGGGCCTTACAAATAGCTGAGAAAGGAAGAGAAGCAAAAAGCACAGGAGAAAAGAAAAGACATATCCATCTGAATGCAGAGTTCCAAAGAGTAGGAAGGAGAGATAAGAAAGCTTTCCTAAAGTGATCAATGCAAAGAAACAGAGGGAAACAGTAGAATGGGAAAGACTAGAGATCTCTTCAAGAAAATTAGAGATATTGAGGGAACATTTAATGCAAAGATGGGCACAATAAAGGACAGAAATAGTATGGACCTAACAGAAGCAGAAGATATTAAGAGGAGGCAAGAATACACAGAAGAACTATACAAAAAAGGCCTTAATGACCCAGATAACCACGATGGTGTGATCAGTCACCTAGAGTCAGACATCCTGGAATGTGAAGTCAAATAGGCCTTAGGAAGCATCACTACAAAGAAAGCTAGTGGAGGTGATGGAATTCCAGTTGAACTATTTCAACTATTTCATCATCCTAAAAGATGATGCTGGAGTGCAGTTAAAGTTCTGCACTCAATATGCTAGCAAATTTGAAAAACTCAACAGTGGACACAGGAATGTAAAAGGTCAATTTTCATTTCAATCCCAAAGAAAGGCAATGCTAATGCCAAAGAATGTTCAAAGTATCACACAATTGCACTCATCTCACACACTTGCAAAGTAATGTTCAAAATTCTCCAAGCTAGTCTTCAACAGTATGTGAACTGAGAACTCCCAGATGTCCGAGATGGATTTAGAAAAGGCATAGGAACCAGAAATCAAAATGCCAACATCCAGTGGACCATAGAAAAAGCAAAAGAATTCCAGAAAAAAATTCTACTTCTGCTACATTGACTACACTAAAGCCTTTGACTGTGTGGATCACAACAAACTGTGGAAAATTCTTAAAAAGATAGAAATACCAGACCACCTTACCCGCCTCCTGAGAAATCTGTATGTAGGTCAAGAAGCAACAGAACCGGACACAGAACAACAAACTGGTTCCAAATTGGGAAAGGCTGAATATTGTCACCCTGCTTATTTAACATATATGTAGAGTACATTATGTGAAATGACAGACTAGATGAAGCACAAGTTGGAATCAAGATTGCCAGGAGAAATATCAATAACCTCAGCTATGCACATGACACTACCCTTTCAGCAGAAATTAAAGAAGAACTAAAGAGCCTCTTGATGAAGGTGAAAGAGGAGAGTGAAAAAACTGGCTTAAAATTCAATATTCACAAAACTAAGATCATGGCATCTGGTCCCATCACTTCGTGGCAAATAGATGGGGAAACAATGGAAACAGTGACCAGCTTTATTTCCTTGGGCTCCAAAATCACTGAAGATGGTGGCTGCAACCATGAAATTAAAACACTTGCTCCTTGAAGAAAAGCTATGACAAACCTAGGCAGCATAGTAAAAAACAGAGACATTACTTTGCCAACAAAGGTCTGCCTAGGCAAAGTTATAGTTTTCCCAGTAGTCATGTATGGATGTGAGAGCTGGACCATAAAGAAGGCTGAGCGCCGAAGAATTGATGCTTTTATATTTTGGTGATGGAGAAGACTCTCGAGTCCTTGGACAGCAAGGAAATCAAACCAGTCAATCCTAAAGAAAATCAGTCCTGAATATTCATTGGAAGGACTGATGCTAAAGCTGAAGCTCCAATCCTTTGGCCACCTGATGCAAAGAACTGACTCATTAGAAAAGACACTGATCTGGGAAAGATTGAAGGCAGGAGGAAAAGGGGATGACAGAGTATGAGATGGTTGGATGGCATCACTGACTTGATGGACATGAGTTTGAGGAAGCTCCAAGAGTTAATGATGGCAGGGAAGCCTGGGGTGCTGCAGTCCATGGGGTTGCAAAGAGTTGGACACGACTGAAGGACTAAATCGAATTGAGTGTGTTAAAGGCCAAGGGTCTGCTTTAGAGGCTAGGGTTGGAGAGCCAGGAGGAGTTTTCAAAAGGAGCAAAGTCAGTCTTAGGTAGGAGGAGGAACTCCAGGTTCAGTCTGAGGGCAGGACTGCCTGACAGCTACTGTCTTAGAGGTCAGGTAAAGGCTGGTGAACGAGGAGGAAGAGCAGGCCCAGAGATTGCTGCTAGGTCACTGGAATAGGGTTGTATGATTTGGAACTGGGCTCCATAGCAAGGTTGATGAAGCAGGAGATGAGAGACATGAAACTGAAGGAAGGTGGGGCGCCTGGGTGAGGGTAGGCGATGTGGAAAGGAAGGTGCCAGCAGGGCTTGGAGGGGGGCCTGTAAGTGGGGGTGGGAGGACCGTTTGCCCCAGAGTATCAGACTGTGGGCTGGCCTCCCAGGGAATGGCTGGGCTCCCATTACTCCAGGCACATGAGGCTGGCTTGATTTACTTATTTATTTTATTGAGACAAAATCCACATAATGTAAAATTAATTATGTTAAAGGGAACAATTTGGTGGCATTTAGTGCCTTCACAGTATTGTGCAACCAATATTGTTGTTTAGTTTCAAAAGTGCTTCATCACCCCAAAAGGGGATCCCCACCCATTAAGCAGTCATTTGCTGTCACCCTCTGGTTTGATTCCTGGGTCGGGAGGATCCCCTGGAGAAGGGATAGGCTACCCACTCCAGTATTTACAGGCTTCCTTAGTGGCTCAGAGGGTAAAAAATCTGTCCGCAATGCGGGAGACCTGGGTTCGATCCCTGGGTTGGGAAGATCCCCTGGAGGAGGGCATGGCAACCCACTCCAGTATTCTTGCCTGGAGAATCCCATGGAGTGAGGAGCTGCAGTCCATGGGGTTGCAAAGAGTTGGACACGGCTGAGGGGCTAAGCTCACACACACTCCTTCACCCCTGGTAACCACTCATCTGCTTTCATCTCCATGAATTTGCCTTTTCAGGATGTTTCATAAATGAACTTGTACAATAAGTGACCTTTTGTGACTGATTTCTTTCATGGAACATAATGTTTTCAAGATTCCTCTATGTTGTAGCCTGTGTCAGTACTTCTTTTATGGCTGAATAATATTCCATTGTGTGGATATGCCACAATTTTATAATCTATTCATCGGCAGATAGGCATTTAGGTTGTTCCCACTCTTTGCTGCAAGGCATGAGCATTCAGGGGCTAGATTTTGCTTGAATGTGTATTTTCAGTTCTCTTGGGCACATACTGAGGACTGGAATGGCAATTCTATGTTTAATTTTTTGAGGAATGACTGAATTTTTCCTCAGTGGCTGCCCCACTATACACTCTCTCTCTCTCTTTCTCTCTTTTCTTTTTTTTCAGCACTGGGTCTTCATTGCAATGTGGGGGCTTCTGTAGTTGCGGCATGAGTTTAATTGCCTCAGAGCATGAGGGATTTTGGTTTCCTGACCTGGGATCAAACCCGTGTCCCCTGCATTGGAAGGCAGGTGGATTCTCAACCACTGGACCACCAGGAAAACCTCCCCACTGTACATGGCATTTTCACCAGCAGTGTACAAGGGTTTCATCTTCCATACATCCTCACCAACACTTGGTTTTTTTTTCCATCAAAAAGATTATAGCAATTCTAATGGATGCGGAGTGGTACCTGGCTTGTTTGCTTTATGTATTTGTTTTCTCAGTTGAAGAGAGGTTTCAGAAGGCAGAACTGTACCAGTGGAGTTGGGGAGTGAGACAGTCCAGCTGCCCAGTGTTGGGTTTGGAGCTGCCTTATTGCCTCTGATGGTCCCAAGGATCCTGCAGGAGCCATTCTTACCTCTGTCATCACAGAACAGCCTCAGAAAGGCTGGGTGACTTGCTCATGGACACACAGCTTCTCACTGGGGAAGGAGTTTGCTGATTCCAAGGCCCTCTTCTCTCCTATTCATTCTTTGCTGTCCCTACCTGGATCTTGGGAACTAAGTTGGCCACCAGATGAGCTAAAAAGGCCACAAACCTGCACGCTGGACATCGGAGTTCCACATGTGGTCATGCAGAAGTGGGGACTTGGGCAGATGTCAGAATCAAATTCCTACAGGTAGAGCTTCCCAAAGCATCAGCCTCTTTAGCATACTTTGGGGTTCAGAATAAGACCGGAACTTTGGGAACCTAGCCATTGCTGTGATATCTCTTGCTTCGAGCTTTTGTTGTTTAGTCACTAAGTCATGTCTGACTCTGCGAAACTCCACAGGACTTTCATCAGTACAGTTCAGTTCAGTTGCTCAGTCGTGTCCGACTCTTTGCAACCCCATGGACTGCAGCACCCCAGGCTTCCCTGTCCATCACCAACTCCCCAAGCTTGCTTAAACTCATGTCCTTCGAGTTGGTGATGCCATTCAATCAACTCATCCTCTGTTGTCCCCTTCTCCTCCTGCCTTCAATCTTTCCCAGAATCAGTGTTTTTTTCCCAAAAGAGTCAGCTCTTCCCATCAGGTGGCCAAAGGATTTGATCTTCAGCTTCATTCAGCCTCAGTCCTTCCAATGAATATTCAGGACTGATTTCCTTCGGGATCGACTGGTTTGATCTCTTTGCAGTCCAAGGGACTCTCCAGAGTGTTCTCCAACACCACAGTTCAAAACCATCAATGCTTCCGCACTCAGCTTTCTTTCTGGTCCAACTCGCGCAGCTGGACCTTATGGTCAACCTTCCATCGGGGTTGGGCTTCCCTGGTGGCTCAGAGGGGAAAGCGTCACCGCACAATGCAGGAGACCAGGCTTTGATTCCTTGGTCCGGAAGATCCCTTGGAGAAGGAAATGGCAACCCATGTAGTACTCTTTCCTGGAAAATTCCACGGACAGAGGAGCCTGGTAGGCTACACTATAGTCCATGGGGTCATGGGTCGCAAAGAGTCGGACACGACTGAGCGACTTCCACTTTGTTTCTTTCTTTTTTCCATCAGCGTTGCTCCAAATCTGGGGAAAATAAGCGTGATTTCAAGGAGGCAGCGCCCCCTGGTGGCGGCACTGGGAGCCTACGCGGAGGACCCCGGCTCCCCCTGGGAAACGCGGTGAGAGGTGCCTTCTGAGTGCAGACAGGGAACAGAGACCCCGCCCGCTGCAGCATTAATCAGACGCATAGGGTCGCAAAGAGTCAGGCACTACTGAGCGGCTAATACCTTCACGCATCTGAGGACAGGATATGGGTGCGAGGAGGGTGGGAGGCAGCAGCACCTCAGTCATCTAACTTAGGTGGGAGTGAAGCCCAAGGGGCAGGCAGGGACACAGACCTAGCACCCTGCGCCCAGAAGCCGTTTCTTGGGGATTTCTTAAGAGTGTGAGCAGAAGGAGCGGCCTATGCCAAAGCCTTTGACTGTGTGGATCACAATAAACTTTGGAAAATTCTTAAAGACATGGGAATACCAGACCATCTGACCTGTCTCTTGAGAAACCTGTATGCAGGTCAAGAAGCAACAGTTAGAACTGGACATGGAACAACAGACTGGTTCCAAATAACAAAAGGAGTATGTCAAGGCTGTATATTGTCACCCTACTTATTTAACTTATGTGCAGAGTACATCATGAGAAACACTGGGCTGGAAGAAGCACAAGCTGGAATCAAGATTGCCGGGAGAAATATCAATAGCCTCAGATATGCAGATGACACCACCCTTATGGCAGAAAGTGAAGAGGAACTAAAAAGCCTCTTGATGAAAGTGAAGGAGGAGAGTGACAAACTTGGCTTAAAGCTCAACGTTCAGAAAACTAAGATCATGGCATCTGGTCCCATCACTTCATGGGAAATAAATGGGGAAACAGTGAAAATAGTGTCAGACTTTATTTCCTTGGGCTCCAAAATCACTGCAGATGGTGATTGCAGCCATGAAATTAAAAGACACTTACTTCTTGGAAGGAAAGTTATGACCAACCTAGATAGCATATTTAAAAGCAGAGACATTACTTTGCCAACAAAGTCCATTTAATCTAGGCTATGGTTTTTCCAGTAGTCATGTATGGATGTGAGATTTGGATGGTGAAGAAAGCTGAGCACCGAAGAATTGATGCTTTTGAACTGTGGTGTTGGAGAAGACTCTTGAGAGTCCCTTGGACTGCAAGAAGATCCAACCAGTCCATCCTAAAGGAGATCAGTCTTGGGTGTTCATTGGAAGGATTGATGTTGAAGCTGAAACTCCAACACTTTGGCCACCTCATGCGAAGAGTTGACTCATTGGGAAAGACCTTGATGCTGGGAAGGATTGGGGGCAGGAGGAGAAGGGGACGACAGAGGATGAGATGGCTGGATGGCATCACCGACTCAGTGGACATGGGTTTGGGTAGACTCCGGGAGTTGGTGATGGACAGGGAGGCCTGGCGTGCTGCGATTCATGGGGTCACAAAGAGTCGGACACGACTGAGCAACTGAACTGAACTGATGTGGGCACATCTCCTGATCATAAAGGGGGTGATTGGATCCAGTATCGGGTGGCCCTGAAGCCTCACCAGACTCCTGGGGAGCCAGGGTCTCCTTGGACCTCACGGATCTGAGGGTGAGATGGGTCGTCCGCCTGCATCTTCTCCAATCCCTGCCTCTGAAGAGGAGAAATCTGGGTTCAGAGAGGCATGACTTAGTGCCCTCCCACCCTCAGGCTGCGCTTTCCAGCATTTCTCGAGGCATAGGAGGGTTGAAGGCCTTGATTCAAATCACAACAGGCAAGGCCAGATAAGGGGCTGAGGATCACAATGTCCTGAGTGACTGGCACAGTGCTCACCCAACAAGCCTGCAATGCAGGAGACCAGGGTTTGATTCCTGGGTCAGGAAGATCCCCTGGAGAAGGAAATGGCAACCCAAATGCAGTACCTTTTCCTGGAAAATTCCATGGACAGAGGAGCCTGGTAGGCTACGCTACAGTCCATGAGGGGTCGCAAAGAGTCGGACACTACTGAGCGACTTCACTTTCTCCTTTTTTTCATCAGGATTGCTCCAAATTGCGCGATTTCGAGGTGGCAGCGCCCCCTGGTGGCGGGACTGGGCGCCTACGCGGAGGACCCTTGCTTCCCCTGGGAAATCCGGTGGGCGGTGCCTTCTGAGTGCAGACTGAACAGAGACCCGGCCCGGGGCAGCATTATCCAGGTACTTCGGGGTTGCAAAGAGTCAGGCACGACTGAGTGACTAACGCCTTTAGCATCTAAGGACAGGATAGGGGTGCGAGGAGAGTGGAAGGCAGCAGCACCTCAGTCATCTAGCTTAGGTGGGAGGGAAGCCCAAGGGGCAAGCAGGGACATGAACCTAATATCCCGAGCCGCAGCAGCCCTGTTTCTTGGGGATTTCTTAAAAGTGTGAGCAGAAGGAAGGGCCTTGATATGGGCACATCTCCTGGACACAAAGAGAGTGATTAGAGCTGGTATCAGGTGGCCCTGAAGACTTACCAGACTCCTGGGAGCCAGGGCCTCTTTGAACCTCATGGATTTGAGGGTGAGAAGGGTCCTCCGCCTGCATCTTCTCCAATCCCTGCCTCTGAAGAGGAGAAATCTGGGTTCAGAGAGGCATGACCTAGTGCCCTCCTGTCCTCAGGCTGCTGTTCCCCAGCACTTCTCCAGCATGGGAGGGTTGTAGGCCTGGCTACGAATCACAGCAGGTAACACCAGGTACCGGGGTGAGGATCGCAGTATCCCGAGTGGTTGGCACAGTGCTCACCCACAAGCCCCTTTGTGCAGTCCAGGGATTCCACTGATGGAGAAACTCAGGCTGCAGCCATCTAGACTACAGCTGTGTCTGTCTCACTGAGAGGCCCCTCTTTAGGCCAAATTCCGGTCCAGCTCAGATCCGAGATCTTTCCTGGGTCTGGTCACCTCTGATGCTGTCTGCCTGTGCCCCTTCACAAGCAGGGGAAAAGGTTCGGGATAACCTTCTCCTTGAGCCTCTGGCTCCAGTTCCCCTTGCACAAGCCCAGTGTTCAGCCTTGTCTTTTCCTTTTTGGAAATTTTTTCCAGCTAAAAGCATGATTCTCCAAAACAGTATGCATTTACATACACTAATGTAAAATGAAGGCAAGGCCTAGTTGGAGACTGAGCCAGCATCCAGAGGGCATAAGCCTCAGGACCCCTTTCCAACATCATGCCCTGGGGTCTCCAAGGAGGATTGGGATCCCAGCCTTGAGGATGAATTGAGGTGATTTATGTGGAGGTGTGAGTGGAGGACAGTCTAGAAGGGGGAGAGGAACTTGTGTTACTAAAAGCAGAAGTCATAGGTGTGTTGTGCTCCTTCGTTCTCGACTTCTAAATACCCGGCACGTATCTATCATGCAATCTACAGATTCAATGCAATTCCTATCAAAATTCTGATGCCATTTTTCACAGAAATAGAAAAAAATCCTAAACCTTGTATCAGTTCAGTTTGTCAGTCATGTCCAACTCTTTGCAACCCCATGGACTGTAGCACCCCAGGCTTCCCTGTTCATCGCCAACTCCCAGAGCCTGCTCAAACTCATGTCCATTGAGTCAGTGATGCCATCCAACCATCTCATCCTCTGTTGTCCCCTTCTCCTCCTGCCTTCAGTCTTTCCCAGCATCAGGGTCTTTTCCAGTGAGTCGGCTCCTTGCATCAAATGGTTGAAGTATTGGAGCTTCAGCTTCAGCCTCAGTCCCTCTACTGACTATTCAGGGTTGACTTCCATTAGGATTGCCAGTTTGATCTCCTTGCAGTCCAAGGGATTCTCAAGAGTCCTCTCCAACACCACAGTTCAAAAGCATCAGTGCTTCGGCACTCAGCTTTCATTATGGTCCAACTCGCACAGTGGGACCTTATGGTCAGCCTTTCATCAGGGTTGCCCCAAATCCGGGAAAAATAAGCGGCATTTCAAGGAGGCAGCTCCCCCTGGTGGCGTCACTGGGAGCCCGCGGAGGACCCGGCTCCCTCCGGAAAATCCGGTGGGAGGTGCCTTCTAGGTGCAGATAGGGGACAGAGATCCGGCCCGCTGCAGCAATATCCAGATGCAAAGGGTCGCAAAGAGTCAGGCACGATTGAGCGACTAACACCGTCACAGCACCTAAGGACAGAATAGGGGTGCGAGGAGGGTGGGAGGCAGCAGCACCTCAGTTATCTAGCTTAGGTGGGAAGGAAGCCCAAGGGGCAGGCAGGGACATGGACCTAGCACTCTGAGCCCCAGCAGCGCTGTTTCTTGGGGATTTCTTAAAAGCGTGACGGTGACTCAAGCCATGAAATTAAAAGATGCTTACTCCTTGGAAGAAAAGTTATGACTTACCTGGACTTCATATTAAAAAGCAGAGACATTACTTTGCTAACAAAGGTCCATCTAGTCAAGGCTATTGTTTCCCCAGTAGTCATGTATGGATGTGAGAGTTGGACTATAAGGAAAGCTGAGCGCCGAAGAATTGATGCTTTTGAACTGTGATGTTGGAGAAGATCTTGACAGTCCCTTGGACTGCAAGGAGATCCAACCAGTCCATCCTAAAGGAAATCAGTCCTGAATATTCATTGGAAGGACTGATGCTGAAACTGAAACTCCAATACTTTGGCCACTTGATGCGAAGAACTCACTCATTTGAAAGGACCCTGATGCTGGGAAAGATTGAAGGTGCGAGGAGAAGGGGATGACAGGGGATGAGATGGTTGGATGGCATCACTGACTCAATGGACATGAGTTTGAGTAAACTCCAGGAGTTGATGATGGACAGGGAGGCCTGGCGTGCTGCAGTCCATGGGGTCACAAAGAGTCAGACATGAGCGACTGAAGTGAACTGAACTAAAAGCGTGAACAGAAGGAGGGGCCTTGATGTGGGCACATCTCTTGAACACAAATAGGGTAATGGCAACCAGTATCAGGTGGCCCTGAAGACTCACCAGACTCCTGGGAGCCAGGGCCTCTTTGGACCTCATGGACCTCCGCCTGCATCTTCTCCAATCCCTGCCTCTGAAGAGGAGAAATCTGGGTTCAGAGAGGCATGACCTAGTGCCCTCCAACCCTCAGGCTGTCTTCTCAGCACTTCTGGAGACACAGAAAGGTTGAAGGTCTTGCTTCAAATCACAACAGGCAAAACGAGATACCGGGGTGAGGATCACAGTATCCCGAGTGGCTGGCACAGTGCTCACCCACAAGCCCTTTTGTGCAGTCCAGGGATTCCACTGATGGAGAAACTCAGGCTGCAGCCATCTAGGCTACAGCTGTGTCTGTCTCACTGAGAGGCCCCTCTTTAGGCCAAATTCTGGTCCAGCTCAGATCCGAGATCTTTCCTGGGTCTGGTCACCTCTGATGCTGTCTGCCTGTGCCCCTTCACAAGCAGGGGAAAAGGTTCGGGATAACTTTCTCCTTGAGCCTCTGGATCCAGTTCCCCTTGCACAAGCCCAGTGTTCAGCCTTGTCTTTTTCCTTTTGGAAATTTTTTCCAGCTAAAAGCATGATTCTCCAAAACAGTATGCATTTACATACACTAATGTAAAATGAAGGCAGGACCTAGTTGGAGACTGAGCCAGCATCCAGAGGGCATAAGCTTCAGGACCCCTTTCCAACATCATGCCCTGGGGTCTCCAAGGAGGATTGGGATCCCAGCCTTGAGGATGAATTGAGGTGATTTATGTGGAGGTGTGAGTGGAGGACAGTCTAGAAGGGGGAGAGGAACTTGTGTTACTAAAAGCAGAAGTCATAGGTGTGTTGTGCTCCTTCGTTCTCGACTTCTAAATACCCGGCACGTATCTATCATGCAATCTACAGATTCAGTGCAATTCCTATCAAAGTTCTGATGCCATTTTTCACAGAAATAGAAAAAAAAATCCTAAAATTTGTATCAGTTCAGTCTGTCAGTCATGTCCGACTCTTTGCAACCCCATGGACTGTAGCACCCCAGGCTTCCCTGTCCATCACCAACTCCCGGAGCTTACTCAAACTAATGTCCATCGAGTCGGTGATGCCATCCAACCATCTCATCCTCTGTTGTCTCCTTCTCCTCCTGCCTTCAGTCTTTTCCAGCATCAGGATCTTTCCAGTGGGTCAGCTATTTGCATCAGGTGGCCAAAGTATGGGAGCTTCAACTTCAGCCTCAGTCCTTCCAATGAACATTCAGGATTGACTTCCTTCCTTTTGGATTGCTGGTTTGATCTTGCAGTCCAAGGGACTCTCAAAAGTCTTCTCCAGCACTATAATTTGAAAGCACCAATTCTTCAACTCTCAACATTCTTTATGATTCAACTTTTACATGTGTACATGACTACTATAAAAGTCATAGGTTTGTCTATATGGACTTCTATGCTCAAAGTAATGTCTGTGCTCTTTAATACTCTGTCTAGGTTTGTCATAGTTTTCCTTCCATAGAGTAAGCATTGCTGAATTTCATGGCTGCAATCACTATCCACAGTGATTTTGGAGCCCAGGAAAATAAAATCTATCACTGCTTCCCCTTTTTCCACATCTATGTGCCATCTTGGTTTTTTGAATGTTGAGTTTCATGCCAGCTTTTTCCCTCTTCTCTTTCACCCTCATCTCTTCACCCTCTTTAGTTCCTCTTCACTTTCTGTCATTAGCATGGTATTATCTGCATGTCTGAGGTTGTTGATATTTCTCCTGGAAATCTTGTTTCCAGCTTGTGATTCACCCAGCCCAGAATTTTGCATGATGTAGTCTACCTAAAAGTTAAAAATAAGCAGGTGACAATATACAGCTTTGTCATACCCCTTTCCCAACTTTGAACCAGTCCATTGTTCCATTTCCAGTTCTAACTGTTGCTTCTTGACCTGCACATACATTTCAGGAGACAGGTAAGGTGGTCTGGTACTCCTATCTTTTTAAGAATTTTGAACAGTTTGTTGTGATCTACATTATCAAAGGTTTCAGCATAGTCAATGAAATCAGTAGTAGATGTTTTTCTGAAATTCCCTTGCTTTCTCCATGATCCAGGGAAGGTTGGCTGTTTGATCTCTGTGTCCTCTGCCTCTTTGCAATCCAGGTTGTACATCTGCAAGTTCTCAGTTCATGTACTGCTGAAGCCTAGCTGGAAGGATTTTGAGTATTACTTCGCTAGCATGTGAGATGAGTACAATTGTGGTATAGTTTGAACATTCTTTGGCATTACCTTTCTTTGGGATTGAAATGAAAACTGACCTTTTCCAGTCCTGTGGCCACTGCTGAGTTTTCCAAATTTGCTGGTTTATTGAGTGCAGCACTTTCACAGCATCATCTTTTAGGGTTTTACATAGCTCAGCTGGCATTTCATCACCTCCATTAGCTTTCTTGTAGTAATGCTTCCTAAGGCCCACTTGATTTCACACTTCAGGATGTCTGGCTGTAGGTGAGTGACCACACCACTGTGGTTATCCAGGTCATTTAGACCTTTTTTGTATAGTTCTTCTGTGTATTCTTGTCACCTCTTAATCTCCTCTGCTTCTGTTAGGTCCTTATTGTTTCTGTCCTTTATCATGTCCATCCTTGCATAAAGTGATCCCTTGATATCTGCAACTTTATTGAAGAAATCTCTAGTTTTCCCCATTCTGTTGTTTTCCTCCTTCTTTGCATTGGTTTAACAAGGCCGTCTTATCTCTCTTTGCTATTCTCTGGAACTCTGCATTCAGTTGGGTATATCTTTCCCTGTCTTGTCGTTTGCTTTTCTTCTTTCCTCAGCTATTTGTAAAGCCTCCTCAGACAACCACTTTGCTTTCTTGTATGTCTTTTTCTTTGGGATGTTTTGGTCACCCCATCCTGTACAATGTTCCAAACCTCCATCCATGGTTCTTCAAGCATTCTATCTACTAGATCTAATCCCTTGAATCTATTTGTCACCTCCAAGGTATTATCATAAGGAATTTGACTTAGGTCATACCTCAATGGTCTAGTGGTTTTCCCTACTTCCTTCAATTTAAGTCTGAATTTTGCAATAAGGAACTCATGATCTGAGCCACAGTCAGATCCTGCTCTTGTTTTTGCTGACTGTTTAGAGCTTCTCCATCTTTGGCTGCAAATAGCATAATCAATCTGATTTTGGTATTGACCATCTGGTCATGTCCATGTGTAGAGTTGTCCCTTGGAGGAACAACTTGTTGGGAAAGGGTGTTTGCTATGACCAGTACGTTCCCGTGGCAAAACTCTGTTGGCCTTTGCCCTGTTTCATTCTGTACTCCAAGGTCAAACTTGCCTGTTTTCCAGGGATCTCTTGACTTCCTACTTTTGCATTCCAGTTCCCTATGACGAAAAGGACATCTCTTTTTGGTGTTAGTTCTAGAAAGTATTGTAGGTCTTTATGGAACTGGTCAACTTCAGCTTCTTCAGCATTAGTGGTTGGGACACAGACTTGGATTACTGTGATGTTCAATGGTTTGCCTCAGAAATGAACTGAGATCATTCTGTCATTTTTGAGATTGCACGCAAGTACTGCATTTTGGACTCTTGTTGACTATGAGGGCTGATCCATTTCTTCTAAGGGAGTCTTGTCCACAGTAGTAGATATAATGGTCATCCGAGTTAAATTCACCCATTCCAGTCCATTTTAGTTCACTGATTCCTAAAATGTCGATGTTCACTCTTTCCAACTCCTGCTTGACCACGTTCAATTTACCTTGGTGCATGTACCTAACATTCTAGATTCCTATGCTGTATTGTTCTTTACAGCATCGAAATTTACTTTTACCACCAGACACATCCCCAGCTAAGTGTCGTTCCCACTTTGGCCCAGCTGCTTCATTCTTACCAGAGCTATTAGTAATTGCCCTCTGCTCTTCCCCAGTAGCATACTGGACACCTTCTGACCTGGGGGGCTCATCTTCCAATATCGTATCTTTTTGCCTGTGCACACTGTCCATGGGGTTCTCCAGGCAAGAATACTGCAGTGGGTTGCTATTCCCCCCTCCGGTGGATGACATTTTGTCAGAACTCTTCACTATGACCTGTCTGTTTTGGGTGGCCGTGCACTGCATAGCTCATAGATTCATTGAGTTATGCAAGCCCCTTTACCACGGCAAGGCTGTGACCTATGAAAAAACTATCAGAAAGTACCCATGTTAAAAGTCACAGCATTAAGGCAGAAGCATGATTTTTAAATATTGTAAATTTAAGTTCCCCTTCACGGATCACAGCCTTGTCGTGGTGAAGGGGTCAGCACGTGTGGCCAAATGAGGCGACAGTCAGGTACACAACTCTGTTTACTGAGAGGTGTGGGTGTGGGGGTGTCCTCTTGGGGCCGTGGAGGAGGTTAGTCTGGCATGCAGCCCTGGGTTGGGGGAGTCCTGTGTGAGAGTGCTCTGCACCACATGCTGCAGAGTGTCAGCACGGTGTCCCGAGGAGCAGCCTGGGCCTGGCTTCTTCCCAGCGTTTGCCAGGACCCCTGGGCCCTGGGCACACTGGACATTTGCCCAAAACCAGAGGGGCCATAACTTACAGATAAAGGCAGAGATGAGGCATAGGTCAGGTGTGGGGTATGGATGCCTTGGCCCCTGCCCCCCACTGCAGCTTCTCCTCCTGAATGACCACAATTCCTAGAAAAGCAGCTTGAGCTCTGAATAGCCCCCACCCCAGATGATGAGCAGAGATGCTCCGTTTTCTCAACAAAAGCCAGTCTGACACCCGCCCGGCCCTGCATCCTCTAACACACAGAATCCCAAGCGCCATTGTCTTTCCTCTAGTCCTTCACAGACCCTCTTGTTTCCTAGCAGTGAGACTTTGAGACACCAGGGAAGGGAGAGAGTTAATAAACCCCAGAGGAAGAAGAGCAGGGGAAATGGCATAACATCCCCCCCACCACCACCTCAAGCTCTAGGCAAGAGGACAGTGGGTTCATGAGCCAACAAGCAGCATGCAGAAGCTCCTGCAACCAGCAGGACAAGCTGAGAAAAAGCAGCAGATAAGGAAAAGCCAGATGAGCAGGCACTCTCATGGTGGCGGGAACGCTAGGGAGTGCTCAGGCCGGGACATTGGGGCAGGTGCACTGCAGACACCTGCAAAAGCAGCCAGGTCTAATGCTGATGGTCCTGCTGGCGATCTGGGAACCTGCTACCTTGGGGCGCTCCTGCCTTCACCATGCCACCCAGGAGCTGAAGACTTAGTTGTCAGTGTGGTCCTGGGCCCCACGGTGTCCTTGGGGACAGGATTAGAGCTCAGATGCTTCTGGGAGCCTTCCAGGTCCCCACTGCATATGGCAAGGAATGTAGCTTCTTTCAAAAGAGGAAAGGTGAACTTGGGGAGAACAGAGAGGGAACATGGGGAGACAGGGAGGGTGGCCTGGCATCCAGACAGCACATAATCTTCTTGGAGGATGACACCAACGGTGCTGCTTCATGGAGGCTTTGGGGGCTCTGGACACAAGCAGGGTGCTTCAGGCCTGGGAGGCTACACACCACTCATGCCTCCACCCCAGTCAGGACAGGTACGAGGGTCACCAGTGGAGGCCTGCTGCACTGCCAAGGTGCTGATGAGAATGTAAACTGAGGGGGAGACCTGGGGAACTTCCAGGATTATCTGGAAGCTTTCACTGGCGGAGCTCATGCTGGAGGAGCCCTTCATTCCAGAAAACTCCTTGGCTGCTAACCTTTCTTCACAAGCCAGTCTGTTTCTCTGCCTTCAAGCATTTCAGTTCAACAGACTTCTTCCACGGCTGCTGTGTGCAGGGTAAGGGTGTCAGAGCCTTTCTTGCAGCCTGCTCTATGCACCCCTTTCTTGGAAGGGTGGCATCCATTCCTTGACTTCCCCCACGTCCCACCACTGTGGTCAGGCCGTGGGGTGGTTATCAGCAGCCTCCCTGCTACGAGTCCATGTCCCTCTTCAGGCTCCTCCCCCCCCAGCGTTCGGGCAGTTTTCCTGGCTGCACGCCCTCGTGGGGTGGTGCTCTTGCCAACGCCCCTCTGGCTTCCCTCTGTGCCCGAGCACTGCCTGTTTCCTTCCAAGGCTCTCTCCTCTGCCACCTTCTACACGCACTCCTGAAGAATGTGCCCATGGCTTCAATACCTGCCCCTTCAACATCCGACTGTACGGTATATTTTTCTTATAATAAGAACTTTTAGGATGTACACTCTCAGCAACTTTCAGACGTGTAATACAGTATTATTATTAATAACTATAGCCATCATGCTGTACATTACATCCCTATGACTTGTTTCTTCATAACTGAAAGTTTGTACCTTTTGACCACCTTACTTATTTTGCCCATCTCCCCACTTCCTGCCTTTGGCAACCACCAATCTATTTTCCATCTATGAGCTCATTTTGTGTGTGTAAGTTCTTTATCTATTTTGGATTTTAACCCCTTATCAGATAGGTGACTGGAAAGTATTTTCTTCCATTCCATGAGCTGCTCTTTCATTTTTGTTGATGATATATTTTGCTGTGTAGAAGCTTTTTAGTTTGATATAGTCCCACTTGTTTATTTTTACATTTGTTGCTTTTGGTGTCAAATCCAAAAAGTCATTGCCAAGATGGATTTGAAGGAGCTTACCACCTATGTTTTCTTCTAGGAGCCTACTTCTGGTCTTACATTAAAGTCTTTAATCAGTGTTGAGTCAGTATTTGTGTATGGTGTAAGAGAGTGGTCTAGTTTCACTCTGTTACAAGCAACTGACCATGTTTCCCAACACCATTATGGAAGAGATTATCCTTTCCTTATTGTATACTGTTGGCATCGTGCCATGAATGAGTTGACTCTGTATGCATGGGCTTACTTCTTGCTCGCTGTTCTATTTAATTGATCCGCGTGTCTGTTTTTATACCACACTGTATTGACCACTATGTGTGCTGTGCTGTGCTTATTTGCTCAGTCATGTCCAAATCTTTGAGACCCCATGGACTGTATCCTGCGAGACTCCTCCATCCATGGGGATTTTCCAGACAATAGCACTGGAGTGGTTTGCCATGCCCTCCTCCAAGGGGTTGTCCCAACCAGGGATCGAACCCAGGTCTCCCACATTGCAGGCAGATTCTTTACCATCTGAGCCCCCAGGGAAGCCCAAGAATACTGGAGTGGGTAGCCTGTCCCTTCTCCAGGGGATCTTCCTGACCCAGGAATCAAACCTGAGACTCCTGCATTACAGATGGATTCTTTACCAGCTGAGCTACCAGGGAAGCCCTTTGATCACTATAGTTTTGTAATATAGTTTGAAATCAGCGTGCATAATACCTCCAACTTTGTTCTTTCTCAACATTGCTTTGGCATTCAGTGTCTTTTATGGTTCTATGTAAGAGTCCGAAATGCAGTATTTGGGTGCAATCTCAAAAACAACAGAATGATCTCTGTTCATTTCCAAGGCAAACATTCAATATCACAGTAATCCAAGTCTATGCCCTAACCACTAAAGCTGAAGACAGTGAACTTAAATGGTTCTATGAAGATCCACAAGACCTACAACCAAAAAAGATGTCCTTTTCATCATAGGGGACTGGAATGCAAAAATAGGAAGTCAAGAGATACCTGGAATAACAGGTGAGTTTGGCCTCGGAGGACAAAATGAAGCAGGGCAAAGGCTAACAGAGTTTTGCCAAGAGAACACAGTGGTCATGTGGTCATAGAAGACACCCTCTCCCAGCAACACAAGAGATGACTCTACACATGGACATCACCAAATGGTCAATACCGAAGTCAGATTAATTATATTCTTTACAGCTAAAGATGGAGAAGCTCTATACATTCAGCAAAAACAAGACCAGGAGTTGACTGTAGCTCAGATCATGAATTCCTTATTGCAAAATTCAGGTTTAAAGTGAAAAAAGTAGGGAAGACCACTAGACCATTCAGATATGACCTAAATCAAATCCTTTATGATTATACAGTGGAGGTAACGTATAGATTCAAGGGATTAGATCTCATAGAGTGCCTGAAGAACTATGGATGGAGGTTTGTAACACTGTACAGGGGGCAGTGATCAAAACTGTCCCCAAGGAAAAGAAAAGAAAAAGGCAAAATGGTTGCCTGAGAAGGTCTTACAAAAAACTGAGAAAAGAAGAAAAGCAAAAGGCAAAGGAGAAAAGGAAAGATATATCCATCTGAATGCAGAGTTCCAAAGAATAGCAAGGAGAGATAAGAAAACCTTCTTAAGTGAACAATGCAAAGAAATAGAGGAAAACAGTAGAATGTGAAAGACTAGAGATCTCTTCAAGAAAATTAGACATATCAAGGGAATATTTCATGCAAAAATGGGCACAATGAAGGACAGAAATAGTATGACCTAACAGAAGCAGAAGATATTAAGAAGAGGTGGCAAGAATACACAAAAGAACTATACAAAAAAGACGTTAGTGACCCAGATAACCACGATGGTGTGATCAATCACTTAGGGCCAGACATCTTAGAGTGTGAAGTCAAACAGGCCTTAGGAAGCATCACTACAAAGAAAGCCAGTGGAGGTGATGGAATTCCAGTTGAGCTGTTTCAAATCCTGAAAGATGATGCTGTGAAATTGCTGCACTCAATATGCCAGCAAACTTGGAAAACTTAGCAGTGGCCACAGGACAGGAAAAGGTCAGTTTTCATTCCAATCCCAAAGAAAGGCAATGCCAAAGAATGTTCAAACTACTGCAAAATTGCACTCATCTTACATGCTAGCAAAGTACTGCTTAAAATTCTCCAAGCAAGGATTCAACAGTATGTGAACCGAGAACTTCCAGATGTTCAAACTGGATTTAGGAAAGGCAGAGGAACCAGAGATCAAATTGCCAACATCCATTGGATCATAGAGAAAGCAAGAGAATTCCAGAAAAACATCTACTTCTGCTTCATGACTACACTAAAGCCTTGACTGTGTGGATCACAACAAACTGTGGAAAATTCTTCAAGAGATGGGAATACCAGACCACCTGACCTGCCTCTTGAGAAATGTGTATGCAGGTCAAGAAGCAACAGTTAGAACCAAACATGGAACAACAGATTGGTTCCAAACTGGGAAAGGAGTATGTCAAGGCTGTGTACTGTCACTTTGTTTATTTAACTTATAAGCAGAGTACATCATGTGATATGCTGGGCTAGATGAAGCACAAGCTGGAATCAAGATTGCCAGGAGAAATATCAATAACCTCAGATATGCAGATGACACCATCCTTATGGCAGAAAGTGAAGAAGAACTAAAGAGCCTCTTGATAAAGGTGAAAGGGGAGAGTGAGAATGTTGGCTTAAAACTCAACATTCAAAAAACTAAGATCATGGCATCTGGTCCCATCACTTCATGGCAAATAGATGGGAAAACAATGGAAACAGTGGCTGACTTTATTTCCTTGGGCTCCAAAATCACTGCAGATGGTGACTACAGCCATGAATTAAAAGATGCTTGCTCCTTGGAAGAAAAGCTATGACCAACCTGGACAGTATATTAAAAAGCAGAGACATTACTTTGCTGACAAAGGTCTGTCTAGTCAAAGCTCCAGTTTTTCCAGTAGTCATGTATGGATGTGAGAGTTGGATCATAAAGAAGCTGAGCGCCGCCAAGAATTGATGCTTTTGAACTGTGGTGTTGGAGAAGACTCTTGAGAGTCTCTTGGACAGCAAGGAGATCCAATCAGTCAATCTTGAAGGAAATGAATCCTCAATATTCTTTGGGGGAACTGATTCTAAGGCTGAAGCTTCAGTACTTTGGCTGCCTGGCGCAAATAACCAACTCATTGGAAAAGACCCTGATGCTGGGAAAGATTGAAGGTGGGAGGAGAAGGGGACAACAGAGGATGACATCATGGACTCAATGGACATGAGTTTCAGCAAGCTCCAGGAGATGGTGCAGGACAGGGAAGTCTGGAGCACTGCAGTCTATAGGGTCACAAACAGTTGGACATGACTGAGTGACTGGATGACAACAGAATTAGATTTAAGCATAAACTGCCCTCATCCCTTTTTTCCCCCTCTCCATCTCTGGAGACCTCAAGGATAGCACTTCACCTGACCATTCAGGCAGGCATCCATGCTTCTCCAGCTCCAGTCAACCTGGGCCCTGTCAAAGCCCCCATGACCAGTTACTGAGGTGATCAGGCTGCTGGGCAAGTGAACACCACCCTGACAGCATAGACAGCTCCTTGGCATGTTTATATCACCGAAAGCCATGTGGTTTAGAAAAGGGGCTCCTCCTTCCTAGCCTTCTAGCCTGCCCACAGGGGTAATAACAATACAAATGTTGAGTGTGCCCAGGCCACAAGAACCAAATGCAGTTTGCAGCCCTGAAAAACTTTGGCCTTCCAGTCATTACAAACTTTTGACTTTCATACTCATTAAGAGTCATGATATGGGGGAGCAGCTGGATCTCCGACCAGGCAATTTCCCCAGGGCTGAGTGGTGTTGGAAAGCTACATGACCCACGTGGTTTTGGGGCGCTGGCTGACTATGACTCTGTGGTACTGAATCATCCTTGACCCTTCCAGTACTCCACTGAGCAAGAGTTTCCTTACCACCCTAGCATTTGTTAGCTGCTTTTTGTAAAGGGGAGGGAATAGGCTGTAAAAATGAGCAGTATTGTTCTTCAGGGGTTGGTGACTAATGTAGTCAGGGGGCAGGCATGAATCCTGGGTGACCACTTCCCAGGAACAAGAACAAGGTCCGTGTGCCTTTCAGGGACATGTGGGCTATTCTGGGCTAGCCTCTGAGATGCAAGGACCCAAGGTAGGACCCTTGAGTTTACCACCATCGTCAACCTTGCTTTTCAGAAAATGGGAGAACTTCTTGCTGTGGGAGGACAGCCTGGGCATCAGAGGGGTGACTTCCCCGTCTTATGTAAATCCCTTCTAACCGTGGACTTCAAATTCTGGGCTGTGCAGTGCACTGTGAGTGATATGGAATCTGCTGCTTACCCCCAAGCCAGTATCTGTTCTCATGTCCAAGTGAAGTACCTCCATCTTTCACCATGGAAACTGCTTCTCACCTGCTTCCAGTCCAAACAATTTCAGGGGACTGACCCTACGTTCCACTCACCTGGAAGATGGGTGTATGATCCTTGTCTAGCCAATCCCAGTTTCAGTCCTCTGCTTGCTGCAATTGGTGCAAGGATGAGAACGTGACCCAAGCCACACCAAAGGCATTCAAAGTCATGCATTTTCATGGAGTCCTAGGGAAGGAGAAACTTTTCCCAGTAGAATGGATGTTGAGTGGTTGACATCTCAGAGTTGCTTGAGGTCCTGGATGCAGTGAGAGAGACTGTGCCTGTGAATGGGGCCCCAAAACCACTCAGCAGGACTGATGGTTGGAGAAGGACCAGGTCACACTACATGAACGTGAGCCCTTGGACCCGACACCTCCAAGCCTACTCTTAACTTGTCTCTGGTAAGCATTAACTTATTTCTATCAAAAAACAGGATTCCCTGATGGCTCAGTGGTATAAAGCAGATGTCTGCCAATGTAACAGACATGGATTTGATGCTTGGGTCAGGAAGGTCCCTTGGAAAAGGAAATGGCAACCCACTCCAGTAGTCTTGCCTGGGAAATTCCATGAACAGAGGAGCCTGGCGGGCTACAGTCCATGGGGTCACAAAAGAGTCAGACATGACTTAGCAACTAAACAACAACAGCAATCATTTAACATAATATTAATTTATTTAACTTGAGTAAGCATGTCTAGTCCGTGGAAATCGAAAAAGTCCCGACATATCAAGACCAATGACTCCTGAGACTCCCTCTGGCACAGTGTCCTCACTGGGCGGGCATGCCTGGAGGCAGACAGAGACACTGGGTGGGGTCAGATCTAAGGGGAACTGCCCAGGCACTCTGTGTCTATTTCTTCTCTGTCCCAGGAGAGGGAAATCCCAGAACAACCAGAGGAGAAGTAGCCGGAGGATGGGTCATAAGATGATTAATCCTTCTGCTTGTATTTTCCATATTTTAGGATTCATTTGTTTGTTATTAGGAAATTACCGTTTCATTGTAAATTTCCAGGTTGATGCAATAGCTTGTTCTCATTTGACTTTTTAATTTCACCTCTCATCCTAATTTTCAACAGAATTCTCACAATTAATGAACAAATTTGGATACTTTACTAGAAACTGAAATCCATACTGTATGCAGGTTCCCTTCATTCTACCTTTTTCTGCCCTAGGATCCCATCCAGGGCATTCATCTTTTGAGTTTCTTTTTTTCATGGAACACATCTTTTTATGTGCTTGTGGGTCATTTACATTTTTTCTGGTCATTGTTCAAGTTCTTTTCCATTTTAAAATTTTGGTTGTCTTTTTTGTTGATGATTTATATAAGTTCTTAATGTATTCTAAAGAACAGATTCTTATTAGATATATCATGTACAAATATTTTTTTACATTCTGTGGGTTGTGTTTCCACTTTCTGGATAGCACCTGCAAACTGTCCATTATCACATGGATATTGTAGCCATTGGGGGATTCCCTGGTAGCTCAGCTGGTAAAGAATCCACCTGCAATGCAGGAGACTCCAGTTCGATTCCTGGGTCAGGAAGATCCCCTGGAGAAGGAAATGGCAACCCACTCCAGTATTCTTGCCTGGAGAATCCTATGGACAGAGGAGTCTAGTGGGCGACAGTTCAGGGGTCCACAAAGAGTCGGACACGATTGAGTGAGTAACACTTTCCAAGGACTTGTGGGGAACTGCCCGCCAAGTTCTGGTCTCCGTTCAGAGGTGATGGGCTCTCGTGTCTCCGAAAGACTCCTCCCCTGAGGTCCATGCAGTGAGAGCTGCCCTGGCCTTGCCAAGAGGCACGTCCCCAAGGAAAAGCTGTGACCCTAACTCCAGGCTTTTGGTACTTGTACTGCCAGCTCTCCCTGTTGACAAGCTTATCTTGTGAAAAAGCGAAAGTCACTCAGTCATGTCCAACTCTGTGACTCCATGTACCCGCCAGGCTCCCCTGTCCATGGAATTCTCCAGGCAAGTATACTGGAGTGGGTATCCATTCCCTTCTTTTGGGGATCTTCCCAACCCAGGGATAGAATCTGGGTCTCCTGCATTGCAGGCAGATCCTTTACCATCAGAGCCACCACTTACCCTGAGACTTGTCTATCTTTGAAGATTATTGTTCAGTTAGCACCATTTGTTTTTTAAAAACTCTTAAACTCAATGAGAGAAATGAAAACAGGTTATAGTTACTTGTTAGTACTCCCTTAATTACTGTCCATTAGGTCCTTTCATGTCAGAGCTATTTTGGGGGATGATCAGCGTTTACACATTTAAGATAAAATCTGGAAGGGCTCTGTGAATGCCCCTCTGTGAGTGCTCTAAACAGAGGGGCAGAACCCAGCTTCTGAGGGCTCAAACTTCCCTCTAGGGGTGACTGTACATGTCCATGGTCTCCTCCGGAGCATTCAGTCCAGGGGATGGTTGTGCCCACGGTTGGGAAGTCACCCCCATAGACTCCTGTTGGTGCCCCTCACGAGGGACCCTTGTCAGTTTACTGGCTTTGCTTGGGTGGGATCTCTGCCTTCTAGATGTGGGTTCCCAGGGGCAAGACATGGCTGTGCTTGGCCCTGTGTTGGCTCCACCCAAGTCAGCCCTTGGCCAGTAAAGCCAGAGGGTCTGCCTGGGGCGGTGGGGATGGGGAAGGGGCTGGGGTCTCTGTACACTAAAGGAATGGCAGGGTGGAAGGCCTGCTGACTAAGGGCAGAAGTGCCGCAGTGAGCCCCGTGTTTTGTCCATGTACTCAGGATACAGCAGGTGAGAGCTGAAAACTCAAGTCTGTACCCTGAAAACCTGCTTTTGCAGAAGTGGTGTTTTTTTGTAACTTGCAATGCAAACCTAGGAAAATATAGTAAGACGTAATCCAAAGATAAAACAACATTCAGTAAATGTTCAAATTTTCAGGGGAGAGAAAATGCCTGTTGTTGGGCAGAGCTGGGAATTGAGGCCAAGCTGTTGGTGGGGATCGATGGACGGCCCTGGGACACCTGTGGGCTCTGCCTGGTTCTGCTCTGGGCTGGGACCTGGGGCTCTGTTGTTCCTGAACCTTCAGAGAGTTTAGGCCTATGGTCCTTTTAGCATCCAAGCAGTTTGTTAACTGAAAGTGAAAATTGAAAGTGTTAGTCGCTCAGTTGTATCCGACCGACTCTTTGGGATCCCATGGACTATAGCCCGCCAGGCTCCTGTGTCCATGGGATTCTCCAGGCAAGAATACTAGAGTGAGTTGCCAGGCCCTCCTCCAAGGGATCTTCCCAACCGAGGGATCAAACCCAGATCTCCCACATTGCAGACAGATTCTTTACCATTTGAGCCACCAGGGAAGCATTAAAGGGTTTAATTTTGGTTTTCTGTCCACAAGCAGGAGTGGGGTTGAGGGTGGAGAGGATCCTGCCTCAGGCCCACAGCGACAAGTGTGGCCGAGGAGCACCTATCTGATGTGGCCCAGCCTGTGAACAGAGTCAGATGGGCCCACCTGGTGATGTTTACACGTCCCTCTGAGAGAGTCAATTCCTAGGCAGGTTGATAAGAAGTCCAGGGTGCCCAAGGAGGAGAAAGGGGTCTGGGGCTCTCAAGGAGGAGGAAAGGACAAACATTTTTATTCCTTAGTAAGGATTATATAACAATAATGTATCCTGTTGAGGACATGTTTCTCCTTCCTGAAAACCTTCTGACTAATCCTGTTATCTTAAAATGTATATAATGGGAGTGGGTCTAGTACGATCTTTACAACTTGAGACATCCTTTTGATTTACTGTAATAACAAATTGAAAAGTATATAATTCCCTTGCTAAGACTGGGGATGGGGGCACTATCCATCCTCCTTCTGATGTCTACGACAGAAGCGTCTTCTGTCCTTTTTCACTTTAATAAACCTCTGCTACACAAAAGCTCTTGAGAGATCAAACCTATTCCCTGGTCCTGAAGCTAAATCTTCTTCTTATCACAAATCCGACACTGTTCACTGTAAGCTATCACCTCCCCTGAGGGAACTGTCAGCTGTAATTGTCAGGAAATCTAGGTTCACCTGACCCTCCCCAGACACGTAGGAGGTGTCTTTCCTTTGGACGCCTCTCACCTGCTCCAAGTGCGTGGGTCCATGGGCACCCAGCAGACTGTAGAACATTCTCACCAGGAAGCCCCTGGTACCCACTGGCCCACTCCCTGTCTGTGGCTTTGCCTCTTTCTGACCCACGGTTGTACAACATGGGAACTTAGGAGGCTTCTGCCTAATATCTGAGGTTTGTCTGGGTTGCAGTGAGTCCTTAGGTGTCCTTTTATAAGTATAAATTCCAGCCCCCCCCCCCCCTTGACCTTAAATTTTTTTCTTCCTTTTGCCTTGGAGTCCTTTGGAATACAGAGCAGCTTCAAACTTGGTGTTCTGTGTGGGGCTCAAGTGTAGCTTCTTGGTCAAGTTGGGGGGTCTTCCAGATTTTTTTCGTTTTCTGCCAGAATCAGTTTTCACACCTGAGCTTCCTCTTCGGGGTCCCAGCATCAACTGAGCAGACTCTGGGGCTAAGCCCTCCAGCCTACTTGGAGCACCTTTGGGGAAAGATAAGTCGTTTTCTTCTAAATGTAAGAATGGTCAACCTGAGATTAATGAATAGGGTGTCTGGGCCTGGTCACGGTGGGAGGTCGCCCAGAAAGGAGAGGCTGGTGATGTTCTCATGGCTCCAAGAGGGTCGTCTTTTGTAAGTTTCGGGTAATTGCTTTGTGAATTATAAAACCACTTGTTTTAAAAAGCGAGTGAATGTGTGATTATAAATACAGTTAATGTGATTTTTTAATACCTGCAACCACTTGCTCCCCAAATAGTGAGCTGAAATGCAGGTATAACGAACACATTTCCAGATCCTGACTTTATCCTCAGAACTGGAGGCTGGATGTTTAGCCTGCATCTAGCATATTTTCCCAATTTCTCTTACGGATCATTTATCATTAATTCCTTCTGGGGTTTAGATTGATTTTTTTAAACTATTTATTCATTTTCATCTTTTCAATTGCATTGTCTTTTAGGCCTTTGATTAGTTTATGTAACTATTCACTTCTCCACTGTGTACTTTTTGTTGTCATGGTGTAAAAGGTAAAAATAAACATGATGTCCATGCCTCGGGGCAACTAAGCTCGTGTACCATGGCTATTGAGCCTGTGCTCTAGAGTCCAGGAGCTGCAACTACTGAAGCCTATGATCCCTAGAGCCTGGGCTCCCCAACTAGAGAAGCCACCTCAATGAGAAGCTCATGTACCACAACAAAGAATAGTTCCCACTTGCTGCAACTAGAGAAAGCCCACCCATCAACAAAGATCCAGCACGGCCAAATAAATGCATAAAAATAAACATTAAAAAAATAAAAGCATGATTTCTAAGACTTGAAAAAAAAAAAACACATCAACACAGCAAGTGTCCATGGATCTAGATTTGGGACTAGACACTGGCTCCAGGCACCAGAATGCTGAGTTTGGCAGCCCCCATCTCACAGATACTTCTGAACACTGCTGGCTGCAACACCCCATATGTGCATGACCTTTCTTGCCAGCAAAATTCAGCAAACATCAGCAGGCCAATGGCTTCCAAATCTTACATATTGGCAGAAACTACCTGTACCTAGGATTCTAACTGCTACTGAGTCTGGGGCATAAAATTTTAACTTTTTAGATTCTGAAAGGAATGGATTGCAAGTCTCAATGGACTACATCCAACACAGATGGACTCAGAAGTAGAAACTTACATATTTAGTATTGGTAAGACAAGAGGGTTCCTATCAGATTTGCTATTACTATTTTTCCTGCTAAAAAAAAGGGTGAAGTCAACTGTTGCTGAGTGTTTTAGCTTCTCTAGTTATTGTGAAGACAGCAGCAGTGAACTGGCCAGACTGACATTTATTGAAGTCCCTCTTAAGGCTGGCAGTCATGAATTTGTAGAGAACAGTCTGTCTCATTGGGTACTTTCTCCAGTTGTGTTTGGCTCTTTAGGTGTCGGCAAAGGTAAAAAAGGAGCAGTTGGATTCATCCAGGGTTGAAATTCTTATGAAATCCACGTGACAAAAAGACAAGAGAGCAAAGGAGATCAAGGTTGTTGCAAGGGTGTTGTTAAAATTATGGATCATGAAAATAAACAGGGTCAAAAACGAAGAAAGGAGAACTATTAGGAAATAGAAAAGTCAATGGCCTGGCAGTGCTGAAAAGATGGAAAGACACCACAGAGGAGCTGGTAAAGTCTGCAAGCCGATCTTTGTTTTCAGGTACCCTCATTCACACACAGGCTAATCCTGGATATCCCCTAAACAGGGAAAGGGGTAACGTTTAACTCAGAAGGTAGAAAAACATAACTGTGGTCCTACAGCTTTGATGCGACAACTAGGTTCATTCACATCTCTGCTTCACCACTTGTAAGACGCGTGACAACGGGCAATTCATTTACCCTGAAACTCCGTTTTCCCTTCTTCAAAAGTGGGAGAAAAATATTATCGTATGATGGTGAGAGGACTTGAGATAATGCACGTTAAGTGGTTAACACAGTGCCTGGCACACAGGAAGCGCTGAACACGTAGAAGCTGCTACTTTTACATTTGAAACAGAAAACCAAGGAAAGATTACAATGAGAGAAATTCTAAGCAGAGAGTACTGTTTCACAGAACTTCTGGATTGCTATGCGCATGCGCCTGTTCACTAGCTACGCCTAGGACAGGCACTGCGCATGCGCCGGAAGTTGCAGCCGGGAAGCCAGCGAGGTCGGTTCCGCCAGACTCTAACATGGCGGCGCCCTTTGTCTGCTCTGAAGTGCCGTCCCCGGCCTTCTCGCGGCCGTGATGCACCTCCCTCTGCGGTGGGGTCCAGGACATGGCAGGTGAGGGTCAGCAAGCACCCGGGGCCGGGGGAGTCCCAGGAGTCGGGTTGAGGCGGCGGAGGATGGGACGCGGCGGGACACCGGGGACGGTTGTGTGGGGGAGGGGAGGGAAGTGGACTGGGACGGGAACCCGGACTGAGGGGACCCCGCACAACATGAGGGTGCGGGACAAATGGGTGGGGGGCGCTGCCCGGCGAGCGGGCGGCTAGTGGGCGGGCGGACTGGACTCGCCGTCCCGGCGAGGGAGCGCGAGTCGCCTCCGGGCTGGGTGACACCCCAGCTGGTAGCATCTCCGCCCCCGCCGCCCGGCTGTCACCGCCCCTTGACCCCGCGCGCCGCTGCGGGTGGGCGTTCTGAGGCCGAGAGGTGGCGGGGTGCCCGCGCAGCTCACTTTGGCCGGCGGGACCGGAGGACACATGCCTGTGAGGGCCTGGGAGGAGTTTGTCGTGGTGGAGACCGATTCTGGCCCCGTATGAGATCATTTCATTCATTCATTCGTTCCACAGACGGTGGTTCAACTCCTGATGAGTTCTGAGGATGGAGCGAGTGGTTAAAAAGTGTAGGCTGTGGAGCCAAGCAGCCGGGTTTGAATCCTGTCTCGGTGCTTGCCAACCGTGTCCTTAGGCACGTTGGTTCCTGCCTTCTGCCTCGGTTTTCTTATCCTTAAAGCAGGGTTGAGAATAAAATCTGCCTCCTAAAACTATTATAAAGGTTAAATGAGATAATCGGTGTAAAGTGCTGAGAAGGCCTGCTGGCACAAAGTAAATGCTGTGTGTGCTTGTTGCTGTTATTTTTTATATCATCGTCATCACTCAGAGCTCAGAAACTCACCTAGGAGACATACTGAAATGTAGGCAATTCTGATATGATGGAAAAAAGCAGGAAACACTGCGTAGAGGCACCTCACACAGTTTAGGCAAATCCAGGAAGGCTTCTGTTCCCCAGGAAGCAGAACTGGAGGATGCTTGGAGAGTGCAGGCAGAAAAGGGGAAGAGTATTCTCAGTTGAAGATGAAATGTGTAAGAAAGCTGCCTAGGGACAGAGATGAAAGACCCTAGTGTGTGGTCTGGTCCTCAGGGGTCTTGTTTTGGGGAGGGAAAGCAGCCATGGGGCATGAGGCATCTTTAGTTTGCCAGCCACGGATCCTGTAGTGGAATTTCCTGTAGGGAAGTTTTTAAACCTAGCCGTGGACTTGCAGTTTTAGGTTAATGAGAACGCATTTAAGAATCAGATTTGTGGATTAGAAAGATCACGCTAGTGAAGACTGTATTAAAGGGAATGGGCCTGGAGGCCAGTTAAGAGGCTACTAGAATTGGGGAGGTGAGAGATGACCATGGCCTTGAGTTAGATTAGGCAGAAGGTGGGGAGAAATGTGTTGAAGGTAGACTTGAGCAAAGTTGGTGATGACTTAGGTGGGGGATTTAGAGGCCGGGGGGAGAGGTCAGGGTTGGCTCTGAATTTTTGACTGGTGGATGGTGATGCTGCTCAGTGGGATAGGGAACAGGATAGGGAGGGGATTTAAGGAGAGAGGATATATTTTGTTTTGAACATGTCTGTTGTAAGTGCCTGTAAAACATTCAAGTGGAACTGTCCATTGGTGATCTAGCATCCATCAAAAGTCACTACAGTTGTGGGAAGGGATGTGTCACCTGGGTGAGGATCTGGAGTGGGAAGCACGATGTCTGGGACATCCCTGGGGAATGCTAGTGCTGTAGAACTACTTGGCCATAGCCTCATTGCCTTTGCTTATCAACCTTGTGTGACGTCTTCCGGTCATCAGGCTTCCCCGAGTGTAGGGGGCTTTCCTAAGTGTAGGGACTGGGACTAGCTTTATTCATCTTTGTGTCCCAGCTGTCCAGCACAGGGTCTGGCAGGCAGCAGCCCAGTCACAATCCAATGTTACATTTATTGAGCGCTGCCTTTGTGCCAGACTCTGTGCTCAGTGCTCTGCATTTGCCTGTATTTGGTGGATATAAGAGCAGCTCTTAGAATCCTGCAGGTTCTCATCAGATTTTCCACTTGGTCTTTGATTCAGGTAATGAGCTGGAGGAGGAGAGCCAAGCTGGAGTTTCCCCAGACAAACTGTCGGAACAGAGTAGCCTGGGCTACTTGGAAATCTGAGGTATGTCTGTTAAGACTCAAAGATGAAACAAACCAGCAGGTCAGTTTGTTTGTCCCTCTTCTCTAGACGCAGCGTGCTTCAACTCACCCTTTCAAGACGATTTTTTCTTTAAAGTGTACAGTAATGACAGAATCCTAGTTAGTTTGGTTGGGAGAATGTTGATAATATTGTTGTCATTTTGCTGACAAAGATCATGCTAGATTAATCCCTGGGCAGTGTTCACACTTTGTTTTAATTAAGTGCAGTCTAAAGTGCTCCAAAATATAGTGGCTGAAAGGAAATAGAAATTTATTCCTGTCCCTTAACAGTCTGGGAGTAGGCAGTCCAGAACTGGTCAGGGCAGCTCACTCTGTTCTGCGAAGTCGTCCAGAAGCAAGGTTCCATTGATCATGTGGCTCTCCTTTCTCAAACCCTGGCTTCCATCATGGACTGAGCAGGCTGCTCTGGATCCTGCCATTGTGTATGCACTCCGTGTGGCAGAGAGGGAAAGACAGAGGAGGGAGCACATACCCATTCCTTTTAAGGTTCTAATGTTTAAAGATACATACTTTTGTACAATCTGTCCCCAAACCCCAGCCTCTGGTATACAACCAAAGGAGGAATCAGGATTGTTCCAGTGCTTGAGGGAAGCTGGCTGAGAGAACATGTTCTGTTCCCAGTGTGACTGGATTGCTGACTCTGATGGTTAGGCCTGAGGGGTGTCCACTTACTGGTGAAACAGGGTGGGGTGTGTCCCCTGGGCCCCTGGGCCCCTAAGGCAGGCTCCTCTGGCTTTGGGTCGTTCGTGTTGCTTGGGTCCAGGGAGTCCAGGCTTGCTCACAGAGCCAGTGTTTCTGTGCCTGATGTGTCAGACACTGCACTGGGGGCTCGGGTTGAGGAGATGAGGGAGATGGGTCCCGGGATCAAGGTGCTCTTAGCCACATGGGTAATCACAGTGTGGGCTTCCCAGGTGGCTCAGTGGTAAAGAACCTACCTGCCAGTGCAGGAGACACGGGATCAATCCCTGGGTCAGGAAGATCCTCCGGAGAAGGAAATGGCAATACCACTCCAGGATTCTTGCCTGGAGAATCCCATGGACAGAGGAGCTTGGTGGGCTACAGTCCACGGGGTTGCAAAGAGTCAGACACAACAGAACAACTAGACAACAAGAAACAGAATTTCTGGGGTATGAGGTGCTGAACTTCTAAGTCAAAGACACTTGAGCCTAACATACCTGGTCTTTATATTTACTGGCTGTGTGCCTTTGGACAAAGTACTTGACTTCTCTAAGCCTCTATTTCCTCGGGGATGTAGTGGGAATAATGATGACCTCATAGTAGCTTTATTGGGTGGAATTATTAATGAGGTAATGCATGTAAAATGCTTTATCCAGTCTTTGAGTCCACAGTTGGTATCTAGTGTTACTATGTGTTAATTAGGAAAGGATGACCTAACAACAACCTCTTATGAGAGTCAAGAAAGAAAGTGTGCAGAGTTGAGGAAGAAAAAAAGTGCTTAGGGTAGGAAAGTAACTGACGCTCTCATGTCTGACCCAGTTCCTGTCCCAGACAACTGTTCACCACGTCTGTGTGTCCTCGTGCCGGGCCTTCTGTGCACATGCATGCCTGTATGTGTGTACAGGAGAGACATTTTAAAGTGTCAGGTGGCTTGATTTTGTTGCACATAAACTGAGCCTGCAGTCTAGAATGCCAAAAGGGCAGCCTCTGTGGGCAGAGCTTCAGTTTGAACAGTTTGCCACAAAAAAGACCAGGTGTCCCACTCTCTACCGTCCTGGAATTCCCCCAAGGATGGTGCCACATGGGTGGCACAGAGGTTCTCAGACCTGGTGTCTGGCAGGTTAAAAGACACCACCAAAGGGTGGGACTCCAACCTCACAGGAAGCGAAAAACTCCAAGTATATTTTGTGCACAAAGCATATTGTCCTAGAGACCATAATTTACCATAATCTACTTGATTTACCAGCCACATGTTTAAATGATTGAAATAATAGAGGTTACAAAGAGTAGGCATTTTAGCACCAAGTGATTTTAGCGTTTGCTCCGGGTGTGTGTGTTCAGTGTCAGCATAGGTGTCTGGCACTCTCAGAGGTCCTCATGGGTATCAATAGCTTAACAGTCTGAGGGCTACCTACGGTTGACCTCAATGATGTAGTCACAGATGCATACAGAAAGCCAGGGCTATAACATTCACACCTGCTTGTTAGGAATTGGAGAGATCAGCCTTGAGCTTCAAAGGAAGGAAGCAGAGGGCATGGTTAGAGTTGAGAGTTGCTCACTCGTGTTTAAAGAGCAGCATGCAGAGCCTCAGAGGTGACAGTTCCTGCTGAGAGTCTAGACCCAGCCTGAAAGCAGCCTTGGTGGGTTCATTGTCGCATCAAAAATGTACTCAGCTTCTGGTCTTAAAAGGTCTGGCAGTAGAACCTGTTCCCGCTACCCCACCCACCCCACTTCCTCTACTGACCCGATTCATCTAAGCAGTACCTTTCCTGTCCAGAGTAGAAGGCTCCAGGGCCCAGTGGGAAGTTGTCTCCAGCTCAGGAGCCTGGGTGGTGAAGCATTTCTCATTTCTGTAGTCTCAGGGCTGGGTGGGCCCCTGTCAGGGACTTTCCTGGTTGAGTGGAACTCAAGTCAGCTGCCCAAGTTAATGCTTCAAATCATGGCCTAAAATCAGAAGTAACATTGTTTAATTTTGTAAGTTGTCTTGTTAAATATTGAGTAGATACAAAAGAATATATACCACCTGAAGGATAATCTTACAAGGAACACCCATATACCCATCACCTCCTTTTCACTAAAGAATGTTACATTACCTTTGAAGTGCCCCTCCCTGATCCTGTCCTCTCCCTCCCCAGCATAATCACTGGATTTGGCATTTACTGTGTCCATGCTTTTCTTTTCTTTTCTTTTTTAGTGTTTTTTCTTTTTTGGCCCCATGGCTTGTGGGTTCTTAGTTCCCTGACCAGGGATTGAATCCAGGCCATGGCATTGCAAGTGCCAAGTCTTAACCACTGAATCGCCAGGGAATTCCCATCTCTTGCTTTTCTTTATAGTTTTTTTTTTTTTTTTTTCTTTTTTTCTTCTTTATAGTTTTACCACATGTGTTTGTGTTGCTAAGCAATGTTATTAGTTAATTTTGCATGATTTTGAACTCAGTACATTATCTTGTTTTTTTCAGTGAACTAAACTTTTTGCTTAACATGTGTTCTTGAGATTAATCCATGTTGCATATAGGTGTATTTCATTTTCACTGGTGAGTTATGTTCCGTTGTATGAGAATTTACGTATCCTTTCTATTGTTGATGGACATTTGTTTTCAGTATTTTGCTGAGACAGACAGTGATACTGTGACCATTCCTGGGGCACACGTATGCAGCCTATCAGCATACACCCCAGGGAGGAGGACCGAATCCTAGGGTATGTGCATCTTCAGTTTGACTAAATACAGTGATACCAAGTCATTTCCAGAGTGGTTTCCCCAGTTTACTCAGCTGGCAATTCTGCCTGCTTCACATCCTCCGAACAATGGTATCATCAGATTTAAGACTTTATACTAATGTGTTGGAAGCTCAGTGGTTCCGCACGTGGTCTTGATTTGCATCTTCATGGTTATTAGTGGGTTGAGCATCTTTTCATGCACTAATGGGTCATTCAGCTTTCAGCTTCTCTGAAAAAACAGCTTAAATCTTTCTGCTCATTGTTTTATTGAGTTGTCTTTTTATTATATGGAAACTTTTTTTCTCCCTGTTTTTTTGTTTTGATACTAATCATTTGTCAGTTAGATGTGTTGAAACTATCCACTTCCAGTTTGTGGCTTGGCTTGTCACTCTAGTTTATTTTTAATGAATAGAAATTCTTAGTTTTAATGTCCTTTATTGACTTTTTCTTAATAGTTAGCACTTATTTCTTTTTAAGAACTTTCTCCCTGCTTCAGGTTTATAAAGGTATTTCCCCGTGTATTGTCTTCCAGATGTTTTATGATTCTTACCTCTTACTCAAAGGTCTTTAGTCTGTTCATAATAATTTTTGTATATGGTTTGAGATAGGAGATAAGTTTTTCCTTTTTTTAAATAAACACATCAGATTAAGCCTGTACTATGTATTGAAAAATACATTCCTTTCTAGTGGATCTTTAAAGTCAGCAGTAACCACTATTGTACATCAAGTGTCCACAAATGTATGGGCCTATTTCTGGGCTCTTTACCATCTATCTCTGTCTGTGTGCCAATATCCCACCGATTTAATTTCTCAGTTCTTTTAGTTTTTTTTCCTATTTTTTGTTTATGTATTTGGCTGCACCAGGTCTTAGATGCAGCACACAGAATCTTTGATCTTTTAGTTGTGGCACATGGGATCTTTACTTGCAGCTTGCAAACTCTTAGTTGCAGCATGTGGGATCTAGTTCCCTGACCGGGGGATCGAACCCAGGTCCCCTCCACTGGGAGTGGGATTCTTAAGCCACTGAGCCACCAGGAAAGTCCCTCTAAGTTCTTTTTTTTTTTTCTCTCTAAGTTCTTATATAACAATTCTTGGTATCTGGTAAGGCTTTGGCTTTCTACCATTTTCATTTTGGATTATGCTTATCAAATTCCATAAAAATTGTTGGAGTCTTTTATTAGAATCACTTTGAATTTTGTTAGAATTGAATTTATTACATGTCAGTTTGGATAGAGGTAATGTTTTTATGATATTGATCTTCTGATTCATGAACATGGCATATCCCTCAATTTACATGACTTGCCACATTCTAATTTTGTGAAGTGAAGGTCGCTCAGTTTTGTCCAACTCTTTGCGACCCCATGGACTATACAGCCCCTGGGATTCTCCAGGCCAGAATACTGGAGTGGGTAGCCATTCCCTTCTTCAGGCAATCTTTCCAACCCAGGGATCAAACCCAGGTCTCCCTCATTGCAGGTGGATTCTTTACCAGCTGAGCCACAAGGGAAGCCCAAGAATACTGGAGTGGGTAGCTTATCCCTTCTCCAGCGGATCTTCCTGACTTAGGAATCGAACCGGGGTCTCCTGCATTGCAGGTGGATTCTTTATCAACTGAGCTACCAGGGAAACTTTAGTCAGTATCTCTACACTTTACTCCCAAGCAGTTAGGACCTTATCACACTTTAATTCCTAATACTCCCTCCTCAACCTCCATTCCATAGGTGTGTAGTTTAGTTCTTTTATTTTTTGGTTGTGCTGGGTCTTCACTGCTGCATGGGCTTTCTCTGGTTATGGCGAGTGGGGGCTGCTCTTCCTTGTGGTGGCTTCTCTTGTTGCTGAACCCAGGCCCTAGGCACATGGGCTTCAGTAGTTGCAGCACATGAGCTAAGTAATTGTGATGCCCTGGCTCAGTTGCTCTGTGGCATGTGGGGTCTTCCCATACCAGGGATAAAACCGGTGACTCTTGCCAGGTGGATTCGTAACCACTGGACCACCAGGGAAGCCCCCAGATACACTTATTTCTTATTTACTGTTTTAGTTAGTTGCATCAAATACTTTCATTTTGGGATCACTTTTTATCTACCTGATGTGCATCTTTTACAATGTGACTTTGGGCTGTAGTCCATGGGGGGCCATCTAGTGGTTACAGATTCTCCCAGAGGGATTGTACACCTCTCCATCTGGTGCCTTGATTTGATATAGGCTGTTTTCTATGCTGTTTTCTTTCCACTAAGATATAACCCTTTGGGACCCAGCTTAATTCTGGAGGGACCTCCCTTTTTGGGGGTAGGGGGAGAATCTGAGCTTGCCCAGTTCTGCAGATGCCCTTGCTGCCCACCCGCAAAGCTCCACTTGCTATCTGAATTCCAGCCTTTGCTTAAGTTTGTTTGACCTGTCAGTATTCCTTGTTGATTTGCAAGTTCTTTGATGCATTTTAAGAGATGTCATACAGTTTTTCTTCAGCATTTGTAGCCCTGTGTAGTGAGAGTCAGCCAGGGTACCTGATAATGCTATGTTGTTGTTGTTTAGTTGCTAATTCATGTCTGACTCTTTTATGACCCCATGGACTGTAGCCTCCCAGGCTCCTCTGTCCATAGGATTTCCCCAGGCAAGAATATTGGGTTGAGTTGCCATTTTCCTTCTCCAGGGGATCTTCTTGACCCAGGGATCAAACCCGGGTCTCCTGCATTGGCAGGTGGGTTCTTTACCACAGAGCCATCAGGGAAGCCCTTACCTGGTGTGCCATGCTTTCATAAACTAAGATGCTTCAGAGTTTCAATTTTATGTTTCATTTGGCAGTTGCAAACTGAAGATCAGAACTAAGACTTAATATTGCTCATTTCTGACTTTTTAAAAAATACATAACATGTTTTGTAATGCTAATTAGAATAAGGAAAGGGAGTTGCCAGTTAATGACAGAGAATTTGCCCTTTTGGGACCGACTGAGGATCCAGTGATTCAAGAATTCTGTCTGTCCATGGAAGTTTTGTCTCTGTTTAAAGTGAAGAGAGCACACCTCATAGAGTATGGTGGACTTTGGCCTTGGATCCAAGCATGTCATTGAGACCTGGGTGGAGTGACAACCTCTCTAAGCCTTATTTTGCTCATCTGCGCAGCGAGGGTGATCATATTACTACTCTCCCAGAGAATTAATACGAACATTTGATGAGGTTGTGTGTATGTAGGAAACACGGCAGGCAGGTTGCCCCGGCAGCTATTCCAGTTTTTCCCTAGTGGCTGCTGTTGGACTTGTGCGCCCCACGTGCCACTGCCCTTGGGAAACAGCGAGCCAACTATTTCTCTTGCCAGTAACCTCCCCTCAAGTGTCCATCATAGTGGGACTTATTATTAGCATGGCTCTGTTTTCTCTGGACCCAGTCCCACAGTCCTTTACCAGGACTCACTCTTTCCTTACAGTGAAATACCCCTGGGTAATACCCCATCAGTCTGGGAAATCGTAGCCTCCTCATGGTGGGCTCTCTGGTCAGTTTCTCATATCCAGGCATTTTTAATTTGTACCTAACCGATGAACGCATTTAGAATCTGCATTGGTGTTGACAGACTGCAGTCTGACTCAGTGTACCACTTTCTGCTTCTGCTCGCTGGGAATGTGCCCTGGCCCACAGTGGAAACTCAGTCTTTTCAATCTTTGCCACCTTGAAACTGGAAGTGGTAACTTGTGCTTATTCATATCTGATTATTAGTAAGGTTAAACATCTTTTTTCTGTATCGAGTATATTGACCACACTCATTTTTTCATTTGTGAATTTCCTGTTCATTTCTTTGGCTTATTTTTCTGTTGGAAGATTTTTTTCTTGCTGTTTAATTTTTAATAACAGCTTTATTGAGACAGTCACATACCATGCAATTCACCTGTTTTAAGTGCACAATCCAGTGGCACAATTCACAAAGTTGTGCAGCCATCACAACCAGAACATTTTCATCATCCCCAGGAGAAACCTGCCACCGAGTCGTTCCCCGTTTACCTCTGTCTCCCCCAGCCCGAAGCAACCATTTTCTATCATTATGGATTTACCTATTCTAGGCATTTCGTATAAATGGAATCATGCATCTTAGTCTTTTGTGGCTGGCTTCTTTCACATAGCACAATATTTTCAAGGTTCAATTCAAATTGTAGCACGTTATCAGTAATTTCTTATTATCAAATCTCTGCATGCCTCATTTTATTTACTTATTCATTAGTTGATGGACATTTGGACTGTTGTGACCTTTTTTAAAAAATTAAGTAATTTTTGACTGTGCTAAGTCTTCATGGCTGCACGTGGGCTTTCTCTAGTTGCAGCGAGCAGGGGCCCCTCTTTAGTTGCTGTGCAGGCTTCTCATTGCAGTGGCTTCCCTGGTGGCGCGTGGGCCCGAGGGCCTGTGGGCGTCAGTAGTTGCAGCACGTGGGCTCAGTAGTGGAGCGCAGGCTTAGTGGCCCCACAGCATGGGTAATCTTTCTAGACCAGAGATCCAGCCTGTGTCCCCCTGCGTTGGCAGGTGGGTTCTTGACCTCCGGATGACTAGGGAAGTCCTGTTTTGAGCTTTTGACTGTTAGGAATAATGCTGCTGTGACCATTTGTCTCCAAGCTTTGTGTGGACCTATGTTTTCCTTTGATTAAAGTTCTTTATATTTGGGGACTGTTAACCCTTATTTCCCATATAGGCTGTAAATATCCGCCCCCCCCCCCATTTATATTTGCATTTGGAAAGTTGAGAAGATGAGGGTAGAAATGTGAATGAGACAGAACATTTAGGTTTCTGACCTGTCTTTCATGCCCTTAAGAATTAAGTTCGGGTACCATCGCTTTCTCATCATGGTCCCATTAAGTGACCCCTTGGGACTGACCTGCTTCCTTATATGGCCTTGCAGGTGCTCTGTCTGTCTCTCTCTCTCTTTGCCTCTATCTGTCTCTTGGCCTGCCTGCCCTCGGACCAGCAACCAGGCAGTGCTTAGGGTGGTTTCCAAGTTTCTCTCAGAAGCTCGCACTTCAAAAGGGGCTGGCTGAAAAACCGCCAGGGTTGCAAGTCATTCGTTAAAAAGGCTTCCAGCAGCTTTTGCTGATTCATGCTGCTGCAGGTGGTGGGTGGAGGGGCAGGAGGCCGGCAGCACTGTTTCTTCAAGGGCCGGGTCGGGGTGAGCTGCTTCTCATCCTCCCAGGGCTGCTGTCCAAACATCGCTGTCTTCTGGGGCAGCACTCAGCATCTGGATTTGAGGAGCCTAACAATTTGAAGAAATCCTTGGAAGTAGAGGCACTAAATTCTTGACCACTTTTTGTCCAGGCCTATCTTAAGTTTTTGAGGTCTCTGAAAATACTCCTCTAAAATATCCTTACTTTTAGTTTTTCCCAGTCAAGTTTTACCAAATATTAACTTCGGTTTAATCCTATATGGAATAGTGAATATACAGTTCGATGTTGGCTTATATAGGTCATAGATATTCGTATATAGTTCAGAGTTGATGTTCATGTCACCTTTTCCTTCTCCAGAGGATCTTCCCAACCCAGGGACTGAACCCAGGTCTCTCGAATTGCAGGCAGACTCTTTACCAGCTGAGCCCCAAGGGAAGCCCAGGAATACAGGAGTGGGTAGCCTGTCCCTTTTCCAGCAGATCTTCCTGACCCAGGAATCATACCAGGGTCTCCTGAGTTGCAGGCGGATTATTTACCAACTGAGCTGTCAGGGACGTCCCAGTATATAGTTCATAGTTGATTTTCATGTCCTTTATGGTTCATGTTTCTAGTTGGAAATCATAAGATTTCCAATATAAGAAAAGTTTTAGATGAAAAAACAAACAAACTGCTAGGTGCTAGGTAAATATGTCATTTTTATTGTCATTTACATGGTATCTGTTACACTTCAAATGCATGCATTTTTAGTCTTCAATCTTATTAATGAAATCATTTACTCAACATTTATTAAATCTGAACAGTAGAAGGGACCTTCAAAGTCACTAATCCTAATGAGAAAACAAACCCAGAAAAAGTCAGTCACATGAAAAATCATGTGCTACATTGAAGTTCAGATACATACAGATACCTTCTAGTAATTATTAATAGTATTCAACTTCTTTATTTTGGATTCTTGATCTTAACTAGCACCTTGGGACGACTAATCCTTCCTTTGGAATTGTCATGTTTTATCTTCTTTCTCAATGAAAGCTGCTTTGCTCCTCCAAAATCATCATGTTCCTTGTAGAATACAAGGTGGCTTTTGCTGTCAAGTACAAAGCACCTCTGACTTGCCTTCTGGTTACTATTGAGTGGAAGAAGCATTGCAGTTTGCAGGAACTTTTTCTGATCTTTTTTCAGGTTGAAGCTTTATCTGTCATGGGTGCCTGGCTTACTGATGAGATTTTACGTCCATTTTTATTTTTATTATTTAAAATTTTTTTTTTTTAATTTATTTTTAAAGTTTTTATTTGGCAGTGCCGAGTCTTAGTTGCGGCACACAGGATATTTAGTTGCAGCATGCAAATTGTTAGTTGTGGCATGTGTGATCTAGTTCCCTGACCAGGGATCAGACCTGGGCCCCCTGCATTGGAAGCGCGGAGTCTTAGCTACTGGACCACAAGGGAAGTCCCTATGTCCATTTTTAGAAGATAGGGCAGGGAGGCGAGCATTGCGTTCCCCGCTTTCCTGTTACAGATTGATGTTGCTGGCCTGGGTTTGTGTATAATAACAATGATGGCCAATAGCATCTTTGTGAAGTGGACACTTTTAGTACCATCCCCGTTTCACAGAAAGGAAACTGAGGTACAGAGATTTAAGTACTCTTGTCCGAGGGACTTAATTAGCTTTGGCTGGATTCCAAGACAGGAGTTTTAACCGCGTCGGAGGAGTCAGCTCCCTGAAGTCTGAACTGTGTGTGTGACTCCCAGGAGAGGCCTTCAGGGCCATAGCAGAGTCAGAGGGGTTCATCCGTGTCTGGAAAAGGCCACCAGCTGCTCTTCTAGGGGATTTTCCATTTTGTCCCCTTAAGGAATTTTTGCTCATCAAGTTTTCCCAAGTGACACATTCTTTGTGCAAATTATCATAATGTTCCATTTCCCTTATGAGAAATTTTTTGCTTTTGAGAAGTTTTCAGTCACCAGGTCTCGCAGAAAATATCTGAAAGGTTATGGTTAAGAGAAAGTGAAGAAGCTCTTACTTTATGGACATTTTCTTTCTCTCTTTTCTTCTTTCTCCCATCCTTCCCTCTGTTTTACTTTCTCAGTTTTAATATTTTAATCGATAACATTTACAAGTGGTAAAATAAAACAGAAAAACCCAGACAGGATACAAGAGTGAAGAGTGTAACTCCTTTCCATCCTTCCCCTGCTGCTGTGAGGGGATCCCTGTTACCAGGTTCTTGTACGTCCCTCCATAGTTGCGGGCATTTTCTTTGAAATGTGAGTAAGAGGTCATAATTCTCAGCCTGGGATGTGGTGGTGGACAAACAGCATGGCCCAGCTTCTCCTGGGCAGGGTTGGGTACTAAATGGTAAGGGATGTTGAGTTACTTAAAGCTTTCAAAGGATGCTGTGATATTCAACAGGAGTACTTCTTGCACACGCTGCTCAGAAAGACCCACAGTGAGTGTGTTGGGTTCTGGGCACCAGTCAGCCTCACCTGGCACCCGCCTGGGGGTGACACTGTCCCATTCCTCACGTCCTGCGGGGCCAGCACTGCAGGACTTCCTGAGTTGTTTTTCTGCTTCTGCTGTTGCCCTTTCAGCCTCTCCACACTCATGTAGCCAGAGTGACCTTTCAGAAATGTGAGTCTAACTGTGGCCATCTTGCTTAAATCTGGCATGACTCCCATCGGCTGGGGATGAGGCTGAGTCCTGGTGTGATGGGCGTGGCCTCCAGCCTGTCTCTCCACTTGGATTTCTCACCACTTTCTCTACTTGCTTTCCCCCCATTAATCCTTTGCTCCCACAATCAGTTCCTCACCTCGGTAAGTGACACTGCCACTTGGCTAGTTTCTCAGGCTAAAAATTTTGTTGTCATTCTTGACTCCTTTCTTTTCTCACAACCGACATCTTCCTTGGTCAGCCTTTCTGTTGGCGTCACCACGACATATCCCAAATCCGACTACTTCTCACCTTTCCGCCTACAGCTTGTTGGAGGCTACCTTCCCCTCTGGCTTCTCTGCTGGTGTTCCTGTGTCCACACTTGCCACCTTGCTGTCAGTCTTCTGTTCTCAGCCCCACCCCACCCCCAGGGCATACCAGTCTACTTAGAAGAAACTCCAAAGCCTGACTTGCCTCTGAAACCCTGAGTGATCTCAGCCTCTACTGCTGCCAACCTCGGTGCCTCTCATCCTCCTGCTCCCTTCCCCCTTTTCAGGCACTCTGGCCCCTTTGGCCAAGTAACATCTGTCTCGGGACCTTTGCTTTTGTCCTTCTGTATGTCTTTAATTGTCCCTGGGCTTGTGGTGGCATGACTCGCTCTTCACTCCACCAGGTCTTTGCTTCAATGTCACCTCCTCAGAGAGCTCCTCCTTGACCCTTTTCTCAGGTAATAACCTCGGCTTGCTTTGGTTTTCTTCACAGCACTGAGTATGTGACATTATGTAGTGTATTGATATATTACCTGTCTTAGGCTCAAAGTGGGGATACTGTCCCTAAGGCGAGCACAGAGTAAGCACTCATTAAATGTGTGTGTGATTCTTTAGTCTCTGTTTATATGTTTCCTGTTTTATGGATGGAGGACCCCAGAGGGGAGTACAGTAAGTATATGGGCAGCTGTATCACACCACAGAGCTTCTGTATTTTAGGGGAGATGTCTCATTCACATGCATAGAACTGTTTTTCAAATATGCATTGCTGCTGTTGTGATTAACAGACTGGAAGTTCACTTTTCACAGTGGCTTTGTCTATTAGTTTTTCAGTAGCAAGCACCAAAAGTACAATGATCATTTTATAAGGGTCCACAGAATATTTTGACCTTGAATCAGTCATATTCCACATGGCCAGGAATCTGTTCTGTACCAGGCCTATTCCCCAGCTTGATTTGAGAGCAAGGTCCTAGGTGCTATAAACAGCTGTAAGGAAGAAACAAGAAGTCGGCCCACCCAGCAATGAATATATTACTTATTTATTTTTAATTAAAAAATTGTGTTTGTTTATTTTTAGCTGTGTTGGGTCTTCACTGCTGCGTGGGCTTTTTCTCTAGTTGTGTTGGGCGGGGGCTACCCTCTAGGAGCAGTGTGCTGCTTCTCATTGCAGTGGCTTCTCTTGTTGCAGAGCACAGGCTCTAGGGGGTGTGGACTTCATAGTTGCCGCTCCCGGCTCTGGAGCACAGGCTCAGTAGTTGTGGCTCCTGGGCTTAGTTGTCCCACAGTATGTGGGATCTTCCTGGATCAGGGATCAAATCCATGTCTCCTGCATTGGCAGGTGGTTTCTTTACCACTGAGCCACCAGGGAAGCCCAGCAGTGAATTTATTAAACTTGGTAGGAGAAGGCATGTACTGGTGTAATTTCAGGCTGTGTCCATGTGCCACCACCCTCAGGGAGTACTGGGCAGAGAATCATCATGTCCCCCATGCATGTCCCCCATGTCCTGATGTTCTCTTTTTGGTAGCAAGGCCCTTGATCTGCACATACTGGTACAGTGGGTTCTAAACTGGCATAGGTGCTGGGATACGGGACTGCTTTCTGCAGGGTCAGCCAGCCCTTCCTGCCCAGACACATTCCTAGAGCGGTGGGGTCAGGGAGAAGGGTGTCCACTCCCTCTTCAGAAGCATGGTTAAATCTTAGAGGTCGTGGAAGTTCTATAGTTTGAAAAGCAACATCTGTATCACAATTTAATTTTATATTTAGACTTTATTTTTAGATTTAAAAAAATCAATTTTTTTCCCCCAGTGTTTTTTTAATAACACAAATTCAGCAGAGAAAACAATACTAAACCTTGGCGGGGAGCATTATATAGAAGGAAGCAGTGATTTTCAGGGTGGGGGCCACTATTCAGTAGAATATGAAGCATTTGGGGGCTGTTGGGAAGGGCTGAGTCAGGTTTGTGGGTTTATATAAAGTGGAAATTGATTCTAAAAGTTTGAGAAAAAAAACTTAATAGAAGAGCTGTATTTGCTGGGCAAGGAGGAAAGTTCCATAGGGCTGCTTTTGTTGATGATTTGCTTCTCTGTCGTGTTGCATGTTGTTGATATTTGCTTCTCTGTCACATTGCACTGAAAAGGGACAGGTTGTCACACCAGGTAGGTTGGTGGGGTTGGGCAGGGAGGTTTCACTTTTGCAGGGCTGGCCTGCTGTGAACTTCATTTCCTTGGCCCAAGTTTGTGTATGCCAAGTTGTGTCCAGGAACCACCAGTATTTCTAGAAAATCAGGAATGCTGATCCTTGTCACTGCTCTCAGATGCCTCCAAGGCCTCTGGATGGCTGTGTTGTGTCCAGGCCTATAGCTGGCACAACACGTTCTAGGAGCCAGGGACCACAGTTCATTCAGATCAGCATCTGGTGATTGGCCAGTTGTTTCCTGGCTTAATGGCTTCCCCCTGTGCCGCAGTTTGGAAATCCTGCCTGCAGTTTAGTGCTGATAACCTGGGTAATATTTCATGTTTGACAGGTGCCCATTCGACTCTGAGATAGAGCAGTGCTCTGTGGACCCACTCAGAGGTTTGGGCAGGCACATCAGCCGGAAGCACACTTGGGGTTTACCAGTCAGTTGTTCGATATAAAGTGCTGACAGAGAAAATTGCTCTTACTTGTTCTTACCCAGTGCCCTCTCGTCTCTTAATGTTAGTTGGGCTCTGGGATTTTTTAAGATTACATTTAGAAGGAGTAATGAGTTATGATTACAACGTCTAAACAGGGTTCAAGTCACCAAGTACACTTGAGGTGTCCAGCATGAAGAGATAATGTGGAAATGATCTGATGTGGTCTTTGGCCTAAAAATGTATGTAGTTTGCATCTCTGCTTCCTGGTAGCAATCATTTGCTGAGTGCTACCACGTGCCAGGCACTGGGCAGGCCCTTTGCTTACATTACCTAACTGGATCCCATAACAAACATGGGAGGTAGTTCCTTGGTTCCAGTATGTAAGAGAAGAAGGTCACCTGCTGGTGTGGTGGGTGGCAGGCCCTGGATTTGGCCCTGCTTGGCTTCACCCCAGAGGTTCTGCTGCCTGCATGGTGCTGAACTGCCTCTTAGGTCCTTACCCTTGGAGGCAGCAGGGTGGAACTTGGTGCCCAGGGTAGCCATGCTCTTAATTTTGAGGTGATTGGACTGTGCCACACCTGGTGCCATGCTGCTTGGCATGTTGAGGACACTCCAGAGATGCTGTTTTGTTGATACTGGGGGGTCTGGGATTCAGGTTTCATTGAACTGAGTAGCATGGATTTCCTGACCCAGTGAGAAACCTTCCTCTTGTCAGCAGTCTTTTTGCACATGTTTTGGATCTGAAAGGCAAACAAGATGGATTGTGTTTTCTCTGGTGCCACCGACCCCTGCACCCCCTGCACTCCTGTCAGCCTTTGAGGCCCTTTCCTTCCTCAGGGTAGCCCGGTCAAGAGTAGCCGGGGGTACAGTTGGAAACGACCCTGTCTCTGCATGGGACTGAGTGTGGCACCTGTACCTCACTTCTTTCTTATTACAGATATAGTTATAAAAGTATGTGAAATGCACATGCTTATATAATTTAGATAAATCCAGATAAAGAAACAGAGCTTCCAGTATCTTAGAACACCCCTGATTGTGCCTCCTCCCATCCAGAGAGAACTGTTACCCTGAAATTTTTCATGAATCATTCCCTTTTCTTTACAGTTTTACCATCTGTATCAGTTATCTCTAGCTGTCAACAATCTCAATGCTTAGTGGTTTGAACCATCAGCAGTTTTTTTTTCTCCCCATTTCATGGGTTGACTGGGCATTTGTTTTTGTTCCGTGAGGTGCTGGGGGTTATTCCTGTGCCAGCATTCAGCCAGTGGCTGGGCTGGCCCCCTGGCGCTGTCAGCACAGGCATCTCAGCTCTTCACCGGGGCCCTGTGCGCAGCGGTGTCTCCTCCAGAGCCCTCTGCGTGTTCTCTGTCCCCAGCAGGAGCACCTGGGCATCCGTACAGCAGGGCGCCTGGGCTCCAAGCAAGCAGAGCAGAATCTTCCAGACCTCCTAAGGGCCAGGCCTGGGACTGGCACAGTGTTGCTGCTGGTCAGAGTCACACAGAGCTGCCCAGATTCAGCTGGAGTCTTGGGAGCAGGTGTGGCTGGAGGGAGGGATTGCTGGCCGCTGTCTGTGGAGACTGCACCCACTGCGCCTGTGTCCGTGTTGCCTGTTCGGAACCACGCTGCGGGGCTTCCCCAGATCCCTCATGTTTTCATTCCCAAATGAATTTCTTGTGAGGCCGGCCAGGGCTCGTGTCCAGCCAGACTGTTCGTCCTCTGGGGAGCATCCCAGCTCTGACAACGCGGTCTGCCCCAGCAGTCAGGGACATTGACCAGGCAGATGGCAGTATCACGGAAGCTACCTGTTCACAGGCAGGAGTTGGTCAGAAACATGAGGGCTTTGGGCTTGGTGGGCTCTGCAGTGTTGTTCTATGTGAATTTCCTCTTTCTGAGAAGCAGCTTTGACTGAGGCCCACGTGTGGCGCCCTTGAAGCGAGGTGGAATGAGGAAGGCGTGCTTACGCTTGGCAGAGGGCCCACATGGCACGGGTGGCTGGCGGAGCCGCACTCGATCCCAGTCATGGCGATGAGAGGCTGGATGGCTGCTGATCTTTGTGTTTACAGTCTCCTCAGATAGTGCCCCTCCTCACATGGACTCGGGACTCCTGGCTCCCACCACACTGCCCGCCCCTGGAGCCCCCAGGTCTCTCTGAGTGCCCCATGCACTCACCTCTCTTTCTGGTCCCCTCTAAGCTTGCTCAGATCCTGGTAGGTTCCTTTCACTGTAGAGCAGGAGTCTCCATCCCTTGGGCCACAGACCAGCATCTGTCTGTGGCCTGTTAGGAACTGGGCCACACAGCAGGAGAGTGACCGGTAGTGAGCAAAGCTCCATCTGTATTTACAGTCACCGCAGTCACTTGCATTCCTCCCCACCCCTGGGAAAACCAGCCCCTGGTGCCAAAACGGTTGGGGCCCACTGCTGTAGAGTGAAAGAGGAGACGGTTGGAGCATTGCATGCTCAGTTCACCTAAGTCTGGAGGTGGGGCGCTGCCTAGTTGTAGCTCAGCCCCTCTCAGGGGAGGCCCCTCACTGGCTCTGGGCACCGCCTGGGGGAGAAAGGGGCTGTGGGAGCTTTCTTAGGCAGCAGGCTCGGGGAGGTGAGTGGGTGAGCCTGGAAGACTGCCCCGGGGCTCCATGCACCACTGCCCCTGGGGGTTTGCAGTTATGACACCCACAGTGCTGCTGACAAGTGACACCGTTTAGCACTTGGCAAGCCCCCCAGGGGCCGATCACAAGATGGGGCTTGTGAGCATATGTGTGAGCACTGCTGTCTGTCTGTGGGGATGGCCTTTTTTCTCCTTTTTCCTTCCTTCCTTCTAGTTCCTCTCCCTGCTTCCCCGTCTTTCCCTGCTTCCTCCTTCTCTTTTATCCACTCCTGTTTTCTCTCCTGTCCTTTTCTTTCTTTGTCAGAACAGATTAGCTTTTAGGACTGTTGCTCTTGTTGGAACAGCTCTGGAGGCTTCAGAGGGATTCCAGAAGGCTTCGGTGTTCTGACACCCACATCTGGGGAGGAGCCCACTTCTGGGCGGGCATGTCTCATCGGAAAGCTGTGGTTAGCTTTGGGTGGAAAACATTACTCAGGGCACACAGCTGCTCCTGTGTGTGTGGGGGGGTGGTGCGGGCTGGAGCTACTGGGTCACTGAGCACCCTCTCCTGGGGACCTTTATCAGCCTTCCCCCAGGGCTTCTGGACATAAACGCCCCGCCCCTGTACACCCCCCCCTCCCCCATCCCCCATCCCCCTCCAGGAGTCCTGGGCTTCAAGCCCCTTCCCCCAGAAGCCTCGGGGAATGTAACAGTGTGAGGGCTTGTTGCAGCCTTGTCCCACAGAAGGCTAATAATCACCTGACCTTTGAGCCAGCTGGTCCCTCCATGCTGTTGGCCAGGAGTCTTTTCTCACTTTTATCTTCCTAACCAGTCAGATCTCTTTCAGCTAGAGGGTTCTGCTTTCAGCTGGCTCCAGTCCAGGGGCATGAGAACAACTCGGTGCCTCTTGTGCAGGGGTGGGGGGCAGGGAACTCGTGTTCAGCCAGCGCTCTGTTTCTGAGCCTGGGACGTGCTTCCTCCCGGCTCCTAGTGAAGGTGAGAGAGCCAGGCCCTCCACCAGGAGGGACTGGTTTGGGTCTGATTGGAAAGTTCTGAGGGGATGATTCTGCAGCTCATTGAGGAGGCCCTTGTGGTCCTTCACTCTGCATTTGGGAGGTGTCTCACCTGAGGCTCCTGAGGACAAAGAGGGTGAGCTGGTGATTGGAACTCAGGGGCTGCCCACACCCACACGTGCACATTTGTCTGCTCGTGTGGCTTTTTCCACAGCAGGGAGAAGACAACTCAGAGGTTGGTTTGGCCCAGGCCTGTCCTTGCCACCCACCTTTGGTTCCATTTATAGTTCAGTTCAGTTGCTCAGTTGTGTCCAACTCTTTGTGACCCCATGAATCGCAGCACCCCAGGCCTTCCTGTCCATTACCAACTCCCAGAGTCTACCCAAACCCATGTCCACTGAGTCGGTGATGCCATCCAATCATCTCATCCTCTGTCATCCCCTTCTCCTCCTGCCCCCAATCCTTCCCAGCATTAGGGTCTTTTGCAATGAGTCAACTCTTCGCATGAGGTGGCCAAAGTATTGGAGTTTCAGCTTCAACATCAGTCCTTCCAACGAACACCCAGGACTGATCTCCTTTAGGATGGACTGGTTGGATCTTCTTGCAGTCCAAGGGACTCTCAAGAGTCTTCTTCAACACCACAGTTCAAAAGCATCAATTCTTCGGCCCTCAGCTTTCTTCACTGTCCAGCTGTCACATCCATACATGACTTGACCATAGCCTTGACTAGACAGACCTTTGTTGGCAAAGTAATGTCTCTGCTTTTAAATATGCTATCCAGATTGGTCATAACTTTCCTTCCAAGGAGTAAGCGTCTTTTAATTTCATGGCTGCAATCACCATCTGCAGTGATGTTGGAGCCCAAGGAAATAAAATCTGACACTATTTCCACTGTTTCCCCATTTATTTCCCATGAAGTGATGGGATCAGATGCCATGATCTTAGTTTTCTGAACATTGAGCTTTAAGCCAACTTTGTCACTCTCCTCCTTCACTTTCATCAAGAGGCTTTTTAGTTCCTCTTTACTTTCTGCCATAAGAGTGGTGTCATCTGCATATCTGAGGTTATTGATATTTCTCCCAGCAATCTTGATTCCAGCTTGTGCTTCTTCCAGCCCAGCGTTTCTCATGATGTACTCTGCATATAAGTTAAATAAGCAGGATGACAATATACAGCCTTGACATACTCCTTTTCCTATTTGGAACCAGTCTGTTGTTCCATGTCCAGTTCTAACTGTTGCTTCCTGACCTGCATACAGGTTTCTCAAGAGACAGGTCAGATGGTCTGGTATTCCCATGTCTTTAAGAATTTTCTACAGTTTATTGTGATCCACACAGTCAAAGGCTTTGGCACAGTCAATAAAGCAGAAATAGATGTTTTTCTGGAACTCTCTTGCTTTTTCTATGATCCATTGGATGTTGGCAATTTGATCTCTGGTTCCTCTGCCTTTTCTAAAATCAGCTTGAACATCTGGAAGTTCATGGTTCATGTATTGCTAAAGCCTGGCTTGGAGAATTACTTTTGAGCTGGCTTTTGAGCATTACTTTACTAGTGTGTGAGATGAGTGCAGTTGTGCGGTAGTCTGAGCATTCTTTGGCATTGCCTTTCTTTGGGATTGGAATGAAAACTGACCTTTTCCAGTCCCATGGCCACTGCTGAGTTTTCCAAATTTGCTGGCATATTGAGTGCAGCACTTTCACAGCATCATCTTTCAGGATTTGAAATAGCTCAACTAGAATTCCATCACCCTCACTAGCTTTGTTTGTAATGATGATTTCTAAGGCCCGCCTGACTTCCCATTCCAGGATGTCTGGCTCTAGGTGGTTCCATTTACACCTGCCTGGTATGTACCCGCTTCAGGTCCCTGGCCTAAGTGCCTGGCCTCTGTGTTTAGCCCACAGGCTGGACACTGGTTCTTTTCCATGTCTCCAAACTTCTCTGTTTTAGCTTTGACCTGCTCGGGAACAGAGCAGCCAAACTTTTCCCTTTAGGTCATTAATGGAATGAATGGGAACTTTTCCCAGGGATTGAAGGCCTTTATGGGGTATCCCGGTCAGTAGCAGCCTTTGCTTCTGGGGCCCTGTGGTGTGCCGGCTGGTTTGTTGCCCAGCAAGTTGTTCAGTCACCTCGAGTCTGAACTCTCGGCTCCAGAGCTGGCTTCCAGCTCTTCCCTGCTCATCCATAAGAACCTCGGGCCACAGCCATTTCTGATCTGAGTGGTCCCAGAAGCTGTGCCTCTGGCTGGGGGGCTGTGTGTGGAGCTGGGACCAAGGGACAGCCCTGGGGACGCTCGGGGAGGGATGGGGGTTTTCAGATTTCTGGCAGCAGCAGTTCTGAGCTCATGACTCAGGGGCTGGCACCCGTGGCACAGGGCCTGTTTTCACTTTCTGGCCCCCCTTACTTGATGGAGCCCTGCCCACCTAACCCAGTGACTTGTCCCGGTTCAGCAAATGCACCCCTCCACTTTTTGATAAGTTTCCAGACACTGTGGAGTGGGTGGGCTGTGCATCCTTCAAAGCTGATGGATCTGTGCCGGCTGAGCCACGTGCGTGGGGGCGTGGCTTTCATCATGTCTCATCACAGCCAGACAGCCATACATGGTCACTGTGACTGCAAAGCTGCAGCGTGGTGACTCAGCCCCGAGAGGCTGATGTAACGGGGAAAACCGGAGCCAGAGTGTGGCTGCTGAAACCTGGAGGCTGAGAGTCACCTCCTCACCCTGCCGCCCCACCCCAGGGTCACCCTCACCTGCCTAGGAACCACCTAGGGCAGCTCTGAGCAGACCCGGGTCTCAGAGCAGAGGTTCCAGAAGAGCTGGAAGAGAAACCACTGCCTCTTATCAGATGCCGGGCCAGGGTGTGACAGCCCAGCCTGGTTGGGTCTTTGTGATGTGGTTGAGGGAGTGGGCATGGATATTTACTTGGAAATTGGTTCTTTCTTGAAAGGAGAGCCTGCCTGCTTCTTTTCCTTAGAAAATGCCGATCTTGAGAGGGACCCAGGTGTGGTATTGAGCAGGAGGGGAGAGCCATTTTAGATTCTTATTCAGTCATGGCTTGTGCAGTTCAGGGTGATTTGGTCCCAGGCTATGCAGTTTTTGTGAGCATTTTTACTTGAGATAGTTATGTGAAATTTCCAGGCAGTAACTAAGCAAGGCCTTTGACAGAGAAACTTCAGCCAGGCCGGCAGCTCTTGGTTTTGGATCAGAGTTCATTCTTTCTTGAGGGACAACCTAGAGAGGTTTCCAGAGGTGGAGAACTCGCCAACTTTATGTAATTCACTGAGCCCATGAAGTGGGGAAGAGCAGGAAACATGGCTTCTCACCTCCAAGGGCCAGGTTTGCCGTGGACAAGGGGACTTGCAGAGAGCCCTGTGGGTGCTGCGGGAGAGGGGCCAGTGCTGAAATGCTGGCCGTTGGAACGTCTGCCCTCCCACGTGCATGTTCCCCGTGTGCACAGCACACGGAATAAAGGGAGAACAAAACAGAAAGGTTTTTGTGTAGCCCAGTTGAAAGATCTGTCGTTTATTCTAAGATTCTATTATGCATTCTGTTTGTAAAAAAAAATGTTAAGCAACTGTTTTTTTTAAAGTGCTGACAGTAATCAGTGTTTTGTGTTTACTTGGTTTTTGACTTTTTAGTATCATTTACCTGCTGAGACATGAAGGTGGCTGTTTCGTGTCGGCCCCGTCATGCTTTCTGGGTTTTGGACCTTTCCTGCAGCCAGCCCGGGTCGGCCTGGGCCCACAGAGGCACACGGCCTTTGTGGACTTGGGTCCATCCTCCGTGTCCCCCTGCTTCTTGTCTGGGGCTGTCGGGATCGCTGGCAGGGCCGGTTGACGTCCTTCCTTGTGGTAACGCGGAGGCCTGTGGCTTTCCCCAGCCATGGATTTTCCCCAGCACAGCCAACATGTCTTGGAGCAGCTGAACCAGCAGCGGCAACTGGGACTTTTGTGTGACTGCACTTTTGTGGTGGACGGTGTTGACTTTAAGGCTCATAAAGCAGTGCTGGCGGCCTGCAGCGAATACTTCAAGATGCTCTTCGTGGACCAGAAGGATGTGGTGCACCTGGACATCAGTAACGCGGCAGGTACCCCGCTGGGTCCAGGGCCGAGCTTGTGGTGGACCCCGTGCTACACACGGCCCTCCTTGAGCAGCACCTTCCAGCTGTGGGGGATGGGGGGCTGGTGCCAGACTTCCCACACAGGACTTGGCCACAAGTGCCTGAGTACCAAGTTCTTACCATGATTGAGGGGCCTCTTTTGACTGGGAGCGGGGTGGTAAGGGGAGAGTGACAGGAAGGCCTCATGATAAGCTTCAGGCCGAGTGAACACAGGACAGGCTTATCAGAAGGGGCAGAGAGCAGGAAGGCTCTGAGCCCCTGGTTCTTTCCCATTGCTGAGTCAGTCTTCAACCCACTATCCCAGTGCCTTGATGGCAGTGGCAAGGTTTGGGGTCTGGAGGAGCAGTGTCAGGAAGGTCTTGAGATTGAAGAAGGAGCTAACTGGTCTTAGATTCAGGTTTCTAGCCCAGAATGATGTGCCATGCTGCCAGAAATTTGGCCAGGGTGTTGTTTCCCCATTTTACAGATGTGGAAACTGAGGCCCAGAGAGGTCAGGTGATTGGCCTGGAGGTCAGATAGAGGGTTGATGGCAGAGCCCTGATGAAAGCCAGTGGTGACGCACTCTGTCTTCGGTGATGAAGCGCAGTGGCTGGGTGGAGAGTGCTCAGAGTGGCCGTTTACACCCTCTGCCTTCTGTGGGTGTGCTGCTTTTTGGAGCCTGCCTCTCCACTGGCACAGGACATGGGGGAAATGGTGGCCTGCCACTGCCAGTCTGCTTTTTACAAATTCCTCAATTCTGTCATGGAGTGGAGCGACTGGACAGGATGCTGGTACCAGGTCTTGAGATGGGTCCGTGACGGCTGTCTGTGTCCTTGGCAGGCTTGGGGCAGGTGCTGGAGTTTATGTACACAGCCAAGCTGAGCCTGAGCTCTGAGAATGTGGACGATGTGCTGGCCGTGGCCAGCTTCCTGCAGATGCAGGACATCATCACGGCCTGTCACACCCTCAAGTCACTGGCTGAGCCGGCTGCCAGCCCTGGGGAGAATATGGAGGCCTCAGCCACGGAAGGTAAGCTTCTTGGCAGGCTGTTCCTGAGCAGGTGGCTCTTGAAGAGAGCTCTGCCCCTGCCTCTGGGACAGTGTCATATGGCCTCCCCTGCATTATGGGGAGCTCGTGGGGAGGAGCCGCAGCAAAGTCTGAGAACGCCTTTCAGAGGGACCCTTCTGTCCTCCCTTCCCGAGGGCACTGGGCAGCCACGCCTGGCTCAGGGCCTTTGCACCAGAATCACTCCTGCAGCAGGCCTCTTCTCCCCCACCTCCTCCTGCTCCTCTAGTGCCTCAGGAAAGCCCCTGAGGCCCGGTGTGGGCCAGAGTCCTCCTGACACACTTTGAGAAAAGAACACTCCTTTGCATTAAGCAGCGGTCTCTGATAGCACCGTTTCATGTGCGAGGTCTGTCTCCCTGACCAGTCTGCCAGCCCCATGGCTGTTACATCCCAGGCCTAGCCGGCAGCCTTGGCATGATGTTGGTACCTGTGAAGAATCTGTTGAGTGACCCAACTGACAAACTTAGGTGTATCCCAAGGGAGGGTCTGGAAGAGCTAGTGAGTTCTGGGCCACTTCACCCCTCCCAGTGGTGGGCACTTGATGGGAAATAGCAGGTCTGTCCTCTTCCATCTCCAGTGGGAGACAAGAGAGCCAAAGAGGAGAAGGCTGCTGCCACTGCGCTGAGCGAGCTGGACCCGGCTAGGAGCAGTCTGCCCGCGGGCCCGGGCCGGGAGCCCAAGGAGGAGCGCGGCGGCCAGGCCGAGAGCACAGGCAGCGGTGAGTTGCCGCGCTGAGGATCCGGCTGGCTGGCCGTCACCCACCGGCAGTGTGGGCTCCAGCACCACAAGTGGCTTCCTCGGGAGGCTCTTGGGGGTGAGGGGACACAGGCAGCTGCATCCCTTGAGCTCAGGCTCCCCAGAACAAACTGTTGGTTTTTCTGGGGCATCTGTTAAAGCCAGAGCAGAGGCTCAAACAGCCTGAGCTGGGGTGTGCCACGCCCCCCAAGCCCCTGGGGCCACAGCCACTTCCAGAGGCCTAGTCCAGGAGACCCATCCAGCCACTGGACAGAGGGTCCCAATCCAGCCCTGGATGCCCCCACCCCCACCGCAGGTGCAGAGCAGACGGAGAAGGCAGATGCTCCCCGGGAGCCTGTGGAGCTCAAGCCGGACCCCACGAGTGGCATGGCTGCTGCTGAGGCTGAGGCTGCCTTGTCAGAGAGCTCAGAGCAAGGTACCCTCCACTGGCCAGGTCGGCCCTCACTTAGATCAGCGTCCCCCACTCTTCCTGCCACAGCTGATCTCACTCTGAGTCACTCTTTCACATCAGCTTTTGGGCCAACATCATCTTTTCTCATTCCTGAACTTTGATGTCAGTTTCTTGGTTGTACATCCTGGCCTGGCTTCCTGTTAGCACAGAAGTATGGCTGTTGCAGTACTGGCCCTGCTGTTTCTCCCTGAGCTGAGCACCATGGGGGAGCTTTGCTGCCCATGGCACCCACCCCTGCCCCTGCCCCCAGTGCTTGTTGACTGAGAGCATCCTTCCCACCTGGGTCGCCAGCTTGGGGGACCCTGGTGGACTGAGGCCCATCTGTAACCTTCAGGTAGCACTGTCCGGGTCATCGGTCTCCCTAGACTTCCAGACTCTGCCAGGCGCTTGCGAGGCGCCCACGCAGAGATGAGCCGACCCCCAGCCTCACTTGACACCCACCCCCCACCGCCCAACCCCCAAGACGCCTCAGTGTCTGCCCTTCTCCTGGCAGAAATGGAGGTGGAGCCAGCCAGGAAGGGAGAAGAGCGAGAGGAGGAGGAGGGCGCCGCGCCCGCGGTGGTCAAGGAAGAGGGGCCGCCACTGGAGAAGGGCGAGGCCCCGGAGGAGAGTGAGGAGTCGGCCAGCACGGACTCGGGCCAGGAGCTCGGCGCTGAGGCGCGAGGCCTGCGCTCGGGCACCTACGGCGACCGCACGGAGTCCAAGGCCTACGGCTCCGTCATCCACAAGTGCGAGGTGCGCCGCGGGCGGTGGCGGCCCCGCCCCGCCCTGCCCCTGACTCCGTCCAGCCCTGGGCCCCGCCCCGCCCCGCCCCTGACTCCGTCCCGCCCCTGACTCCGTCCCCTGCCCCCACAGGACTGTGGGAAGGAGTTCACGCACACCGGGAACTTCAAGCGGCACATCCGCATCCACACGGGCGAGAAGCCGTTCTCGTGCCGGGAGTGCAGCAAGGCCTTCTCTGACCCGGCCGCCTGCAAGGCCCACGAGAAGACACACAGGTAGGCCCCGCGGCCGCCCCCTTGCTTCGCCTGACCCACCCTGGATCCCCGCCGAGTGCCCCCCGCGACCCTCCTCCTCCGCGCTCTGCCGCCAGCCCGCTGAAGCCCTATGGCTGCGAGGAGTGCGGCAAGAGCTACCGGCTCATCAGCCTGCTGAACCTGCACAAGAAGCGGCACTCGGGCGAGGCGCGCTACCGCTGCGAGGACTGTGGCAAGCTCTTCACCACGTCGGGCAATCTCAAGCGGCACCAGCTGGTGCATAGCGGTGAGAAGCCCTACCAGTGCGACTACTGCGGCCGTTCCTTCTCCGACCCCACGTCAAAGATGCGCCACCTGGAGACGCACGACACCGACAAGGAGCACAAGTGCCCGCACTGCGACAAGAAGTTCAACCAGGTGGGGGCGGGGATGGCCATAGGGGAGGCTGGGGAGAAACCGGGAGGGCAGATCCGGACTGGAGGAAGGGTGGAGCCCCCCACAGGGTCCCCGCCCCCCGCCCCCTCCCAGAGGTTCCGGGGAGGGAGGGGCTGGCCCTCTGACCCCCTGCCTGGGCACAGGTGGGGAATCTGAAGGCCCACCTGAAGATCCACATCGCCGACGGGCCCCTCAAGTGCCGGGAGTGTGGAAAGCAGTTCACCACCTCAGGTAGGGCCCGGCTGGCCCCCGCCCCCCCCCCCCACTTTCGCCCCGGCCCCCACCCTACGGCGCCCCCCGCGCGCCCCCCCCCCCCAACCCCCTGCCAGGCCTTGCTTTGGTCTCGCCACAGGGAACCTGAAGCGGCACCTGCGGATCCACAGCGGGGAGAAGCCCTACGTGTGCGTCCACTGCCAGCGGCAGTTCGCTGACCCTGGCGCCCTGCAGCGGCACGTTCGCATTCACACGGGTGGGTGGGTGAGCCTCGCGGGGGCGACATGGGGACATGGAAGGAAGGGAGGTGCTGATATCTTGTCCCGGTTCCTGCTTTGCGTCCCCAGGTGAGAAGCCATGCCAGTGCGTTATGTGCGGCAAAGCCTTCACCCAGGCCAGCTCTCTCATCGCCCATGTGCGCCAGCACACCGGGGAGAAGCCCTACGTCTGTGAGCGCTGCGGCAAGAGGTGCTGTCCTTCCGCCTTCCCCCTCCACCTCCTACCCAGGCATGGTGGCGTCCCAGCACTGGGTGGGCGGAGAGGGTCAGACAGAGCACAAAAGGCTGCTCTGTCCGGTCAGGTCAGGAGCCGGTCACACGGCTGTCCAGGGCAGGTCCCCAAGTCCTCTTCCACCTCAGCCCCGTCTTAGCCTGGGCGGTTCAGTACAAGCCCCTCCCTCTGGCCCTGCAGATTCGTCCAGTCCAGCCAGTTGGCCAATCATATCCGCCACCATGATAATATTCGCCCCCACAAGTGTAGCGTGTGTAGTAAGGCCTTCGTGAACGTGGGGGACCTGTCTAAGCACATCATTATCCACACTGGTGAGTGTGTGCCCACCTCTGTCCCAGGCCCTGACCCCGGGCTGGGTGGTGCATGGGGGTGGGGGGGAGACGCCCATCACCCCAGCCTTGGGAGCTGACACTTGCTGCAGGCTGCCTCTAAAGCAGTCTAACTCCCAGGAGGGCCCCACTTTCTCAGACCTTCTAGAAGGGCCATCTGTGCCTCAAGTGGCCACCCCAGAGCATTTCCTGCTGGAAAGACAGGGCTGCAGGGGAAGCTGGAGGCCACTGAGGTCCTCCCCCCCTGCACCCTCCCCCCAATGGCAGGAGAGAACCTTGCCTCCCCCCCCAGGAGAGAAGCCCTACCTGTGTGACAAGTGTGGTCGCGGCTTCAATCGGGTGGACAACCTTCGCTCCCATGTGAAGACTGTGCACCAGGGCAAGGCCGGCATCAAAATCCTGGAGCCAGAGGAGGGCGGTGAGGTTAGTGTGGTCACTGTCGATGACATGGTCACGCTGGCCACCGAGGCACTGGCAGCAACGGCTGTCACGCAGCTCACAGGTGTGGACATCACTCAGCTCCCAGGGCAGCAGGGGGTGGTCACAGCAGGGCTGCCTCTGGGGCAGCCGCAGAGGAGCAGGTGATGGGTCTTAGGCCTTGCTGATTCTGTCCACAGTGGTGCCAGTAGGGGCCGCAGTGACTGCCGATGAGACTGAAGTCCTTAAAGCTGAGATCAGCAAAGCTGTGAAGCAAGTGCAGGAAGAAGGTGAGAGGGGAGCAGAGCTGCCTTCGGGAAGGTGGTGGGCCCTTCCTGTCGTGACCGCACCCCTACCTCCCACAGATCCCAACACCCATATTCTCTATGCCTGTGATTCCTGCGGGGATAAGTTCCTGGACGCCAACAGCCTGGCCCAGCACGTGCGGATCCACACGGCCCAGGCACTGGTCATGTTCCAGACGGATGCGGACTTCTACCAGCAGTATGGGCCGGGCAGCACGTGGCCGGCCGGGCAGGTGCTGCAGGCCGGGGAGTTGGTTTTCCGCCCTCGGGACGGGGCCGATGGGCAGCCTGCTCTGGCAGAGACAGCCCCCACCGCCCCTGAATGTCCACCGCCTGCCGAGTGAGCAGGCACCCCTCCTCCTATTTAAGGATGGATGGCACCCTAGAACTGAGAAGGGTGACCCCATTCCCTAGAGAGAATAAATTTGATTATTTTCTAATGCTGCCTGTAGCTCCCTGTGGGGGTGGGGCGGGGAGCTGGCAGCTCTAGCTGATGCCACAGAAGGGCTGCTCCACCTAGCCACCAGCCAGCCGAGCCTACTTCTTGGGAAGGCCAGGCTGTCCCTTTGCAGGGAACCCTGAAACCTGTCTAGAAGGAGGCTGACTCCTTCGCCCGAGTGTGGGCAGCACACCAGAGAAACTGCGGCTCCACGAGCCCCATCACCTCATCTGGTCTCCTCTTTGGAGGCCGCTCACCTGCTCAACCTGAGGATTGGACCTTCCCTCTCTGCCGTGGAACACAGCTGTGACCTTGCTGCCCTCTGCTCAGGTGTTGGGAGCTGGGCCCAAAGGGCTTGGCCACACTGCTTACCAGGATCCAGGCCAACCGTGCAGGGCCCAGCTCGAGGGCTCATTCAGCCACAGCAGCAAGGTAGGCAGAGCACCAGACCAAGCAGGCCACAGGCCTGGTTCTGTTGGGCTTGAGGAAGCCAGAGAGCAGCACACTTGCTTCATGGTAACTCTGGTTGCAAAATCAAGGCCAGGCCAGTGTCATCTTCTGGGAACATTTACTTGCTCTGAATCAGTGGAATCTCTAAGGTGAGGGGCTGGAAGGACAGGAACGAGCAGCCAGGAGCTCTGATGGGGGGTGGGCAGGGTGGGCGGTGCAGCAGTGGGGATGGAGAAGCAGGGGGTCATGAGATGCCATCTGTCGCTTTTCCATATGGCTCGTCCCTAACAGCTTTAATTCCTCACTCAGAGATGGCACCATCCGGCACTGGAAGTATAGGTCTGTTTGGAGTGTAGGGATACTACAAGTGAGACCAGTCTTTGTGTTCCATCCCTCCTTGCCCAACTCCTCACCTTGTGGTGGGTCTAGCTGTTCAGAGGCAGCTGCTGCAGGGCCAGCCTGCACCTTATCCAGAGAAGGAAGGGACAAGAGGCAAGATCCCAAAGCCTTCTTAATGTTTCTGAGTTTGACTGGGCAGTGGCTCTATTCTTTATCAAATTTGAAGTGCCTTCAACATTACTCAGAAACCAGTTGGGACCTTGAAGTGTCACATTACCACCACAGCAGTGAAAAGGTGGCTCAAGTCGTAGTCTGTGATGAAAATTTTTTTGTACAAGGTAAAATGCTCCTTGGGGAGGATTAGTGGCAGAAAGGAGATGGGTTCCATATACAGACTTAGTAGGGGATTGAAAACAAACACGGGGTGAGGGCTTACTGTTCCTAGAGGCCAAGGACCCCTGGTCCTCCCATCCAAGTGAAAATCACATCCACACTTGACATGTTTTGTATTTTTTAATAAAGTTTGTAATCCAATGGACACACAAAGCAAAACTGCGCTGAGAAAAAGTTTCATAAATTAATAAGTGTTAGGAAGTTGGGAGAGAGGTCAAGGTCACAGGAAGAAGGGAAGCCAGTCTTTTTGTACAGTCTTTTTGTGTGTGACACTTCCAAATTGTGGGGGCAGGGCCCGTGCTATAACGAAGCGCACTTATACAAATGAGTGACAATACAAAGTCTGAGTATGAAAATAAGATTTTCTCTGAAAACACATTTTTGGCACAGATTAAAAAAAATGTATGTCAGGGAATTTGATTTTTAAGTCAGTATTATATATATTTATATATATTATATATTTATATATACACACATCCCAAGTTCTGCATATTCCACTAGGAGAGAAAATCCTTCCGTTTGCTCTTTTTGATTGTAAACTGTACATCCTGGGTGAATCAAAGATGGTGGTGGCAGAATTAAGAGAGGTGACATCCAAATGAGCAAGGGGAAGGGAGAGTGGGGACCAAACAACTCAATGAAATGTTCCTTGACCCCAAGGTTTCAGCAGATGTTTGAAGTCCTGCGTGAGTCTGTGATGTGTGTTCACGTACACCAAGACATCCAGAGTGTCACAGCCTGTCTTCACTGTGCAAAAGTCCAAGTCACTAATTTAGTGCAAAGGCAGTTCTGTTTTGTTTCTTAAAAACAAAAACAAAAACAAAAATCCCACTGCCCTGTTCCTTTTCTCCAAAAAGAGGAGAGAGAAACCCAGCCTCAAGGTGTCTGCAAGTCCATCGGTTGGTGGTCTGACCTTGGGCTAAACGTCATGTAAACATACAAGTAGCAGCACCACTGCCCAGAGGGGTCTGTCCGACTGAGCCGGGCGGGCGGGCAGGAGGGTGAGGCTGGCCATCTGGCAGTGGAGTCTGTCCCCTTCGGCAGCTTCTTCCTCCACGTGGCTGGGTTGTCCTGTGTTATTTTTTGCTGCAGAGCCTCAGGAAAATACACTGAGTGGTGACCATTCAGTGGCTCACACAGAGGCAATGACAATCATGAGGTGGGGAGAAATGTTGGAGATGCTGGCCAGGAGGTCAGGGGCCAGCCGGGACAGGTGACTCTCAGAGAACTCACAGGGTGGGAAGATCTGCAGCACGTAGGCGGGCTGGAGTGGGGACGAGAGAGAGAGAACTGGGATCCCCGGCTTCATGTCACCCACCCACCACCTCTCCTCCCTCAAACTCCCAACTGGGGGGCCCTGAGGCCCAACACACGGAGCCAGGCTGAGTCAAGTTCCCAACCAGCTAAGGTCTCTCGAGACTTTCAGAAGAAAATTAGGTGTAAAGTAATTAGCCTCCAACTAATAAAAATAAGTGGGGAAAAAAATAATAAAAAAAAGAAAACTAGGTATCAGAAAACAAACAAACTGACCACCTTCCTGGGAGCCTCTTTTCAATAGTTAAGCTAAAGAAAGACCTTTGTTGTCTCAGCTGCACACTGAGCATCTCCCGGATGGGCAAATGGCAGTCCTACCCATACATGCCCATCCCCGGCTGGTCTCCTCTATCCAGAATGCCCCTTTGTCCAACTCCTCTGGGAAACTGTCCTGGACTCCTCTAGTTGGCACTGGCAGGTTAGTCAAACTGCCCAACCAACACTACCCACAACCCCCACCCCCACAGGCCTCCGTGTGCCAAGGCAGGATGCTGGGCTGACCTGATTGGAGCCGGGGTTGGGAACATTGATGATCCCTGCCGCCTGCTTGGCCTGCAGATACGTGATGAAGGCAGCCTTGAGTGACTCTGTTTGGCTTACGACGTCCTCTTGGTCGCGGCCACAGGGCAGAGCCAGCAGCAGACAGTAATCTGTTTCCACCTGGGAAAGGGGGAGCTGTCAGTGATCAGAGGCCACCTCGCAAAAGAAGGTTGGAGACCAAAAAGAACTATCCAACCCAGGAGATTTGGCTTCTAAATCCACAAAAAAACCTACTACTGAAATGACCTTAGGTCCATCCATATACTTGTTGAATGAAAAGGAGCCTCATCTCTAGGTCTAGAGAAACTTTACACCCCTAGTGGAGACAGAACATGCCCTTAATCATCCATTTCAAGAATCCCATTACTGCACCCCAAAACAAGCCAGGGAGACAGTGGGGCCCACCCATGGCCTCCCTTCCTGTGGGTGGGTCAGTGACTAACCTGGGCCCTGAGCCTTACCGTCATCCTTCGGGCAACCCCTTCCAGCTGTGAGGCCTCCAGCCGCATCCTCTGGGCAATCCTCAAGGGGGGCCCTCCTTCGGAGAGGGGCAGGGACCGATGGGCCAGGACATTGTTGCCAGAGACGAAGTGGAGCTGCACAGCAGCCGTGTCGTTCTTGAGGGCCAGGAGGCCCTGCCACACGATGGGGTACTTCTGCTCGCAGGGAAACAAAGAACAGTGAGCTCACGGCTGGAGAACGAGGCCATGCTGGTCACGGCCCTGAGCACCTGCAGGTGCTGATCTAAGTGGGGGTCTCAGGACAGTGCACACACTAAAGCTTGGAAGGTGGTGGGGGGGCCCTGTCCAGGCTTACCTTCAGAAGCTGCACCATATCCACAGGCCTCTGGGAAGTCAGGTGTGGAGAGGAATCTTGTTTGGGGGTGGGTGGGGCTTCAGTATGGGGTAGAGCCAGTCCTGGAGGGGTGCTGGGGCCTGAGGAGGTGGGGACAAACAGCGGCTGCTTTGGGGCAGCCTGAGCAGGAAGAGGAGTCGGGAGGTCAGGCTTCAAGGACACACACACAGGGGAGGGATAGGAGGTCTGGCTCGTCTCTGCCTGCGCCCTCTGGACCTGGGTGTGAGGCTCAGCCGGCCTGTTGGCAGAGACGTTAGGGAGGCGCGGCTGCTCGACTCCTGTCTGGGTGCCCTTGGCTTCCTGGGACACCGGAGGCATCTTGCTGCTTGGAGGCTGGCTGAGCTGGGAGGGCTGTGCAGGCTGGGCCGGCTGTGCAGACTGCACAGGCTGGAGGGGCTGTGTGGGCTGAGCAGGCTGAGTGGGCTGTAAGGGCTCGCCTTCAGGGGGGCCCTGGAGTTGGGTGGGAAGAGAAAGGAACAGAGTCAGTCTGTTTTGCACAAAGAGCATCCTGCCCCCAACCAAGCAGCCAAGAGCTCCCGGGTGGGTCACCTGCAGGAAAGCTCCTGGCAGCCAGGCCCCCGGAAGAAGCTTTAACCAGATGGCCCTGCTCTCGGGCATTCAGGATTGACAGTTTTGATAAAAGTCACCCGAATAACCTTGTCACCCTCTCGGGTCAGAGCCGCCACACCACCCACTCCCACTGTGAGCTCCCTCATGTCCCCAGGCTCTGCTGTAATCTGAGCCCTTCATTCTGAAGTTGAGGAAGCGTCTCATGAAATCCACAAAAAGGACGCCGTATTTCGGGGACCTCACTGGTACCCGCCACCCCCCCAACCCCCAACTCTGAACCAGAAGACAGACTGGGCGTGCTCACCTGGGCGGGAGCCTTGGTCCGGGAAGGCAGGCCTATGGAGGCCGTGGCAGGGAACTGCGTGTGTGTGAGCTGGGCCGGGCTGTGGTAGGTGCGGACATCTCCGTACCGGTACTCCTGGAAGAGCTCCCCGCTCGAGTGCACGATCTGCACCCCGTGGGTCACCACCACCGGTGGGGTCAGAGGCAGCCCCTGGAGCTGGTTGCTGGGGGTGACTGTGAGGATGCGGGCCTCCCCGTGAGAGGCAGGGGCAGGGGCAGCTTTGGCATCTGCCGTCTTAGTGGCTTCTTTCCCTGTCTGCTGAGGGGCCTTGCTGGCTGGTGGCACCTTCCCGACCCCGTCTGCCGTCCGGGGCTGCTCGCTGACGGCCGTCACGTGAGGATGCACCATGATCCTCACATCCCGGGGCACGGTGTATGGGTGCAGCCGGTACTCAGACTGCATGACCAGCACCTCCGACTGCACGGGGGCTGTGGCTCGAGCCACGGGCAGATGGTAGTGCACTTCCTCCTCTGGAGGGTGCTGGGAGGCCAGGGCAGGGACCCCAGCTGCGGCTGGCTGAGGGGTGCCGGCGCGCTGCGGGGCCCGGACCTCTATCTGCTGCGGCTGCAGGGGGGCCCGTGGAGAATGGAGTGTCTCGGGCCGGATGCTGTAGGTGATGCTGGGCAGCGTGGGCGTGTTCATCCTCACCTCGCCCTGAGACAGGTGGCTGAGGGACACAGTCTGGGTGATGCTGTGTGGCGGCATGATGACAGACTGCTCTGGGTGGATGCTGGAGATGAACTGGGGCACAGGAATGCCTGCTGCCAGCATGACCGTGGCGTTCGTGGACAGCGCGGTGGATGTGGTGCTGCTGGGGTGGCACGCCCGTGGGAACGGGCTTGGAGTGGGCCCACTGGGTCGAGGGGAATGCGCATCTGGCTTGGTGGCTGCCAGATGGGACACCGTTCGATCTGTCGGGGTGCTGGGCCCCGACGTGACATGGTTCACTTCTCCTGGCAGTTTGCTGGGCAGAGCCGGAGGGTGGTGGGGAGTAAGAGTGGAGCCCAGGTTTGCTGGCTGAAGGACCTTGGTTTCTATTTTGAGGGTGACGGGGTCAGCAAGCTTTTTGTTAGTGGTGACTATGCTTGGGGTGAGGACTAGCTGGTTGTGAACCAGCACCGGGGGTGTGTTTATGCCCTGGGTGAGGACCTTCACTGTGCCACCCTGGGTGACGGGTGTGGACACAGACAGGTGAATCGGCTCGGGCTTCTCCAAGGACGGACGGTCGGCCTTCACTGATGAAATCACAGGAGATGCGTTGTATGTCTGTGCAGTCAGTACCAGAGTAGAATGGGTGGCCACGTTTGCATAGCCTGAAGGAGCTTGAGGGCCTTTGGCCGGAGGCTGAGACGGTGTGACAGAATCGGGTTTGACCTGAGACTTGGACACCGACTGTTGAAATTCAATGTCCATCGCACTTGCTGGGGGGATCTGGCTAATCTTGGCGCTGATCCGCTGGGGCCCTTCAGTCTTCTGCCCCGAATAGCTCAGGAGCACAACCCCTTCAGAAGTGTTCACGCGCAGCCCAGCACCGGAGCCCGTGTCTGCTGGGCGATCATCAATCACAGACATAGACCCCGGGTGGAACCGACTGTTGTCACTGCTGCTGGATCTCTGTTTGCACTTTCCTGACGGTGTGATCACTGCACCTGCCACCGTCACAGCACCCGTTGTTGTGGCTGTCACACCTCCAGAGGCAGCGGTCACCGCACCCGCCGTGACCGTCACTGCACCCGTGGCAGCGTTCACTGTGCCCGGAGTGGCATTCACTGTGCCTGTGGCGGCGTTCACCACACTGGTGGCAGCGTTCACTGGAGTGGTGAGAACATTCACGGGCCCTGTCAGGACATTGACTGGTCCCTTCAGGACGTTAACGGGGCCAGCAGGAGTGTTCACCAAGCCTTTCAGCGTGGCCACTGAGCCCTTCACAGGGCCTTTCAGGGCATTCACAGGGCCGGCCAGTGCATTCACTGGGACCAAGGAGACGTTCACCAGGCCAGTCAGGGCGCTCACCAGGCCCGTCAGGGTCTGAGGAGCAGGTTTCGCCAGAGTTATCTTCTGCGAATTCTCCAAATCAATGCTGACAGGCATCCGGCTAATGACAGAAGTAATTTTAGGAGCAATGACTGGAGTCACCTTTTCTTTGTCAGCAGCTACTGGAACCTCTGAGGCCTGTGTGTCAGAGGTGTTGGTTACCAGAGTTGCTGTTTTTTCCTCTAAAACAGGTTTTTTCGATTCAGCTGGAGGGGGCAGTGCCTCATGCAGGCAAGGGGCAGCGCTGACAGGCTCTGCAATGGCAGCTGTGACACTCGTGGAAGTGACACCCGTAGCAGATACATATTTGGGGTCCATGAGGATCTTCCTCAGTGTACTGGAGCTGATGTCAATGTCAGAGGCCTTGGTGTCTGGGGGAGGAGCTGGAGACGGGGTGGACTGTGCCTGTGGCTCCTCCTGCCTCGTGATCCACTCTGTCACCTTTGCAGGGGGACTCTGGTGTGGGATCCCCCCGGCAGAGACAGGGAGTGGGAGCTTTGCTATTGTTACGGAGGGAATTGGTGGGGTGGGCATGCTTGAATCACTGGGCGGGGTCACTGGGTCACTTTCAATGATGGAGTGCACCTTGAATCTGGCTTGAGGCTCATCATGCACAGGGGCAGGCTGCGAGGGAGGGGCGGGGTCTGGGAGCGCAGGTGCTCTGGTCGGAGTCTCTTCCTCCACGCTGCTTTCTTGGGGCAGATCCTCTCGGGATGGAGTCTTGCTTGGGTCAGAAGCACATGACTCAGGAGCAGTGGGCTGGGGCTTGTCATCCTGCTTTTCTTCCTGTGGAGCTTCTGGGGGTTGTACCGTCGTCCCATCACTTGAAGCAGGGCTCTTGCTCGGAACCTGGTCGGGTTCAGGGACATGGGTCTCTGTAGTGCCCCCTGTTTTCTTGTTTGTATTCCGTTTGCGGCGTGATCGAGTAGTCTTCTGGCGCCCTTTATCTTTCCGAACCAGTGTGACTTCTGCTTCTTTTGACCCCTTGGCTCCCGGCACTGGGTGGGAGGTTTCGTTGCTGTCTCCTCTGGCTTCCTTATTGTCTGCTGGGCCTGCTGAGGGGTCAGATGCACTGCCTGGCGGCCTGGAAGATTCAGCAGCAGCCTCTGTTTCCAAGATGCCAGACACAGCCTCATTGGTCTCAGGCTCCATGCCTTCCTCAGGAGGTGGCGGATCTGTCTGAGATTCTGCAGGGTAAGGTGGCGGTGCAGGGAAGTTTTCTGGCTCCCCAGAAATGTCATTGATGATGGACCCGATGGCCGCGGCCAGCTCTGTTTCGCTGGCTTGGTGTGTGGGCTTGTCCCTGTCCTCTGTAGAGAGGCCCTCTGCGGCATCAGGAGCTGCCGCCTTAAAAGCCGTGGGTGTGGAGGTTTCCGTGAGCTTCTCGATGTTCTCCACGGCCTGCTCCAGCTCCATCTGCCGGGCTAACTGATTTGCTTCTGGGGACTGCTTAGAGGCAGACGCATCCTCCTTCTCTGGTTCCTTGTCTGGTTCAGCGGGCTCACTGTTCAACTTCGAGGATACACTCCCCTCCCTCTGGGGACTCTTGCTCTTCTCGGGGGAAACTGCCACGACCCCAGCCTCCTTCTCCACTGGCAGCTCTGAAGGGCCCGCAGCCACGCTGGGACTCACGGTGGCTTCCGCGTTTTTCACGTTTGCAGATTTGTCCACCGCCGACCTAGAGTTTCGAGATCGTCCTCTCTTTGACTTGGAGTTTTTCTCAGGGGCTGCTTTTTTCTCCACTACTGCAACTGGGGGGGTTTCGGGCGGATTTCTGTCCGTGCTAATTTCTTTCTTGTCACGTTTCTGTTCACTCGCTGCTTCTTCTTTATCAGCCTTGGATTTTGTATTATTTTCTCTCACGTTCACTTGGGGACTCCCCTCAGTGGTGGTCTCAGGACGTTCGGGCTCAACTTTGGGTTCATTTCTCCCCCTCTTCCCTTGTTGACCACCAGCAGCTACTTTCTGGGATCGTGGGGATCTCCAGCCCTCAGCTGGTTTGACCGTCTCAACTTCTTTGGCCTCGGTCTCTTCATCTTCATCAGCCCGACGGCGAGTCTTTGGAGGCCTCCCCCTCCGAGGGGTCGTGGGAACCGCCGCGGCCTCCTGCAGCTCCCGCTCCAGTCTCTTCCTGGTCACTCGCGGCTGCTCGACGGGCTCCTTGACTGGAGAGCGGCTGTCATGGTCACCCATGGTTGCGTAAACACTCCTCACATTCCGGCGCCTGGTTCGTCCAAGTGGCAAGCTTGGCTCGGGATGTTCGGGGTCTGTGGCTGAGTTTTTAGAAGCAGTCCTTGTAATCTTCTCTGCCTCCATCTTCAGTTCTAAAAGCTTCTGTGCTTCTCCCCGGGGAGAATTGGACCGCTTGAGCTTTTCCCGGTCTATCCTCTCACTCTTCCTGGTGACGGGCTTTTCCATGACACTTGCTGCAGCTGCCTGAATGGGGGTCTTGGAACGTTTACTTTTGTTTGGCTTTTTATCTTTTGCAGTAACTGGAGGATCAACCTCTACAACTTCAGTAGCCGGAGGCGGAACCTCAGGAACATCTTCCGTTTTTTGACTTGTGTTAGGTTCAACGTTAGCAGCCAAGTCTGGCTTTTCCACTTGAGGCTCATCAGTTTCTTCAGGCTTCTGAGTTGGTTTTGAAAGTGTCTGGGTGGTGTTAGGCTCAGGATCTACACTGATCTCTACCTGGGAAAATGAGGCCCCAGGAGTTGGAGGCTTGGCATCCAGATAAGGCAGCTGATCGACTGATGAGCCTCCTTCGACAGTGGAAGGAGGCTCGGCAGTGTCTTTCCTGGTGTCCACTCCCGGGGGCAAGTCTCCTTGCTCAGGCTGTTCCACAGTGACGGGAGCCAGATCTGTATTTGCAGGTTTTGCTTCTTCCGGGACAGAGGCTGGCTCAGTAGTCTTCTCTTCTGCCACCGAAGGCCCCTCTCCAGTCTTTTCACCAGCTGTCTTCTCCAGGGATGCTGCTGCTGACTCTGGAGCTACCGTGGTGACACTAGGAGGTCCAACTGAAGATGGAGTTTTCAGTTCTGGGTCTTTATTCTCAGAAGCAGATTCTGGGGTCTTGGGATGATCCTCTGTATCTTCCTGTTTCTCGACCTCTTTGGGTTTCTGGTCTTTTTCTTTTTCTTTCTGTTGCATTCGTGTGAGTTCCATGAATCTGCTATGGAAAAGAACTACTGGCTCTTGAATCAAGTCAGTAGTGTTATTCAGTCCATCAGAGGTTTGCCTCCCATACAACCTGCCGGAAACGAAGTCAGACTCTTCATCTTTCCTCTCTAGATGCTGCAGTCGCTTGGAATCTTGTTCAAAGATTGAGCTGTGTAAAAAACGAGAAGCAAATAATTCTTGCCTTTCCTGTTCTTCTTCTTTATGGTCATCTTTCTTATCGTCCATTTTTCCCTCTGAATCAGTCCGGATTTTCTTCTTTTTCATGTACCAGGATGGAATAGGTCTTGGAGCAGAGTCTACCTTTTCTTTATCTTTGTTGTTTCGAAAATTAGCAAATCGGGAGTCCCAGTCAAGAAAAGACCAATTTTCTTCTCGAGATGAAGAAAGGGATTTGGCTCTTTCAAGCAAAGCCTTAGTGTCCGGTGTGATTGTCTTATCCAATGCAAAAGAATAAAATTTGTTCCTTTCTAAAGAACTGGAGAGTCTTTCATCTCTCTCACGTAGTTTGTCTTCTCTGTCCCTCAATAAAAAAGACAACCGAGAACTTTCAAATAATGCAGAGGCTCTAGGTGAATGAGATTTGTGTTCACCATCATCATCAGAATCAGAAGGCACCTCACCAGGTTCCAAGTCACGGACAGACCTCTTTCGAAGGCTGTCTCTCTTAATTATGCTGTTTGGGAAACTCACATCAAATCTGCTGGCATCGTGTTTCATTTGAGAATCCCACCGATTTAGTTCATCTTCAGGATTCAAGACAGATAGTTTGATTTTAGCCATGTCTGCCATCTGTTCTCTCCTGCTCGAATCATAAGGATTAAATTTTAAGGACTCTTCTCTGACTGTCATATGAGAATACGGGAGGCCTTTGTCATCTACTTTAGGAGACCCTCTTATGGACATTACCCTAGGAGAACCAATAGGGTCATCATCTTCGTGGAAGGAACCAAGCCGGACACTGGGAGAACCACCAGTCCTTTCAGAATCTTCACTGATCTGGCGTGAACTTCTGTAGTTCCTTTCTCTCTTGGTGCAGATGTCAAAATCAACATGGTCCATCCTTTTCTTTTTGCTGGGAGGCGAGTCATCGGTGACATCCTGAGGGGGTTTGCCTACCTCGTGAACAAGACTACGTCTTTCATATTCATCCACATCTTTTTTAGGACTGCCAAACTTCTCAGACTTGGCTATTTCCATCTCCATCTGCTGTTTTCTACGACTCTGCTCCATTTGTTTTCGGTAACTCTGCGTGTGATCAATATCAATGCCAATTTTTTCTTCAGTATTTACTGAATGTGGTTTCTCTTGGCCCGATTTACATTCAAGTGGTTCATCACGAAGACTGCAATAGTTTTTCCTATTATCTTCTCTCTCTGGTCCTTGATCATCTAATAGCTCCAGCTGTTTCAGTTGTGGTTTTGAGGGAGTGGGTTTTTTTGACTGGATTTCTTGATTTTCCACAGATTCACCTACTGGTTCTCTCAGCCTTGCTTGCAGATCTGAGTTGGGCCTTGAGCCAGTCCCAACAGAAATACTGGCAAGCTCCTGACAGTCTTTGGGGCTGGGAACAGCATTAAGTCTGTCTAGTTTAAGTTTTTTAGATTCTCTTTTAAGAATTTCTTTCCTCATAGGCTTTTTTTCAGACTCTCCTTCCCTCAGCAGAATGACATCTCTAGATGACATGTCAGGCTGTTTCTTTAAAAGCACCCGAGCATCTTCCATCTCTGGACTACCTTTCTTGAGGTCTGATTTCTGCCTTTCTACTTTCAAATTGGAATCTGCAAAACGCCTTTTCCTCGCCTCCAGCTTCTCCAGATCCCCAGCACTAACCCCGTCAGCACTCTGCTCTGGTTTTAAGTGCTTCCTGGGTTTAGGCCGGCCTTCCTTATCTACCACTTCTATGTGGCTTGAAAGCCCCCTTTCCTTTGGCACTTTCATTCTGACAGATTCCAGTTTAGACAACTCAGATTTTGCAGGCTCTGTCTGAGAGGCCTGAAGTTTCTGATCTAAGGCAGAAGACTTGACAGTGTCATTATCAAGCTTTGTTTTCAGCTTTTCCAAAGGGGCGTGATCAATAACCTTCCCCTCTTTTTCTTTCACTCGAGTCAAAACCACACAAGGCATGAGTTCCAAGCGGTTTTTGGCTACTCCTTCTTTGTCAGCTTTCTCTCTGCTCAGTTTATTAGAACTCCTCAACTTTTCAGGGCTTTGTTCTCTCTCATTTTCTTGGTCTGTTTCTGAAGACTGAGAACTTGGGGAATGAACTTTTCCTTTTCGTTTCTGTTTGTCAGTTTTGTCCTTCTCCACCTTTTCCTTCCTTATTAAACGTCTCTCTCTTTCCACTCTCTCAGGATCGAAAGTTCGTTCTTTATCTGTCTTCTCATTTTTTGTATAGCGTTCCAAACGAGGTTTGTCAAGTTTATCATATCTTGGAGGGGAAAGTGAGCTGCAGCTTCCACTCCGGTCTGAGGAGCGGCTGTAAACCCTCCTCTCGGAATCACTCGGCAGTCTCTCAGACTGTGAGGGAGATGCTCCAGGACTCTGAGGGCGGCGCAAGTGCACTGGACTCTGACTGCGTTCAATTGGTCTCCTCTCGTGGTCTCTGTCCCGGTCAGACTCAAATCTTTCACGTTCTCTTTCTCGTTCCCTTTGTCTGTAACTGTATTCCCGAATATCTTGTTCATAAGGATCATTTCTATAATCCCTATATTCCCGGGGATCATCATAATATCGTGATTCATAGTAGTCTCCTTGGTAAGTTTCCCATTCTGAATAAAATTCTCTCCCTCGAGCTGGATAGTCCCGTCTGGAATCCTCAGGATATGTGCCTGGAGTACGGACATTCTCATAATATGTACGATCTTGGCTATAGTCATAAGATCCCCTTCGTTCTTCTCTGCCAAAGACAAAAAAGAATGTATTGGTTTTCTGTTTTCTCGTCACTGACACATTAATCATACATGTGCAATTACAGAGGCCCGCTTCTAAAAATCTTTGCCATTATTTAATCATTAGAACTGGGCTTCCCTCGTGGCTCAATGGTAAAGAACCCACCTGCCAATGCAAGAGACATGGGTTTGATCCCTCATCCAAAACAAGGAAGGAGAGGGAAATGGCAACCCACTCCAGTATTCTTGCCTGGGAAATTCCACAGACAGAGGAGCCTAACAGGCTATAACCCATGGGTTATAACCCACAAAGAGTCAGACACAACTCAGCAACTAAACAACGAACAAATCATTAGACTTTCACCATCCAATACCACAGCTACAAACCACAGGTGGCTACTAAGAGCTTAAAATCTGGCTAGTCTAAATTGAGGTGTGTATAAAATACAGACTAGATCTGGTAGATTTAGTCTTTTTTTTTTTTTTTTTAAAGAAGATATATACTTCAGTAATTTATTCAGATTGAATACATGTTGAAACAGTATTTTAGATAGACTGGGTTAAATACATTACTTTGCTGCCAAGAGATAGTCTTACCACAACTTGGGAAACAAATGTATTGTTTGAAAAGACAGATGAAAAAAAGGGAACCCTCTTACACTGTTGGTGGGAATGCAAACTAGTACAGCCGCTATGGAGAACAGTGTGGAGATTTCTTAAAAAACTGGAAATAGGACTGCCATATGACCCAGCAATCCCACTTCTGGGCATATACACTGAGGAAACCAGATCTGAAAGAGACACGTGCACCCCAATGTTCATCGCAGCACTGTTTATAATATATAATAGCCAGGGCATGGAAGCAACCTAGATGCCCATCAGCAGACGAATGGATAAGGAAGCTGTGGTACATATACACCATGGAATATTACTCAGCCATTAAAAAGAATTCATTTGAATCAGTCAGTATACTAACGCATATATATGGAATTTAGAAAGATGGTAACAATAACCCTATATGCAAAACAGAAAAAGAGACACAGATGTACAGAACAGAATTTTGGACTCTGTGGGAGAAGGCGAGGGTGGGATGTTTCGAGAGAACAGCATGGAAACATGTATTTTATCTAGGGTGAAACAGATCACCAGCCCAGGTTGGATACATGAGACAAGTGCTCAGGCCTGGTGCACTGGGAAGACCCAGAAGAATCGGGTGGAGAGGGAGGTGGGAGGGGGGATTGGGATGGGGAATACATGTAAATCCATGGCTGATTCATGTCAATGTATGACAAAAAACACTACAATATTGTAAAGTAACTAGCCTCCAACTAATGAAAATAAATGGAAAAAAAAAAAACAAACCACACTGGGGACCAGTCTCCCTGGGCTCAGTCTTTACACTTATAAAATGATGATGTTATTTAAGAATAAGTTAAACAAGAAGGTTAAATAGAATGAAACTTTGTAAAAACTTTCCTAATATAATACAAGGCACACACTTGGCCTTCAGTAATTGTTACTTTTCCCCAACCTGCCAACTAACAAATTACCTATTACAAACTGTGTAATTCCTTAGTTATAAAAAAATTCCTTAATTGTTAAAGTGACATGACCCAGTGCATGCAAAATAGAATTGAATTTACATGCAAGAACGTGTATGGTGTATAAAATGGAAATTTACCTGTAACAGAGGCCAATTCCTTTACTCTTATTCACGTCCTGTTTTTGTTCTTTCAAACAAGTATGGCTTACTCAGTCTACATAGTACTACTAACGGCAGCTCAATGAAACATAATGAACCTTGAACCTAAGCCTCTAAAAGCATGAGCTTTCTGTCTTGCTGGATCATAGCAGGTACCCAGATTTGTTGAAAGAATGAACCTTAGAAAAGTATGTCAAAGTTGCTACTAGGCAATGTTCTAACTCATTTTCAATAGCAAATGAAGCATCTAGACTTAGCACTCAACACTGAAAGCATTAATAGCACATTATATACATTTATATTGAACTTTATCATTTCAAAGAGAATCATTTATGACACATCTATGATATTTCATTTAATAGGATGACCAATTCAAGATGATCCTTCTACAGTTCCATAGGAATCAGATTCTTTGCCTCAATACTGGCCAGGCATTTTGTAAAATTAGGCTGACTTAACTCATTACCACCATAAATACAAACTCCAAGGAAGCCATCACTTTCATATGTAAAGGGGAACACACTATAAGCTTCCTTTTTTCCTTTGATTATACCACAGCTTACAGGATTCTTAGTTCCCTGACTAGGGATTGAACTCAAGCCCCTGGCAGTGAAAGTGCAGAGTCCTCACCACTGTACCGCCAGGGAACTCCCTAAGCTTTCTAATACAAAGTGGTAAAGACACCAAGAATGGCTGTAAGTTTACCACCTGCATTAAAAGCAGGTTTAAAAATGGCTTCCAGGTATTTTCTAAAATAAGCAAACTAAAACTATGTCCAAAATGTGAAAGAAAAAAGTTACAGAAATCAAAGGTATATATGTAAACATTAGTGCTACACTGTTCAGTTTAATAAATGATGATTTTGTACTCTACCAAAAGAAATGAGTTTTCCTGCCACCAAGGAACTCTAGCAAGAGAAAATAAAACTGCACACTAGTACTATGTACAAAAGGCTTTGGCAGGACCCAGGGGGACTTTGAAAGGTCAGGTTTTCAGAGAATGCTGTTCCCATGACTACACAATATCCAAACTACCATAAGTAGGTGAGAAATTCATCTAAAGCATAATGTGACCCCATAAATTTGTGCTGAGAATCACTTTGGCAACCTGTAAGATTCAATGCACTAGCAGGTAAACTAAATGCACTGGGTTTATTTCCAGCCCAATCACTTAGGAGCCTGTGACCTTATCAGCAAAGTCATCTGATCGTCAATTCCTACCATAAGTAACACATGACAAGAGTCACAGCCCTATTTCCCTGACACTGTATTTAAGGGAATAAAAGAAAACTTTAAACTGTAGAGCCCTATGAAAATGAGTCATCACTTGCTTTCTTGAGCTGAACTGTCATTAGGGGGTAAAGCATTTTCTTTTCCCCCTCACTTAATCAACTATTGAGTGGCATGACTTCCTTCCACTCTATGGAGAAGGCAAAGATTCTCAAGTTCTACAAAAGGAATGCATTCCAGAAACACTGCCACCTGAAACCAAATGAGGCAAAACTGTGTCACAGTAAAGACCCACACCCTCATGCTTCCTACTTTAGAGATAAACTCCATTCAACAGGGATAAATAACCAAAGAACAAAGCCAGAGCCAAATCACCAGTAAAATTAATTAATTTGAGTGGTAATATTAAAAAATTAACACCCACATAACATTATCCAACCCTCACAAGACACTGTTCTCTGAAAAATATTCAACATACACACAGAGAATTTGAATGAAATTTTTATGTCTTAAGTGCCACTAGATCATCAACACATTTTCCACTCATTTATGGCTAAGAATTCCTATAAGAACTTAAAGTATTAACAATGACTTCAGATTACGGGGTTGGGGAGGATGGAGAATCCTCCCTATAGAGGATATGTAGACTATGTTCTTACATATGTTCATTCTCTTTCTCACACACACACAGAAAAATTTAGAACATGGCTCCTGATCCACTAGCGGAAAAACCACTGAAACCTTAGAAGTTCAATCTTTTGGAAAATTGGATGTAGGGGACATTTTTCATTAAAAAACCGCCCAAGTATTTAATGACCATTACACTATACACCATAAGGAAATGAAAAAGAAATATATACCTTCTTTGATTTAAACAAAAATGAAGTGGAAAAAAGAGGCAATAAAAAGGAAATGCATTCAATAGGTTTCCAGGAGCATGATCAGGATTTGCCTCATCTTTGTCACAGAACCCTTTTATACTTGAACTTGAGTATCTAAAGGCATTTCTCAAATAGTCTTTTGTCTAACACATATCTACAGGGATGGCAATCTAGTAGAAACATTCTAGGGGACTTAATCACAGAGGCAAGTTTGGACAAACAACTTTATCATATGGATGATAGCTTCCATTTTCAAATGTGATCAGCTTTTGAAGAACCTAGTGACATTGTCAGGGTGTTTTAATATATGTGGTCTAGAAAAGAATCAATCATCAGTTCTGATGCAATTTTAAGCATTAGCCTGATTAAGATGGTGACACCTTAAATGCCTGTGAACTGTCATGGTTCCTACAATTACCACAAGCAGCAGAAAAAATATCAATACCACATAACCATGACTGAAAACATTAACAAGGATAAGTAAGGTTTGCCATGCCATGTGGCTTCTGGGATCTTAGCTCCCTGATCAGGGATTGAAACCAGGCCCATGGCAGTGAAAACAGCAAGTCCTTCTACTGGAAGGCCAGGGAATTCCCAAGGATTGTTTACTTTCTATATAGCTAAAGTTACTAATTTATACAGCTTTGGTTTTCTGATTCACAAATTATTTAAGAGATCTCAATTTAAAAACAAAGCTCTTGATAGTCTTTTGAAAGTTCTTTGTTCTTTCAATTAATTCTATGAGCTCATACATGGTGACAACTTGGATGTTGTCAATTACTAAATAGGCTGGGCATTTAATAGTCTATAGCATTTCAACATGTTTAATTTAAATGTGTAAGGCAAGACGATTTATACATAAAGTTATAGTCTGGAAAAGAATAACTCTTTTAATGAGTATTCTCAGGGAGAAAATGTAGATAAGGTTAACCCCAAACAAACAAACAAAAAACAACAAAAAAAAAACCAAAAAAAGGTTAACCCAACTCCCATGAGCTACATGAAAAATCCCTTTTTTTTTTTGGGAAAAATCCACTTTTAATGTGTTTCCATACGTGGGGATAATAAAAGGGATAAGGTTGGGGGGGATGAGAGTAGCAATAAAGGATGAAAAACAGAATTTAATGCCATCTAAATTTTATGTACTAGAAATTTTAAAATTCAAGCTATGCTGATAGGTTAAAATACATACCTTCTTTCCACTAACATTTCATAAAAGTCTCTAATATCTTGACCAGATTTTTCCATACAGTGATAAAATGCCAGCTGACTTTCTCGATTTGCAAAATCCACCTTAAAAAAAAATGAATAGCAGGTGTTTAATGCGAGTTTCAGATTTCAATGATGGAAAGTGTTACCAAATTTGAAAACTCTTCTTCTGGATAAATCTCAAGAAAACGTTAACTTAAATCTCATTTAAGTGAAATAGTCCTCATAACTAAAATTGTTATTTTTTTAACTTGAAAACTCTCAAATTCTACAGAAATCTTGATAAAGGATTATAATTTAAAGTTTCTGAAGAAGTGGAGAAAGCAAAATCAAAAATTGAAACATACCTATCAAGATTCTAGGCCATCAGTTAAATAATCAGACCAGCTAACTCTAGTAATATCTTGTGAAAAAATAGGCTTACAACCCAACATTCAAAAAACTAATAAGATCATGGCATCTGGTCCTATCACTTCATGGCAAATAGATGGGAAAAAATGGAAACAGTGACAGACGTTATTTTCTTGGGCTCCAAGATCACTGCAGATGGTGACTGCAGCCATGAAATTAAAAGATGCTTGCTCCTTGGAAGAAAAGCTATAACAAACATAGACAGCGTACTAAAAAGCAGAGACGTCACTTTGCCAACAAAGGTCTTCTAGTCAAAGCTATGGTTTTTCCAGTAGTCATATATGAATATGAGAGTTGGACTATAAAGAAAGCTGAGTGCTGAAGAATTGATGCTTTCAAACTGTGGTGCTGGATGAGAGTACCTTGGACAGCAAAGAGATTAAACCAGTCAATCCAAAAGGAAACCAACCCTGAAAATTCATTGGAAGGACTGGTGCAGAAGCTCCAGTACTTTGGCCACGTGATGCAAAGAACTGACTCATTGTAAAGACCTTGATGCTGGGAAAAATTGAAGGCAGGAGGAGAAGGGGACAACAGAGGATGAGATGGTTGGATGGCATCATCGACTCAATGGACATGAGTTTGAGCAAACTGTGGGAGATAGTGAAGGACAGGGAAGCCTGGCGTGCTGCAGTCTATGGGGTTGCAAAGAGTTGGATATGATGAGCAACTAAACAACATCACCTTGTGCATAAATTTACTGGAACCACAGTTAGAACATAAAATATGGAAGAACATTTAAACTTTACTCAGTGAGGCCTCAAAGTCACTAAAGCATGATATTCACCATCTATCAATATCTTATTTTAAAAAGACTAATTTCAATCTAATCATCAGAGTTATTAAGTGCATAAATTCCTTGAAACTCTCATGAACACAAGTTTTTAAATAAAAATACTTAAGACAAAAGATCATACTTTCAGTGATTACCCACTCTTTAAGAGAAGAGGAAAAAAGATCAAGAGAGGATCATTCAAGAAGCTGGACTGACACTTGGAGCTCCTGGGAGAGCAGCCTGCATTGAGAGCTCACTCGTGAGCACCAGGAACCCAGGGTGTAGGGAAGCACACTTCCTCAAATGAGGATTTTTAGGGAAGGTTCTGTGGTAACGTTTTAAGACTCTGTGTCCTTAAGTAGCCAAATGTAGAAAATGTAATATCGCCCTTGACAACTGAGGACATATACTAGATGTGCTGTAAGCCAACAAAATGCCAATCATTAAAAGGTTGGGATCCAAACATGATTTTGTTTTGGTTCTGCTTAAAGTCATTCTGCACACCTTTATTTTATTCCCACCGATTTTCCTCCCCTTGGTCTCTTTCACAGCTGCTTGTGCATATTCAATTTCATTGTAAAGAACCAGGGCCATGCCTTTTAAGCGATCAAACACCACCTGTAAAAAAACAAAACAACATCAGTCCCAACAAAATTCTATGTCAGTCCCAACAAAATCCTAAGTCACTAACACACTGCCAAGAATAAATATATATATTTTTTATTCCAGAAAAAAAACTGGTTTTCCTGATGATGCATGTTATAGTTAAAACACAACAAAATGTTGTAGGAACTATTTATATTTGTGGATATTGTGGCCTGAGGTATATTGTTTTTATTTTGTTTTTCTGTATTCTACTTTTTCCACGTTGACTCAGTACTGTCCTATATTAAAGTAAGTACCAACAAAAAACCACCAGACCAAAAAACTGTTTCTCCATACAACAAAAGTTATACTTAAAGAAATGTCAAAGTTATGCAACATACCTCCCACAATGTAAAATCTGCTTTTAAGAAGTTAAAATCTTTACCTTCACATAGTGGAATGGGGTCCAAAGACCCTTTTCCTATTATGTTTGTGAATGTTACACAACAAACATTGGTTGGATGAATATTCTGTTGTGTGAGTATTTTTGAAAGTTATCATTTTTCAAAAAATCAAGTCTAATTACTACATATAAGTGTGAATGTGAATAATTACATAATCAGACTAATTTTAATGATATAAAATTATAGAAATCCCTAAGCAACATTCTATTTAACAGCATTTTGCAGACTGGTTCCAAAATTAATCATTTTGATGGGTTCAATATAGTTTTTTCAAAATACTCATATCATAATCAAGTGCTCTTCTAGATCAAATTTTGGAAAAAAGAGAATTTTAATGTATGAGTTACTAAAGAAAAGTCAGCACTAGAAACTGGGTCTTAAAGGACAGAATACGAAAAGAAAGGAAGTCAGAAGTAACTTAAAGTCACATACCCAAACCTCCCACTTACCTTTACCACAGGCCCATATCGGCAGAAATGTCGTGTTAAATATTGATCTGACACATTTGAAGAAAGCCCGTCTAACCACACACAGTTTGTAGGCATGCTCTTTCCAAATCCCAGCTGAATACAAAAGGCAAAATTTCTATTAGTTAAGCCACCAATTATTCAACAACAAAAATTGTGAAAAAATGTGTATTCTGTAGGAATCTTATCAAACCACCACGTCAAGTGGGAATCATCTCATCAAGTTAAAATCAAACAAAAATGTACACAAAATTTATCTTGCCTGGCTAAGCGAGTATTAATTCAGATTATAGTATAACAGGATAAGGATGCAAAGAAGTTTATTACCTTTATGGTTATCTAACGGTACTATTTTGGAGAAGAAAATGGCAACCCACTCCAGTGTTCTTGTCTGGAGAATCCCAGGGACAGAGGAGCCTGGTGGGCTGCTGTCTATAGGGTCGTATAGAGTCGGACACGACTGAAGCGACTTAGCAGCAGCAGCAGCAGCAACAGTACTAATGCAATTTTAAATAATCATAAATACCAAAAGAAAACACCTCCAAATCTTGAGGGAAAAAAAACACAGCAAATACTAATAGCACAGTAACTTATATAAATTCCTTTACCTTGAGACGATTATTTCCAAGGTATTCCCCATCCATCTTTTTAATAGCCTTACAAACGCTGGCAATGTCACAGTATTGCAGGAATGCATACTGAGGGACTCCATTTACTTTCTTAATATCAATATCCTGAAAAAAACAATGAATGGATACCACTTAGTGATATACCAATAAAAAATAAATCAGAATAAACCAAGTCCATGTGAGCTACATGGTTCTCAAAACAATCAGATTCCCCCCAAACCACTTGCTTAGTTACAATTATACATCTTAATGCAACTGTAAATAGCCTAAAAATCTATTCAACACAACATTTGTAGTCACAAACCATGAAATTCTTCTCACGTGAAGCTCTTTGCAGAAGAGCAACTGCAATGCAACTCAAAACTCAAAATTTTAAATCCATAATACCTGTGTTAAGAGAAATTTATGATAAGAAGTAAAAGGTGGCCTATTTAATGAAAACCTAACAAATAATTCCCTTCTGCAATATCTAAAATACTTATTAGGGGGCAAGCCATTTAAAATACAGCATCTGGGAAGAATAACAATGATAAGTCAAATTTTCAAAAAGTGATTTAAAATATACAATCCTGAATCAGAAGATTCACTGTTAGTACATCTAACTGAATCAAACCTGGTGACTGACAAATGTGGCAATAATCTCTCATACCCAGAATGAATGGACTATATAAATATCTGAACTACTCTGTGAAGATGCATTAGAACACCATCCCTGGACTAAAGAAACACTCTACACAAAGGAATATCCCCCTTTCTTTGGAATGCTCAAAACCTGCTGTCACATCTGACACTCTGGTCCTGCCTACTTAGAGGAGGTAGTGAAAAAACCTGGCTTACACATGAAAATGGTCCAGAGAAACCAGACACTTGGATGGCAAAACTTGTACTTAAACAATAATGAGCTGGGCCATATATTGCAGATTATGTATTGTGATTATCTAAGCCTCCTTAAGGGTCACAAGCCAATAATCAAAACCTGAAACAGAGCAAAATGAGTAATGCATTTAAAGAGCTGTTTGATGGGTCCTTTAAAAAAAAAAAAGCAATAATTTATACTCAAAATTTTTCTAAGTAATGGTAAACGGAAGTTGTTTTCATCATTACATAGAATGTAGTAACTCAAGATAGCGCCATTTAAATTTTCCAAAGAACAATAGTGGGCTGACTCACTAAAAAGGTTCTGTTATAGCATAATCTGTTATCAATAAGCAGCAGACCATGTTCCCAAGGTTTGTATGTCATTAAAATAGTGACAGTCATGAGCAACTGCAAACAAGATAATAGTTTTCAAATGGAATACTCACATGTCCACCTTATTGACAAGCATAGCTCTTAAAATACAATAATCATTCCATTTTTAGCAACCCTGGTGAGGAAAATATATCCACATGCCCAAATTCAACTTTTTATACTCCTCCAAAATTTATGGTAGCAGCAACATTCAAATAAAAGTATGTTTGAAAATTTTATCAATTCATAGTCTCGCAAAGCCAAAAAACAAATAAATAACAGACTGTGATCTAAAGACACAAGAAGCTGTAGCCCAGATAGGTAACTGAGCATCTAGTCACTCATCCAGGTAGGCAGTAGAGCTGGAATTAAGAGTATATATTACCCTCACAAAAATAAGAGAACTTAAATAATCAGAAAAGAAAGATGAATGTTTTATTTGTATCTCTCCCTAAATAGCTTCTCTGTTTTTGCTCCACTTCTGCCAACCACTTCAATTTCTTGTCTCAAGCTCCTAAAGATGAAGTTTTGTTCAGCCACAAGCACAAATAATATTTTATTCACAAGACTAGGTATGCCATTAAAAAATATTAAGAATCTTTTGTTTAGAGCATTAGTGTATACATAAGAATGGACAAATGGACATCACATAAACACAAACCTAAAAGATATACAATAGCTGTTTCTACTCAAACTATTTTTTTTTTTTTTTTTTGCTCTCCAAAGTCCAAATATATTACTTTCTTCACAATTATTAACTGTGAAGTCCTGGAGAAAGGCTAGGAAGACAGAAGTAATTTTCCTATTTTTTCAAACACAACACAAAACAGTATACCTAAGGATACAAAGCTGTAACCAAACTATTTGCACTATATTTGACTCAAGTTTTAAATCATGGAGAACAGAAAAATCCTTCTATCTCTAAATCAAACAATGATTTGCATAATTTAAACAGATTCTAATTAAAACTTCAAAACAGAACCAAGCTTCCAGCACGACAACCACATTCCAATAATTCCCAAGGTACTTCTAATGTGCATTGTGATAAAAAGAACCATATACTAATCTGCTGCTTCTTTCTTACAGACATCTTTTCTCTTCCAGATTTTCCTTTCAACCCACAGGACTAGAGATGGCATTAAAACAGCATCCAATGGACAAAGATAAGAAAAGTGGAAAGGAAAATACATATGTAAATAAAATAAAGACAATTATATATATTTTTACATACACACATAAAGTAGTCCCTGATGAGTTTTGCCAGATAATCTTTTAGCAGGCGTTAAAAACACATAGAGCAAATGAGAAAAATATTCATTATACCATCTAAATACATTTTTCCAAATATAACCTGCACTTATGCTGTATGTTTTATGACAAAGATTTAAAAGTGTTTTCATTGTTAGGAAAAAAAAAAAAAAAACCCAACATACCACAATTTCTCCAAAACGCTGGAAGATGTTGCGAAGATCATGGTAAGTAGTGGTTTTTTCAAGATTACCAATAAAAAGGGTTCTTGTTGCTTTGGGGTGAAATTCATCTATCCTTTCATCCAAGGGGCGAAATTCATTTTCACTTTCCGTTTCTGTAAGTGGGGAGGGGCAGAGAGTGTTTTAATGTTTACTCATATATCATGGGAAAATCTACTCTAAAAAATCAAACCTCTGATATACGGGGCTTAATTCTCATGTAATCTGAAAAATCATATATACCATCAGAAACAGTTCCAAAGCAAAAGAAGAATACAGAGGTTAGAGAAACATGTCCAAAAAATTAAGAGAAAGTTAACACCTTGATATTTCAAATAGAAAAGTAGACTGAATTTCCATTTCAGTTGATTTGTTTTAAAAGATAATCACTATCTCAGAAATAGGTTTTAACCCCCAGCGGAAAGTGGCAATTATTTAAGCCTAATCTTAGGTTTCAATATTATGTAGTAGGCTCTGAATGCAGACTACAGAACTAAAATCCTAAAATTAGATACAAGAACAGTAACTGCATGAAAACTGACTGAAGTAACGCTTACAAACATCTTCTTTTGGTGCTGCATGGCACCCAGTGACAAACAGAAAGAGGGTAAATGGCTCTTAAGGTTTTTATTTCTTATGATCAAAGTCCTGGTTCAATGTCTAACTCAATCATAGGCTTTCTCTGAAGTTCCATTTAACTTGGGATGGGCTTTCCTCATGGGTCAGATGGTAAAGAATCTGTCTTCTATGTGGGAGACCTGTGTTTGATCCCTGGGTCAGAAAGATCCCCTGGAGAAGGAAATGACAACTCACTCCAGTATTCTTGCCTGGAAAATTCCATGGACAGAGGAGTCTGGCGGGCTACAGTCCATGGGGTCGCAAAGAGTGGGACACGACTGAGTGACTAAACAACAAGATGAGTCAGGGACTTACAAGATTTTCTGGATAACAATCATAATATGGCCTGCATGGTATCTCTCTCCTTTTTTAATGTAAAACAAAGCCATCCAAAAAAATTAGTATTTAATCAATTTGACTAAAACAAAGTGTTCATTAGCTCCAGCCACATTACTGATGATGTTAACAACAACACTGATATTAAAAAGACTCAACTTCTGAGCTGCTGGGTGAACTATGCCAGAATACATCTCACTCCTGATTCCAGTTCAATAGCTCTAATGGTAGCAGAGCTTAATCTCACCCAACCATCAGAGAGTACATACTTTCATTCAGATGGACCCAGAAACTGCTCACTGCTCATTACACCTATCTTTATCTACATTTTCATCTTATTTCACAGAGGGTATGTCTCATTTTAAACTCAACAAGGTCTTCTTAAAATTATCTAGGAGAGTACATACTTAGAAATATTTCATTTAAAAGAAGGAAAAAATAATTCAGACACATCTTGAGATTTGTATTTCAAAAGGCAGAATCAGGGGAGTTCCCTTGGCCTGGTGGCCTAGTGGTCAGGATTCTAGGCTTTCACTGCTGTGGGCCAGATTCAACCCCTGGTCAGGAGAATTAAGATCTCCCAAGCCTCGAAGTGCAGTCAAAAAAAAAAAAGAAAAAGCAGAATCAGAATGATAAAGCATGATTTGCAACCATTAAAATTACCATGACTTCAATTCCACCAAACAGCTCAGTAAAAATTTCGGAGTGTGTCTTTCAGCCTTCATGACCAGTTTTAACTCTTACTGCCTACACATCACTGAAATGTTGAGGGGCTTGTGATGTTGTGCAGCAGAGTAAAAAAGCACAATGTCTGAAGCCACCAGAGGTCTGTCAGCAAAGTTAGGTTTCCGGGATTTGGATATTTTTAATTCCAAGAGGTCTCTGACCTAAGGAAGCAATCAGCTCCATACATTTCAATATAAAACATTTATGACAACCATCCAACAGCGTAATTCCAACCAAATGTCCTTACTTTCAAATAACCCATTCAATTGGCTTTTCAACGCTGTCCCACTTGGGAAAAGTACCTTTGGCCTTCCTAGGCTTGAACCAATCCAACTTCTCAACATCTTCAATGAAAGAAAGGTGAAAGTGTTAGTGGCTCGGTAGTATCTGACTCTTTGTGAGCCCCTGGACTGTAGCCCACCAGGCTTCTCTGTCCAAGGGATTTTCCAAGCAAGAATATTGGAATGGGTTGCTATGCCCTTCTCCAGGGGATCTCCCTGATCCAGGGAGCAAACCCAGATCTCCTGCCTTGCAGGCAGATTTTTAACCATCTAAGACACCAGAGAGGCTTAAAAAACCATCTCAACATCTTCAGTAGCTGGTAGTTAAAGCCCAGTTAACATCCTGGTGTTTAACTAATCAGGTAAAATGATTTTTTTTTTAAATATTCTGGTCATGCTGTGCAGCAGGTAGGATCTTAGTTTCCCGACCAGGGATGGGACCTGAGCCCCCTGCACCGAGAGCATGAAGTTTTAAACACAGGACTGCCAGGGAAGACCTCCAATTCTTTTTTTTTTCCCACTAAAAATCTCAAGCTAGGTCCACTACTTGGCGATTAGAAGGTCACTTACTGATAATGCCCCTGAGTTAGATCCTCACTAATTAAAAATTACATATGTATATATGGCTCTAAAAACTTGTACAGATTATAGGACATTCGAAATATTATTCCTCGAAGTCAGTTCTGACTGTTTAAAATGTGTTAAAGAACTCCTGAGTTGCCCCTAGCCCAGTATAAATTAGGGCAGTACATCTCAAACTCCACATAGGAGGAAATGAATGTGAAGCCATAACTTATATTAACAATTCCTTTGAAAAGTTAATATTCCTTTGAATTCCTGTGTTTTAAGCACATTTTATAGTCTTCATTCTAACAACTCTGTGCTTGTTTTAATATACAAATAACACACATTCTTATCAGAGAAATTCTATTTTTTTCTCTTAGTTGTCAAATAAAATGAATATTCCAAGAAAATGGGCTATGTTTATCCTATAAATTCCACTCAAAGTCTCACTCTTAAAGTTCAACTGTCCCACGCATACATAATGTGAATGCATAAAGTTAACATTTCTGCTCATTCCTCTATAGATTTACTCAGAAGTAAATCAGGGGTTTTAAAAACTTGAGTATGCAAATTCTAAACCAGTAAGCGAGGGTAGGATCAAAAATGTGCATTATAAACAAGCACTGCTGGTGGCTCTGGAACAAGAACACTGACCCACGTCATGTCTGACAAGACTTCCTACTTTAGAATAGACAAGTCTTACAGGTAAGTTCGAGCAATATTAACGTCCCCTTGAAATTTTCAACGGGCTGCATATACTCAATCTGTCATTATCTTTCAAGGTCATGGAAACTGGAATAACAGGTCTAATTTGTGCTGAGCATAATGGAAACAAAACTGGCCTAACTAGTCCCTCAAATTGATGCAATCTGTTTTCTAATTCTGTTGTCATTCTCCTGGGAACTACCACCTTATCTCAATCAATTCAATCCTTTGGGGAGGTGGGATTCAACAAGGGCCTAAACTACCTTTTACAAAAACAATTTTCACGGCTCCTGAACCAAAACAATCTATTTTATTAAAGTTGAGCAACAACTTGATAAACAACAGCTCTTTAAAACAAGACAATGAAAGTGTGTTAACAGAGCTGTCTCTTGTCTCTTACCCGGCCCTATCCATGCTGTTACTTCAATCTGCATGCCAAAGAAAAGTTTGCCTTTTGACGCAGTCAACGCTTTTTCTTGGTCCTCTTGCTGCCGAAAGAATACCAGACCATATCTCTCTTCTGAAGTTCCATGTATCTGCACTGAAGTCACCTTTCCAAATTTCTTAAACTCATGGAAAAGGCCATCTTTAAGGCTTGTATCTAAACCATCAAACAAAAACAAGTTGCTCATTTTTCTAATACAGTTACAACTCAAAATGTAAACTACTGAGTCTTTAACCTGCCTTTTGACCTAATTAGCATTAAAACATTACTTTTTCAAATTAAACCACTCTAAAGATGCATTTTAGCGACTATTGAACAATTCTGAAAATAAACTGGGTGTTAGAAGATATTACTGGTTATCTGCTAGGTAAGAATGATATAGCATGGTTACTCAGGAAAATACTCGTATGTACAGATCTTTTAAGATAGTGTGAAATGATAGAACACCAGGGATTCACTTTAGGATAAAAAGGGAACAAGAACAGGAAAGAATAAAGATGGAGACAGTTAAAGCAAGTGTGGCAAAACACTGATGATTTTTAAATCTGGTATGGTGTAAGGGAAGTTCATTTTGCCATTTCTTCTACTGTGGGTGAGTTTAACATTTTCATGATAAAAACTTTACAAATATACATATATATGTATACGAAAACTTTAAGGATTTGAGAAAAAAGTCCTATCTCTGGTTTTCCAAGCATCAAGCTGATGATAAAACTGTGTGGGAAATGGCATATAACATGCTGAACAACTTTAAGGCCTTTTAGAGACAAATTATACTATCTGGAAGTCTTCTGTTAATTAGTTCCATTATAAAAATTAAAACTGTACAGAAAGACAAGCCAGTTTTAACCCCTGCCCATTCCTAAATTACAAAGTATAATTATATCAAAAGTTCATCAACATTTATATCTCAATAGTCTCTATTCATAAACCTGGTATGTAGGTTTCACAGGCTATTTTAATAAATAAGTAATCACTGAAATGTACTTAGCAAGACATACTTAGTTTGGTCTTTGTTGGTCTGACCATCTACTAACAGTTGTTTACATACTCAATATATGCCTGACATAGCAATAAAAAGACATTATAGCCAAATGTCCAAAAAAATCAGAATAAAAATTCCAATAGAGCTTTTAACTACCTAAAGTCATTATTCATGACTTTCTTCATTTAAAATGTTAACCTATTGAAATGGGTTTCCTAGCATAATTTTTTTATGTCCAAGTTATTTCATAGGACTCCAGACCACTATAAATCTAACTCAAAATAGTGTTTCTGTAAGTTCATTATATCAAATTTTCCCTAATATAAAAATATTTCATCCAGAAAGCATTTTTATTCAAAATGAACCTTGCTTTCTTTATATAACACGCACCATACAATCTTCATGTGTGTAAATGCATACAATATGCATAATAATGTATATATAATTAGGTACAAGTAACATGCAATCCTACATATGTAACAACCTAGAAATTACATAAATTATAATCACTTGCTTTTTATTACATGGCATTAAATGTCAATGAACCACAAAAAGAAAAAGGAGTCAAAGCTGAAAGACAAATAGAAAGTATTACCAACACAGTCAGAAGAGAGATATTTAAACAAAATCTATACAATGGAGAGAATGTAAATTGCTCTCTTATTCCCCAAAAAGAGCAGAGAGGAAAGTACAGTAAAACAAAATTTTACCTGTAGAGCGCACTGGAAGATTCTGAACCTTGATCCCAAAACTTTTACGGGGCTCATCTTTGTCCAGAGACGAAAGCAACTGGGAAGTAGGTGCTGGGACTGCTGCAGATTGAACTGATCGGGCTGGAGAGTCATCACTTGAACTACTGCTGGAATCAGTGCTATAGATGGGCAAAGAAAAAAACAAACAAGTGAAAAAACCAACAAAGAATCACACATAAAACTTCTTATAGTCAACAAGTGGCAATCATTAAAAGGTCTAAACTTCAGGTCTGGGTTTTCTGGATACCCTACTTTCTCCACATCTATTTCATATCTACCTTCAGAGATTGCAGAAGACAGTAAACATTGGCCTAAGAATGTGGAAGTAAAAGTAACAATCTTTTACCACCACAGGCCACCGAAAGACAAATGTTTTGTTCTGTGCAATATCTGAACAATTTTTTCCAAATAAAATAAGACTGGTAAACACACATGACTTAAGGGTAATGTTAACAAAATAGTGGATATATGAGTTTTGGATTCAGAGATGTCTATTTAAATCCTGACTCAGACATACAGCATGTATCCTTGGACAAGTCACTTAATCTCTTGCTAAGGCCTAGTTTCTACATCTGTAAAAATGGAAATAATAATAGTACCTATCTCACAAGGTTAAGAAACAAAAAACCACACAGGTTTAGAGTTCAGAATATGACTGGCAAGAAATAAATGAAGTGGTAATGCTGTTACTATTATTGTTACTACTACTATTACCACCACCTCATAGATATTAATTTTTAGGAAAAAAACAGATATTCAAAATAATTTCCCAGGTTTATATTTTTGAAGGATTAATAAAGAAACATTATACAAATTACTAGAGTCTTGTCAGTTTAGGCTCTTTTCTCTGTGAATAACGTGGGAAATGAGAGTCAATGAAATTTAATTTTTCTCTTCAGTTTAATACAAACCTTGAAGTGTAAGACAATCACAGTTGAAAGAAAAGGAGATCATCATTGCAATAAAAAGAATAAAATATCTACAAATAAACCTACCTAAAGAGACAAAAGACCTGTATGGAAAAAACTATAAGAAGCTGATGAAAGAAATCAAAGATTACACAAACGGGTAGAGAGACATACCATGTTCTTGGACTGAGAGAATCAATACTGTGAAAATGACTATACTACCCAAAGCAATCTACAGATCCAATTCAATCCCTATCAAACTACTAGTGATATTTTCCACAGAACTATAACAAAAAATTTCACAGTTTGTATGGAAACACAAAAGACAATTTGTGTTTTGTCAAAGCAATCTTAAGAAAGAAAAATGGAGCTGGAGGAATCAACCTTCCTGACTTCAGACTATACTACAAAGCTACAGTCATCAAGACAGTATGGTACTAGCACAAAAACAGAAATACAGACCAATGGAACAAGACAGAAAGCCCAGAGATAAATCCACGCACTGATGGCCACCTTATCTTTGACAAAGGAGGCATGAATATACAGTGGAGAAAAGACAGCCTCTTCAATAAGTGGTGCTGGGAAAACTGTATAGCTACATGCAAAAGAATGAAACTAGAACATTTCTGAACACCATACACAAAAATAAACTCAAAATGGATTAAAGACTTAAATGTAAGGCCAAAAACTATAAAACTCTTAAGAGGAAAACATAGGCAATATACGCTTTAGCATACATCACAGCAATATCCTCTTTGACCCACTTCCTAGAATAATGGAAGTAAGAACAAAAATAAACAAACAGGACCTGATTAAGCTTAAAAGCTTTCACAAAGCAAAGGAAACAATAAACAAAATGAAAAGACAACCCTCAGAATGGGTGAAAATAATTGCAAATGAAACAACTGACAAAGGATTAACCTCCAGAATAAACAAACAGCTCAACTAGCCCAATACCAGAAAAACAAACAACCCAAACAAAAAACAGGCACGTGAAAAGATGCTCAATATTGCTCATTATTAGGGAAATGCAAACCAAAACTACAATGAGGTATCACTCCACTGATCAGAGGCCACCATCAAAAAATCTACAAACAATAAATGCTGGAGAGGGTGTGGAGAAAAGAGAACCCTATCACACTGTTGGTGGGAATCCAAATTGATATAGCCACTATGAAGAACAGTCTGGAGACTCCTTTAAAAACTAGGAATAAAACTACCATATGATCCAACAACTCCACTACTGGATATATACCTGGAGAAAATGATAATTGAAAAAGACACATGTACCCCAATATTCATTGTAGCACTATTTACAATAGCTAGGGCATGGAAGCAATGTAGATGTCCATCAACAGATGAATGGATAAAGAAGTTATGGTACATACACACAATGGAATATTACTCAGCCATAAAAAGGAACTCATCTCCTCAGTTCTAATAAGGTGAATGAACCTAGAGCCTATTACAGAATGAAGTCAGTCAGAAAGTGAAACACAAATATCATATATTAATGCATATATATGAAATCTAGAAATATGGTACTGATAAGCATATCTGCAGGGCAGTAATGGAGACATAGGGAGTGGATTTGCGGACACAGGGACAAGCAGAGGGTGGGACAAACTGAGTGAGTAGCACTGAAGCATGTACACTGCCATCTCTAACACCAGACAGCTGGTGGGAATTTGCTTTATGACGCAGGGAGCTCCAATCTGCTGCTCTGTGACAACCTACAGGGGTGGGATGGGGTGGAGGTGGTGGGGAGGCTCAGGAGGGAGGGGATGTGCATGTACCTATGGCTGATTCATGCTGATATATGGTAGAAACCAACACAAAACTGTAAAGCAATTACCCTCCAACTAAAAATAAATTCTGGGAAAAAAGAAAGACAAGGAGAAAACATAACATGGCAACATGGTCAGAATAAGAGACAGACACTATAACATGTTTATAATGCCCAAGAACCATGTGAGAAATATTAAATTATCATTTCAGTACTCTATGTGCAAGACTGCTATGGCTTTAAGTTCTTTTATAGCATTTCCAAATACACTAAAAATAAAAAGCTATTTACAGGTTCTGTTATTTACAGGGTTCTGAAATTCTGCTTCATACTCTCAGCTCCTTATAGTGGAAGACTTAATCCTTTAAGCAAACAACTCAGGATGGGGGTTGGGGGTGGGGCACAGGTGGTAAATTCACCTTAGGCACACTCCCTAAAAGAAAAATTCAATAGTTTTTGTCATTTGCACTCAGACTAGAGCTCTCACATCCACAACAAACTCTGAACCAGTCAGATGAGTAAGTCCAACTCCAAGAACTGAGACCAACTGGCCTCAGGTTGGGGCCGGCGGGGTGGAATACCCTAAGAAAATACAACTTACACAGAATGTTATTTAGTTCTCACATAAGGCAAAAGATAAAAAAACTTTATTTAGTTATCAGAGTTTTCTGCAGTTTAAAACATAAAGAAATAAACCTATGCCGGTAAGAGCCAAAAGGAGATATCTGAGTTACAAAATACTAACTACTATGGATAAAAGCCTCAAGACAGAATCACAAGTCATCATTACCAGGCCTCCTAGAAATGACTGGGCTTCAGTTTCCCCAACAATAAAAATAATTTTTTTCTAGGTTATAAAGTAAAAGTAGTGTTACAACTACTAAGTGAATAAGATGAGATAGCTGGATGGCATCATTGACTCAATAGACACGAGTCTGAGCAAACTCCAGGAGACAGTGAAGGATAGGGAAGCCTGGTGTGCAGCAGTCCATGGGGCCACAAAGAGTCGGACACGACTGAGCAACTCAACAATGTAAACAAACTGAACAGGACGCTGTGCTGTGCTGTGCGGGGCTTAGTCGCTCAGTCGTGTCTGACTCTTTGACACCCCACGTACTGTAGCCTGCCAGGCTCCTCTGTCCACGAGGATTCTCCAGGCAAGAATATTAAAGGGGGTTGCCATGCCCTCCTCCAGGGGATCTTTCTGACCCAGGAATCAAATCAGAGTCTCCTGCATTGCAGGAGGATTCTTCACCATCTGAGCCACCAGGGAAGCCCAAGAATATTGGAGTAGGTAACCTGTCTCTTCTCCAAGGGATCTTCCCAACCCAGGAATTGAACCAGAGTATCCTGCATTGCAGGTGGATTCTTCACCAGCTGAGCTACTAGGAAGCCCAAATAGGACACTTTTGCTACTGCTAACTCGCTTCAGTCATGTCTGACTCTGTATGACCCCATAGACGGCAGCCTACCAGGCTCCCCCATCCCTGGGATTCTCTAGGCAAGAACACTGGAGTGGGTTGACATTTGCTTCTCCAATGTGTGAAAGTGAAAAGTGAAAGTGAAGTCACTCAGTCATATCTGACTGTTAGCAACCCCATGGACTGCAGCCTACCAGGCTCCTCCGTCCATGGGATTTTCCAGGCAAGAGTACTGGAGTGGGTTGCCATTGCCTTCTCCGAAACAGGACACTCTCATTCAAATTAACCCATGTGTGCTCAGTTGTATCCAACTATTTGCAACTCCATGGACTGCAGCCTGCCAGGCCTCTCTGTCCATCGAATTTTCCAGGCAAGTTTACTGGAGTGGGTTGCCACCCCCTTGTCCAAGGGATCTTCCCAACCCAGGACTGAACCCAAGTCTTTTTTTTTTTTAATTAATTAATTAATTAATTAATTTTTTGAACCCAAGTCTCTTGCATCTCCTGCACTGGCAGGTGGATTCTTTACAACTACTGCTACCTGGGAAGCCCCATTCAAATCAAGGGTTAACAAAATTAATCTCCTGTTTTTAGCACAGGAGGAAAAAAAATGGTTGTTACATGTATTACATACTCCAAGCAATACAAGATTATTCATAAGGCTACCAGATGACTACAGTATAAAATATGTATGTGACTTATCAATTTAATTTCAAGGAACCATAAAATCACCATTAAGGGAAACACTTTACTATCAATACTACCATTATATACACCAAAATTCCTTAGTAATAGTGGGGAAAGATGTAAACAAATATGGCCAGGAGCAGAATTTCTGGGTACCAAAATAAGGAGCCAACAAAGTTCTGTTTAAGTTTATGTTATAAAAATGCAGAGGAATCAATGATAATGATTTGAAAGCATAAAACAATGATAGAAATGTCATCACACTTTCGTTTAATTTCCTGCTACCACACCAATTCTGAAACAAGATATAAAATTTAATTGGCAGAAATATCTGCTGATCAATTTGGAGTTAAAACTAAAAAGAAGGAAAGGTTTATAAATAAATTATGAAATGATAAAACAATATAACCTTTGAGTTTGGATTTTAATATGCTAACCCAAAACTGTAATGTATACTTCCAGTGTAATCGTTAAATGTACTGTGGATTTCAAGACCTTGAATCAAAACAGGTTCCCAAATATTTTTCAGCCCTATAAACTGAAAGAAAAACCAAATTCTCAGAATTTTTGTGTCAATTTTAATTTTTAAAAATTCTTATTTTCAGAATCTTCTTAAAACTGAAAAATCACAAGAGTTCATCAAAACTTACAATGTACAGTATTTTGTACTCAGTTGCTCAGTTGTATCAGACTCTTGGTGAGCCTTTGGACTGTAGACCACCTGTCTCCTCAGTCTATGGGATTTCCCAGGCAAGAACACTGGAGTGGGTTGCCATTTACTCCTCCAGGGGATCTTCCTGACCCAGGGATCAAAACTGCATCTCCTTCATTGCAGGGGGATTCTGTACTGCTGAGTCATACTATACAGAGAAGCCTGTATAGTATTTTAGTTGTTTCTTAAAAGTCAAGAATAGTTAATAGGAAGCTTTCCAATCTAGATTGTCTATTGTATTGGTAATGAAGATGCGTCAACTAATAGCTTTAAGAAAGTGGGTTTTAAATTTACTGGGCCACAAGAGAAACACAAAAAGATGTCCAACATCGCTAATTACTAGAGAAATGCAAATCAAAACTACAGTGAGGTATCACTTCACACTGATCAGAATAACTATCATCAAAAAAGTCTACAAATAATAAATGCTGGAGAGGGTGTGGAGAAAAAGGAACCCTCCTACACTGTTGGTGGAAATGTATTTAAATTGGTGCAGCCACTACAGAGAACACTGGGAGGTTCCATAAAAAGCTAAAAAACAGAGCTACCATATGATTCTGCAACCCCTCTCCTGGGAATATATCTAGGAAAAAAAACACACTTGGGGACTTCCCTGGTGGTCCCAGGGTTCAGAATCCACCTTCTAATGTAGCAGATGTGGGTTCGATCCTTGGTCGGGGAACTAAGATCCCGCTTGCCACAAGCAGAGAGCCCATGTGCTCTAGAGTCTGCGTATGGGCTAGACTTCTAGAGAGAAGCCCATGTGCCACAGTGAAGCTCTTGTGTACCACAACTAAGACCCAATGCAGCCAACTAAATAAATATTTTTTAAAACCCCATAATTTGAAAAGATTTATGCACCTTAATGTTCACTGAAGCATTATTTACAAAAGTCAAGATATGGAAGCAACTTAAGAGTCGATCAACAGATGAATGGATAAGATATGGTGTATGTATACAATGGGATGTTGCTCAGCCATAAAAAAGAATGTGGGAGGGAGGGTAAATTAAGAGTTTGGGATTAATATATACACACTACTATATATAAAGTCGATAACCAACCACTATATAACACAGGGAACTATCCTCAGTATTTTGTAATAACCTATAAGCCTTCCAGTGATGGCTCTGTGGGTAAGTTATCCATTTGCAATGCAGGAGACACAAGAGACATGGGTTCGATCCCTGGATAAGGAAGATCTCCTGGAGAAGGAAATGGCAACTCACTCCAGTATTCTTGCCTGGGAAATCCCATGGACAGAGGAGACTGGTGGGTCCCAGTCCATGGGATCAGAGAGTCAGACATGACTGAGCGACTGAGCACACCTAAGGAAAAAGAATCTGAAAAAAAAAAAGGTAACAGTGAGAGATTTTATTTTCTTGGGCTCCAAAACCACTGCAGATGGTGACTGCAGCCATGAAATTAAAAGATGCTTGCTCCTTGGAAGAAAAGCTATGACAAACCTAGACACGCTGCAATCCATGGGGTCGCAAAGAGTCGGACACGACTGAGCGACTGAACCAACTGATGTACAGCCGAATCACTTTGCTGTGCACCTGAAACTAGCACAACACTGTAAGTCAATTTCACTTTGATAAAAAACTATGAAAAAAATTTACCTGACCTTATCAGTATTATATTGTCAACATCACTTAAAAATTCTAAATGGTAAAGAACCTGAAAGAATTACAATTTAAAAGAAATCTAGTTACACTTTTCCTAAGCACATAAGACAATTAAGGCTGAATTATTTCTTGTATGTGCTTAAAATTTTTAAATTACAATTACTAAGGGGAATTCCCTTCTGATCCAGTGGATAGGATTCTGTACTTTCACTGCTGTGGACCCAGGGTATATCCCTGGTGGAGGAACTAAGGTCTTGCAGGCCATGTGACATAGCCCTCTACTCTCCTTCCCGGAAAAAAAATTATTCAGAAAACTAAGAAGTGGATCTGATTGAAATTTTCCATAGTGGAGAAATACAAGTGATTGGTTACATAGTAATTCTTAATAAGCAAACAGAATATGAGATGTCAGGATTCTCTTAAACCAAATTATGTTGTCAAATAAGTAACCGTTACTGTTTCCACAGCCATTTTATACACAGAACTACAGTGAGCATTTGACTCTTAACACTGAAAATGTCAAGATACTGCATATGTCTATTTATAAAATGTGCTCAGTCACTCAGTGTGTCCAACTCTTTGCGATCCCATGAACCATAGTCTGTCAATGGAATTTTCCAAGCAAGAATACTGGAGTAGATTGCCATTTCCTCCTCCAGAGGATCTTCCTGATCCAGGGATCAAACCCTAGTCTCCTCCATCACCTATACTGCAAGCAGCTTCTTTTACCATTGAGCCACCTGGGAAGCCCACTGATAAGATGACTCAGGGATAAATTTGTTCACATACAGAATAACATCCAATGACACACACACACACACACACACACACACACACACACACACACACATACATACTTGTAGTTGTAAACATTTGATTATGAGAAATATGCATCTATGCTTGTTTTTTTTTA